>NC_056732.1:300637589-300961756 GCF_019279795.1 Protopterus annectens | reverse complement strand
CCAAAATACTAAAAACTTGTATGTAAAACACACAAGGGTGAAAATTTAAACTCAAGTGTTTTTAATAGAGGGGTTAGTGCCCCTGCACGTGTCAGACTTATATATACCAACTCCACAGTTACATGAACATAAACAAAGGAGAAATATACCAAAACAATCACTTGCTGAGCACACCATAAAATCACACCAGCGGTGAATTAAATTTTGTTCTTGTGCATCTTGTGATTGAAGCACTTGACACAAGCAGTTTCATCTTGTATATTGTCGATATAGATATAGTTTCTGCATAACTTTCAGTGAAATTACCTGACAAGAACTAGCCACAATATTGAGAATGAGGCACTTAATGTAAAATATAACTTAAGAGAGGTCTGTGTCAGAAAAATAAATTAGTCATGTCTTTAGATACCAAATGCATTGCTTTCACAATCATTTGCAAGCTTTGTACCAGGCTTAAAGATTGACTATGGTGTATTATCCAAACCAAATTCCAAGATCACTAAAGACAATGTCACAGTTTTAGGTTTGTTGCCTATTTCCATTTTTTCTGGGAATAAAAGATCTGAAGTAGGGAGTTCATTTGTCAGCAACCTGTGGGTCTTGGATCCGATATCGGATCCGAACCGGCAACTTGTTTAAAGCTAATGGATCTGAGCTCCTAGCTCCTCCCCTCACCCATAATCCCCTGCTAACCCTCCATGACCTCAGATCTAGTTTGCCGTGCTTGTGGATAGCTGGATTCCTGTGAGCTCGTCTAGTACTTGGCAGTTAAGTTTATATTTTTCTGTCAACTTTCTTATTTTTTCACAAAAATATTAAGTGTGTAAGTGTTAGGTTCCCTTTATAGTAAAAATAATTTCTTTTAAGTAGTTTCCCTCCCTTCGCTGGCATTAGAGAGTGTGTGTTGTGTGTTGTGTTTTGGGGCCTGTGTGTGTGTGTTACATTACTTTTTCTTTAAGTATGGCTGAGGCCCCAAAAGCCATTTTTTCTAAATGTACCGAGTGTGGCCATAAGCTCTCCCTGGCTGATGGCCACACTCGGTGTGTTCGGTGCCTTGGGGTTGAACACCACACCTCAGGCTGTACCATTTGTGCAGCGTTCAACCCCAGGGCACTGAAAGAGCGGAGGTCGAAGCTGGTCTTGGCGGGACTTTTACCCCCGTACTCAGCTCCGGCCTCCGCTGCTCCCGTGGCTCCACCACAGGCTGTGGTTGCTGCCATTCCTGCCCCCCTTCCTCCGACCGGGACTCAAACTCCCGCTAAAGTGTCAGAGGACAGGGAGGCCAGGAGGGAGAAATGGAGGGAGAAGCACCACAAGCGGCAGGCCGAGACCTCCGTTTCGGCCCCGCCAGCTAAGCGGGCTTCTCCCTCCACTGCTTCTAGGTCTCCTCCTCCTCGGCTCCGATCCCCTTGTTTCTCCCCAGGGCCCGAGGAGGAGGAGGCCTGATCTCCATTGAGGTCATCGAGGCAGCATTCCAGGCCTGCCTCGGTGACCTCTTCGAGATCGACCTTTAGTATGTCCGATGCAGACTTGGACCGGATGATGCGAAGGTTCATCCAGGCCCAGCTGCAGATGGGAGTGCTCTTGCCTCCCCCCCCCTCCGGGGGGGAGCTCGACACCTTTTTTCCATCCTATTGCTCCTTCTCCGACCCGCTATCCGGATTCGGAGCCGAGCAGCGTTGGAGCTGGGGGTGGGTCGGCGCCGACAGTACTTGGTACTTCAGATCCGACCTTGCCCTCGAGCCTGTCGGATCCAACCTCTCGGAGCCGTGGCCCGAGCTTTGGATCCGAGGGACTCAGTGTGCCTTCGGCTCCGTCCAGGTCAGAGCACACTGGTCCTTCGGATCCAATGGTCTTGGCGCCAGTTCCGATCCCTTCATCGGATCCGAGTGGGTGCCGACGTTCGGATCCAACAGAGAGTGGTTCCCCCTCGGCTTTCGATGTTGTGGAGAGGGCTCTGTTGAGAGCATCCGGACCCCCCGGTCCTTGTCTCGGCTCCTCCCTGCACTCCCTCTCTGCTGGGCCAGGCTTCCATCACCCGGCCAAAGGGACAGCCTGCTTCAATGTCCCAGATGGTTCCATTGGAACAGAATGTTGCTGGCGAGGCCTCCTCGGACAGCCCCCCCGAGGAAGTGCCCCGCAAGCATCAGTGCAAGAGGAGGCACGTGGACTCCCCTGAGTCCTTAACTGAGGACACGGACTGCTCCCCAAGATCACCCCCTGAGGATGTCTCCTTTGGAGACATCATAGAGATGCTGAGGATCAGAGGTGGGTGGTCTGCCCCCAAGTCTTCCTCCGACGAGTCCGTGTTTCTGGAGGCATTCGAAGCAGGCCCGTCTACCTCTTGGGTGTCCCCTCCGTCCGACCCCTTGGTGGACCTAATTACCACCAGGGCGTGGAAGGATCCGGACACTGTGGAGCCAATACCAAAACACCCGGACAGAATACTTAACCCCCCCTCAGACCGATCGCACTGGAGTAAGGGCCCCCCCCGCAGATGCCATGTTGATGGCGGCAGCCACAAAGAGGGAATTGGCTCAGGAGAGCCCCTCAGTCCATCCACCGAGCAAGGAGTCCCGCTCGATGGACCGCTTAGGGAAATGAGTTTTTAGTTCAGCGACCTTCTCGGTAAGGTCTCTGAACTATATGGCACATGTCATCAGGATGCAGCGGGATCTTATCAAAGAATATGCTGCCTCCCCTCCTGAGTCCATGTCGGCGGATGACAAGCAATTGTACTCCACCCGAATGGCCACTCTGAGATCAGTTTCAAATACCTCTATGCGGCTATTGTCCCACGCTACAGAGGGAGCCGCTAGGGCTAGCGGAGCAGGCCTAGTCATGAGACGTCAAGCCTGGCTCCGTCATTGTGACTTTGCGGAGCCTTTTAAAGCATCTTTTGCGAACGCCCCTTTCGATGGTTCTGCCCTATTTGGCAAAACGGTTTGCGAGACACTTGTCCAGAGCGAGAAAGACAGGAAGACGTTGTCTGCCATCGGAGTCCACTTCTGTGCTCCCCAGCGGTCCTTTTCGAAAAACCAAAAGGGTCAGAAGAAGATGTGGTTCCGGAAATCGCAACATTCCCAACCCGCTCCGGACAACCAGTCCTTCCGTGGATGAGTGGGACAGGGAGGACGCTGCCCCAGGGGCAGAGGGGCTCCGAGAAACTTTGGGTCCAGAGAACCTTTCTCTGAACGGCCCACGCAGCAGCCCTGAAGGGTTGCCCGGCTGCTCCACTCTGGAGGCAGTCGGGGGTGCTTCTCGGAGCACCTAGTGGCATGGGAGTCCATCACGACAGACCGCTGGGTGCTTTGCATTATATCCAGAGGGTACAAAATACCATTACTCCATGTCCCCAAATTCAAGAACCTCCCTGATGTACCACCCGATCAGAGGGAGGCCGCAGCCGCAGAAATTCAGCAGCTGCTAAGAAAAAGAGCCATCCAGCCAGTCCCCCAAGACCAGCTCAGATTAGGGTTCTACTCCAGGTTCTTTTTGGTGCCAAAAAAGACGGGGGACTTGAGACCGATTCTAGACCTTTCCCGCTTGAACCTGTCAGTAACCAAGGAAAAATTCCAAATGGTCACTCTTCAATCTATTCTCCCCCTTCTAAGGGAGAACAATTGGATGTGCTCTATAGACCTCAAGGATGCGTACTACCACATTCTAATGGACAGACGATCCAGGAGGTTCCTCCGCTTCCAGCTGGGAGCCAGTCACTACCAGTTCAGGGTCCTTCCCTTTGGCCTCACCACAGCCCCCAGGGTGTTCACCAAGGTATTAGCAGTGATTGCGGCCCACCTGAGACTCCAGGGAATACAGGTCTTTCCGTACATGGACGACTGGCTCCTGACCGCCCCAACAAGGCATCTACTTTGCTCAGCCAGAGATTTCTTTCTCCGCCTAGCCCCACAGTTAGGCATCACCATCAATGCCGACAAATCCCTTCTGGCCCCGACACAAGTCATAGAATTCATAGGAGCCAGAATAGACACCAGAGAGCTACTAGCCTTTCTAACTTCCAAGAGAATCCGGAATTTGCAACTCCATGTGCGGGCTATCCTCCAATCAGAGACTTCACCAGCGGAATTGGTCCTGAGGGCATTAGGCTCCATGGCGGCAGAGATTACGCTCCTTCCATGCGCCCTTCTGAACATGCGGGTACTGCAATGGACACTTCTAGTGCAATGGTCCTTTCTATCCCTTCCTCTTCACCACCCCATTGCTATCAGCAAGGCTTGCAGGAGGGCTCTATTATGGTGGCTCCAAGCTTTGGACCTCCATATGGGCCGTCCCTTCTGCACCTCTCCCCCTCTCACCACGGTGACCACGGACGCCTCCCACCTTGGGTGGGGGGGGCATTATTCAGGCAGGACGGTCCAAGGCACGTGGAACGACACAGAGACCTCCCTGCATATCAACTTTCTGGAGATGAGAGCGGTGCTGTTCGCGTTGCAAGCACTTCAGAATCTCCTCCCCATAGGAACAATTGCAATTCAGTCGGACAACATGTCGGTTGTCTGGTACATCAACAAACAGGGGGGAACCAGATCTTACCCTCTATGCCGCGAAGCCATGAGAGTGTGGGAATGGGCGATCTCCACCAACCGCTTTCTGATTGCAATGCACATTCCGGGACGGACCAACATCCTAGTGGACAAACTCAGTCGCACCCTTCTTACCCCCTATGAGTGGTCTCTCAATCCACTAGTAGCGAAGCAGATATTCACAATATGGGGGCAACCCTGCTGCGATCTTTTTGCGTCTCCCTCAAACACCAAATGTGGCAATTTCTTCACTCTGATTTCCCCCTCCAGGGGAAACTCCAAGAGAAGCTCTGGTGCATGCTTGGCCACCCGGTCTACTTTATGTCTATCCTCCTCTACCCCTGATGCTGCAACTCTTACAGAAAGCCTCGCAGTTGGGGAGCAGGATGATCCTCATTGCCCCATTCTGGCCTCGGCAAATTTGGTTCCCTTACCTGTGGTCTCACCTAGTGAATCCTCCTTGGATTCTGGATCCCAGTCCGGATCTAATCTCCCATCCGTTGAACTTACCGACCCCAAACCTGGACAATCTGAAACTGACAGCTTGGTTGCTCCAGTTCCACTCCTAGTTAGGACTCCCGGTATCTCTTCACCAGTCAAAGCCATCCTTGTGGCAGCGCATAAGCCCTCCACCAGGAAAGTGTACCGCAGTAAATGGAAACGTTTCTCCATCTGGGCGGAGCATCATGATCTAGATCCCTTTACGGCTCCTCTCCTGTCCATATTAGACTTCCTAACCGAACTTTTTCAGGAAGGCGCTAGTTGTTCAACTGTCAAAGTGCAATTGGCAGCCATCTCACATTACCATGTGGGACATGATACAGGGCCTTTGATGTCGGCCAAGTTGTGTAAAACCTTTCTCAAGGGCACCTTCTTGCTTAGACCCCCTATAAAAGAAGCCGTACCACCGTGGGATCTTTCAATAGTTCTTCAAGCCTTGACTGCTCCACCTTTTGAACCCGCTGCTTCAGTAGATCTCAAATTCTTGTCCTGGAAAACAGCATTCCTTGTAGCCATCACTTCAGCAAAAAGAGTTTCAGAGCTTCAAGCTCTTTCTGTGAAGCCTCCTTATTTGATATTTCACCCAGACAGAGTGTACCTCAGGATCAATCCCTCTTTTCTTCCCAAGATAGCATCAGAAACCAACATAAATCAATCCATAAATTTACCGGTTTTCTTCCTAAATATCAGAATAAAGGAGAGTACAAGCTGCACTCATTAGATGTTCATAGGCAGCTTCGCTTTTATACTCATAGAACAGCTGGTCATAGACAATCCGACCAGCTGTTCGTTTCCTTTGCCAAATTTAATTTGGGGAAAGCAATATCAAAAGTATCTCTATCACGCTGGATTTCTCAATGTATCCTATTGGCGTACCAAGCCTCTGGGAGACCCGCACCGGAAGGAGTTCGCACACATTCCACTCGTTCCATCTCTACTTCTGCCTTCAAGTCTAGAGTTCCATTGGATGATATTTGTTCGGCAACCACTTGGGCTTCATCTCATACCTTTATTAACCACTACAAACTGGACGTGATTTCTAGAGGGAGAGCATCCTTTGGCTCTGTGGTGCTTCGCAATATCCTTCCATGATGGCCACCCAAGGTTCAGGTAGCTGGGGACTCTGTCCCACAGGTTGCTGACAAATGAACTCCCTACTTCAGATTAAGAAGTTATGTACTCACCATAACGTTCCATCTGAGTAGGTAGCTTCATTTGTCTACAACCATCCCCCCCTCCTTCCCCCTGGCCTTCTTCGGATCTATTTTAGTTGGATACCCATTTTTGGGTATATATTGAGGGGCAAACTCGATCTGAGGTCATGGAGGGTTAGCAGGGGATTATGGGTGAGGGGAGGAGCTAGGAGCTCGGATCCATTAGCTTGAAACAAGTTGCCGGCTCGGATCCGATATCGGATCCAAGACCCACAGGTTGCAGACAAATGAAGCTACCTACTCAGATGGAACGTTATGATGAGTACATTACTTCTTATTTTCAATCCAGGTGAAACATTTAAAAATTTCCCCTCTTCATATGGTTACATACTACTGAGTGCTCCCTATCCTCACATTTCTCTAATGGGGACATTTTTTGAGTGCAGAATTTTTTCCTATGTCTAGTCAGGATGGATTAAATGGGTCTATATCATATATCCGAAATTCCAAAATGTCGAACACCATATGTTTGAACTTGGAATTTCGAATATTGAAAACATTGAACACTCAGAATAGCGAATTTTTTCCCAGGGAAAAAAATTCGCTGTTCTGAGAAACATACACCCAACATAAGCACACCAAAATAAATAAACCACACACATACATTTAACAAAACACAACCCCACACTAAACCACACATGCATTACTAACTATCCACTTACCTTAACCCGTGCCCTAACCCTAAGGTCCGTAACTATCGCACACATACCCTATAAATCTATACACAAACAAACTAATACACACACATACAGTTAATAAAACACAACCCTACACTACACCATACATACATTACTAACTATCCACTTACCTTAACCCGCACCCTAACCCTAAGGTCCGTGACTCTCTCACCACAGTGAAGGAAATAGCGAAGCCACGGAATGGCCCACCAAAATCTTGCCCTAGGTAAGATTTCGATGTTCTGGGGATTCGCTATTTTCACCATTCGATATTTTGGGTTCAATGTTTTCACATTCGGCATTGTACCTCTTTGGAATTTTGATATAGACCCGATTAAACAACTCTCTTGACTTTTTTGTTGTTGGAATTGCAGCACATCGAACAAATGTGGCAGAAACCAGGTTCAGGCACCCAGACAGTGAGACATTTGCCCTTGGTACATTTGGTTGGGGCACATGGCTGAGGTGACATTCAGTTGCAAAGAAATATGACTGCTTCATATTCCCTGTGGGCAAAGAGAAGTATGTGGTGCCATGGCCACAACTTCAATAACCAAATGCACAGGGGGAGATTAATGCCCATAGCCCCAAAGCAACGTGAGACAGCAGGCAGTATGGCAGGCATCAGCAGCAGCAGGCTAGCCAGTGGGCATGTCAGTAGCAGTAAATATACAGTGTCATTATAACTGGTGTGTGTTTACCACTACCCCCTTCACAGTGATTAGGGAACATCACCTAAAATGCATACTGGAGCATAAATGTGACTACAGTAGCATGCAAGATTTCCTCCATGCTGTAGCATACTGCTACATGCTGTAGTTACATAAGCATGTACTGTATTCCAAGCACAACACTCTTTGGTTCTTCAGCCTCAATGCACTTGGTTATTAAAGTTGTGGGCATGGCAGTGTGCGTTCCTCTTTGCCCTCAGTGAATTCACAACAGCCATATTTCTCTGCAGCTGTGTCCCCAGCCAAATGTACCACACAGAAATGTCTCACTGCCTGGGCGCCTGACCCCAGCAGAAACCACTTCACCTCTTGAACACCAATGCTGTCAAGAATGTACTTTCTCAAAACAGTAATATGAGTTACATGATGCATCATCTAATACTAATGAGTGAGAAAACATTTTATGTGAAGTTGTTCAATCTTGCTGTTCATTTTTACAAATGGGTTAGGAGCCAATCCCTTGGCTGTCAGTCGGCTGCTTTCACAAGCTTGAGGTTTTCGAGTAGCTCAAGGCCAAGTCCCTATCCCATGATGTTCTCTGCCTCACCTCAGATCTAGTTCGCCGCTGCAACAGAGCGGAGGTCAAGAGTGGAGCTCGGGCCAGTATTTTCATATTTTCTAAATTTATTCTATATATTTCTATAAAAAAGTGTGTATTTTGTCCTAGTTAACCATAGACTAGTATTTAGTCATTTTCTTTAATTATTTTCTGACGAACATCTTCGTTTATAGAGCAGCTGCTCTTAGGCCTTTCATTGGCCATGTTTTAGTTAGTCCCTAACCCATTTTAGAAGTTCATAACTCTTTATAACTGTAACTTCTTAGGGTGAGAGTATTGTTCTTTGTAGCGGTATCTTTACCTGTTATAGCTGTTTGAATTTAGAGTGTGCTGTTAGCCTAGCCAGTGTGTTTGTTTGTCTAGGCAGTTATAGCTGTTTGAGTCTTTAACTGTTTATCTTAGAGTGTGGTGTTAGCCTAGCCAGTGTGTTTGTTGTCTAGGCAGTTTTATTTATATCTAAATATATATATATATATATATATATATATATATATATATATACAGTTATTTTTATTACACTATGGCTGATCAAACGGAAAGGAGAAACAGAAGTCAGGGTTTAAGAAATGCCCTAACTGCGGACAAAAATTGTCCATTACTGATTAACATGTAAGTTGTGTATACTGTCTGGGTGCAGTCCATCTTCAGGAGGACTGTTCCATTTGTCATTCGTTCAGCTGCAGGGTCTTGTTAGAATGCAGGAGAAAGCTAGTGGTTAGAGGTTTGTTGAAACCTGAATTTCAGGACTCTCTTGATAAGGCTGACCAGACTTCCAAATCTTCCAAGGGATCTAAGTCTTCGAAAGTGTCTTCAGAGCCGAAGTCTTCTGCTCCGAAATTGGCTGAGAAGGTGTGGCCGCCGGTTCCACAGTCCTCGGAACTGAGCACCAAGCAAGATTTTCAGAGCCAGTCCCCAGTATTGGAGCCAGTCTCCGAAGTTTTGAAATCACCAATCTTACAATCGGTGGCTTCATCTATCCCTTCGACTCGTTCTTCGAGGAGCCTCTCCGATGCGGATGTGGACCGAGTGGTGCAGAGGCTCCTCCAGAACCCAGCATTAGCCAAATTGTTGTTCACTCCAGCCCAACTGGTCTTGGAGCCGAAGAATTCCTTGCCTACTGTGTCTGCTCCTCCTCCGAGCTGAGCAGGGCTTTCTGAGCCAGAGGGGGTAGAAATTATGATCGTGGAATCCTCAGATCTGAGGCCTGTTCCAGTGCCATTGGCTCCATTGACTCAGGCTACTTCGATGCCTTTCGAGGAGTCTGGGAGCTGACACTCTCTGGTTGGCTCTGGGGAGGAGAGTCAAACTGATGTGTCAGTTCTGAGCTTTGGCACGGATGAACTCAGCTCCTTCCTTTGGTTCGGAGCCCACTGTTTCGGTGCAGGGGAGGTTGCCATCTTCTTCGGAACCAGCTACCTCTTTGCATTGGAGCAGTGGGGCTTTCGATGCCATAAGGAGAGTTATGTCTTCGAAGACACCCACTTCATCAGCGCCTATTTCCTCCTCCCCAAAAGTGCCATGTTCTACCTCTGCATCAGGTCCCCTTAAAGTGTCGAGACCCAGAGCCTCAGGTAGCCCCATTGGGTGACTCATGTTCTACTGAGACCTCACCAGGAGCTCCCACTGATGAGGTTCCCAGGAAGAAGCTTTGCAAGAGGAGTCATTTAGACTTGCCTCTGGAGTCTGTCACATCAGACACTGACTTAGAGGAGTCAAAAGGGTCCCCACGGTCCCCCTCAGAGGATATCCCTTCTGCTGATATCCTAGAGATCCTAAGACAGAGGGGTGGCTGGCAGCCCGTTAACCCTACTGATGAAGGGTTGGTGGTTCTGAAGGCCTTTGGGTCTCAATCCTCCACCTCCTGGGTGACTCCACCCTTCGATGAATTAATGGATTTGGTTGCTCAAAGGACATGGGAGTCTCCTGATACTGTGGAACCTGTCCCTTGGAGGCCCAACAAGTTTATTACATAGCCACAGGACAAGTTGTTTCTTACCAAAGGAGTGCCAGTTGATGCCATGGTGGTGGCAGCGGCCACCAAGAAAGAGATGTCTGAAACCTCTTCTACTGTCCATCCTCCTAATAGAGATTCCAGGATTATGGACAGGTATGGGAAATCCATTTTTAGTTCAGTGACTTTTGTTATGTGATCGCTCAACTATTTGACACACTTTACCAGACTTCAGAGAGATCTCCTTAAAGAGCTTGGAGATACTCTACAGAGTACTGCAGCTGAGAGCATTCCTGACAAGGTGACATCCCAGCTCAATACCCTTAATTCTATAGTTAACTCGTCTATGCGTCTCATTTCTTATGCAGCTGATGGCATGAGTCGGGCAGCGGGTTCAGGAATAGCTCTTTGGAGACATTCCTGGATGTGTTTATGCTCCTTTGTGGAAGCCTTCAAGTCTTCCTTTGTTAATACCCCATTTGATGGCTCGTCCCTTTTCTGGTCTAAAGTCAAGGAGACCCTCACTAGGTGTTAACAAGATGGAAAGACTCTATATACCGTAGGAGTCTGATTTTTCATCCCCACTAGACCTTATCCCAAAGGACAAAAGGGAGGAAAAATGTGGTTCTGCAAGTCCCAAGGAGCTTTCCAGAACACACACCGTGAACCCCCCTCCAGGGGCAGAGCAGGGGGCAATAATGGAAGATGCAGCCCAGGTGGCAGAGGGGGTCCACAAAACCAGGGTGACAGGGATCAGTTCTTTGGCAAGCCCTACCAGTGCTCCTGAAACTCTGGAGGCAGTCGGGGGTTGCTTGTCTTTGTATTCAGATGCCTGGCTAAAAATTACAAAATATTCTTGTGTACGAAGCATTATTACCAGAGGATATGTCATTCCTTTCACAGAACCTCCCTCCATGCGAAAGAAAATCCCAGACATTCCACCCACTGTCAGGGATCAGGCAGCCTTTGAGATTCAAAGGTTGCTAGAAAAAAAGAGTCATCCAGCCAGTCCCAGCAGACCAGATAGGATCCGGAACCTACTCAAGATTCTTTTTAGTTCCAAAGAAAATGGGACTGGAGGCCCATCTTGGACCTAGGCAAATTCAGCACTTTTGTAAAGAAAGAGAAGTTCCGGATGGTCACACTTCAGTCGATTCTTCCATTTCTAGGAATGGGCGATTGGATGTGCTCTATAGATCTCAAGGAGGCGTACTATCATATCAAAATGGCCAGACTATCCAGAGATCACCTGCATTTCCGGCTGGGTACCAGTCATTATCAGTTCCGAACACTGCTCTTTGGTCTCACAACAACCCCCAGAGTGTTTACCAAATGCATGGCAGTGGTTACGGCTCACCTGAGGCATCTATAATTCTGAGTGTTTCCGTACCTGGACAACTGGCTCCTCACCGCCACCACCAGGCATCAACTAGCTCAATCCAGGGACCTCACTCTAAAACTGTGTTCTCAGTTAGGAATTACTATAAATTTTGACAAGTCTGCGTTGTCACCATCACAGCGTATTTCCTTTATCAGAGCAGATTTAGACACCACCACCACCATGGTAAAACTGCCCCTGGAAAGAATAGTCACACTTCGGCAACAGGCATCAGACATTCTGGAATAAAACAAAGTACCAGCCTCTCAAGTTTTAAAACTGTTAGGTACTATGGCAGCAACTCTCACAGCAGTTCCTCTAGGGTGCATGCACATGAGAATTCTTCAATGGTTACTCTTCACCCAGTGGTCTTACCAACAACTTCCAATGTCGTTCTTGATAATCATCACAGATTCATGCAAAAAGGATCTGCAATGGTGGTTGACCAGCCACCATGTAACAGTAGGTCGCCTATTTGTTCTTCCCCTGCCATCAGCCACGGTGACCACGGATGCTTCTCTGATGGGGGGGGCTTTTTCAAGGAAGAACAGCCCAAGGCACCTGGACAGAGACAGGGTCACACTTGCACATCAATGTCCTGGAGATGAGAGCAGTACTTTTGACGTTGCAGTACTTCCAAGACTCTTTTCTTCTGGGAACGATTGCTGTCCAGACCAACAACATGTCAGTAGTCTGGTATATCAACAAGCAAGGGGGAACCAAGTCTTATCCCCTATGTCGAGAGGCCCTAAGAGTCTGGAAGTGGGCTGTATCCACCGGGTGCCTTCTGGTAGCCATGCACATCCCAGGGAAATCCAATGTGATTGCGGACAGACTAAGCAGAGCTATTCTGATGCCGCATGAGTGGTCCCTAAAAAACGAGGTAGCGGAAATGATTTTCCTCAGATGGGGCCAGCCTTGCTGCAACCTGTTTGCATCTCCCATGAATGTCAAATGCAGAAGCTACGTTTGAATCCCCCACCAGGGAAAAACCCAAGGGAGTCTCTCGTCCACGTTTGGCCACTGGGACTTCTATATGCATTTCCACCCATTCCCCTGATTCCAAAATTTCTGTAGAAAGCCAAAGCCAAAGCCTTGGGGAGGACTGTAATTCTGATAGCCCCTTATTGGCCTCGACAGATTTGGTTCCCTTTCCTTTGACTCTACCAACTGGAGGAACCTTGGATTCTGGACCCAGTTCCAGATTTGCTGACACATTCATCAGGGACTCTTCATCCTTCACTTCACTCCCTCAAATTGACAGCTTGGCTCCTCCAATTTTCAGCATAGCCAGGTCCCACAATCTTTCCTCGGAAGTGCAGCATATCCTTGTATCTTCACACAAGGCATCAACCAGAAAGTTATATGTCAGCAAGTGGAAGCCGTTCACTTTGTGGGCTTCTCAAAATAATATTGACCTGTACACTGCCCCAATTGCTAGCATATTAGAGTTCTTGACCAAACTTTTTAATGAAGGTGCTGTGGCAATTACCATACATGTTCAGTTGGCTGCAATTTCAAATTTTCACCTCGGATCGGAAGGCTCAAATCTCATGTCTCACAGGTTATGTAGAGCCTTTTTAAAAGGAACCATATATCTTAGACCACCAGTTAGACAATGTTTCACTCCCTGGAACCTTAACTTTGTTCTATCTAGGATTATTCTTCCTTCATTTCAGCCTGCATCTTCTTGCCAACTAAAATGCCTGTCTTGAAAAAACATTTTCTTGGTGGCAATTACATCAGCACGCAGGGTGTCTGAGCTACAGGCTTTGTCTATTAAACCTCCATACTTGATTTTTCTCCCTGACAGAATGTTGGTCCGAACTAATCATCTTTCCTTCCAAAGGTTTTCTCAGAGGCTAATTTAAATCAAATAACTGAACTTCCAGCCTTTTTCAGTAACCACTCCAAGAAGTTGGAGTATATGTTGCATAAACTTGATGTACACAGACAACTCAGATTTTATTTGGAAAGAACCAAACAATTTAGAAAATCAGAACAACTTTTTGTCTCTCATTCAGATACCAAGAAAGGGCAGCCTGTGTCAAAAGCCACTCTTTCCATATGGTTAACAGATTGTATAAAGTTCACATACTCTTCTGTGAATCACCGCTAGAACATAAAGTGAAGGCGTACTCCAGAAGGGCTGTTTCTACCTCTTCAGCTTACATGGCTAGACTGCCGTTAGATACAATATGTGCAGCTGCCACTTGGTCAAAACCACATACTTTCATTACGCATTACAAAGTAGACAAGGCCTCCAGGGACAGGGCTTCCTTTGGTTCCACTGTCCTCAGGGATATACTCCTGTTAGCCACCCAGGATAAATGGTGTTTGGGATGCTACCCATTTGTAAGAATGAATGGCGAGATTGAACAACTTCACATAGAGAAGTTATGTACTTACCGTAACGTTCCATGTGAGTTGTTCATCTCACCTTCATTCTTACATTCCCTCCTGCCTACCCCCTCCAGGCTTCTTGAAGAACGAGTAAGAGATTTGGGGTCTGGTGGGTCTTTGTACAGGATTTCTTACTCCGGCTGGAGTTACACTCATATTACTTATGTTGTATATATTGGGATCAGCAAACTAGATCTGAGGTGAGGCAGAGAGCATCATGGGATAGGGACTTGGCCTCGAGCTACTTGAAAACCTCAAGCTTGTGAAAGTGATTGGCTCCGAACCCATTTGTAAGAATGAAGGCGAGATAAACAACTCACATGGAACGTTATAGTAAGTACTTAACTACTTTTTTTGTTTTAAACACCTTTACTAAATTATCACTTAAGACATAGGCACACATACATTAGCAGAAAAGAGCACAAACTATATTAACATTTTTTTCCATTTACATACATTATTCATCATGTCTTTTCTTTCTTTGTTAATAACCATCAGTCCAACATTACATAAATCTGTGAACTCTTGTCTTCCCTTAAACCTCATTCCTTCTGTCCTGAACATTATTCTGCATGTACTGATTCCACAGTTTCCATTTTTTTCTATGTAATTTGTTCCTTCCCTTTTCTAGAGATACTTCTTCCAGTTTTTTAATCACTTTTATAATATTCTGTACTTCAAATACTATCTTTGATTTCCATTTTCTAGTAATTGCTTTTTGGCATCCTATAGAATTAAATTTAAGAAGACCTTACTATGTGTAGACAATTCAGATTCAGTGTTCCAACTCAAAAATAATTATATCCTTAGTTATTACCATTTGCATACCTACAATTTCTGACTCCCAATATTTCTAACAGAGTACTCTGTAGAGAATTTTTAACATTTGCCAACTCATTACACTTCCAAGACACATATTCCCTATTACGTCTTTCTTCCCCATCACACCTCCAACATTTGCTGTCTACCTTAGAAAAAAATTCTTTGAAGTCTGTTTGTGGTATAAAAATGCCTACACAAACACTTCCAAGCAAAGATCCTAACCTTTCTGGACTTTGTTGCATACTAGTGGCCATACATGTGCCCTTCCATTGTTCTCTTGTCAATTGCTTTTCCAGTCTATTATCCCAATCTTTTCGAAACTCCACTAACTGATTATTTTTATCATGCAATATTTTATACTCCCTACTAATTATCCCTTTTTAATAGCAGCTTCTATTCTAGATTTGATTAAAAACCCCACCAGGGCAGGTCTTTCACTTAAAATTCCCTGTACTTTTCTCTTTGCCTATACTGTCACATCAATCACTGGTAGGGAAGGCAGTATTGAACCTGCAGTCCAGACATCTTCTTGGCCTCATCCTACTCTATTACCATTCCCTCTCTAGTTATTTGCTCCCAATACTTTGGCTTCTTTGCCATTTTTTTCCAGCAAATTCCAGTCCTTTCTTGTATAGTTTCTGTACCCCTACTTGCAGTCATCCCTATTGTCAAAATTCACATTCTCTATTCCCGTGTTGGCTTAGTTCTTGGAATACTTTCAACTACTTCATGAATATAATATTTTTTTTATGGTTGTCACTATTCTCCTTAAGGATCTGCATACAGAATACCAATATCTCTCTATTTCTTAAACTTCTTCCTTACTTTCCATTTTGAATTATAACATTCTACTTGTGAAATGTATATGAGCCTTAAGAGTGAAGCTCTAAAATATCCCTTCAAATCAGGTAATCCTAAACCACCTTGCTCTATTGGAAGGATCAACGTATCCCACTGAACTCTTGCAATCTTCCCTTCTCAGATAAATTCCTTCACTTCTTTATTAATTATTGTTCAGAAATACTCCACAGGTTGATAAAACTAAGCATGACCCATATATAAAATTAAAGGAACTAAAAACATTTTCACTGCTTGTATCTTACTACCCATATCCGTAAAAAAGAGCTTCCAGTTTCTCAGACTTTAATCCATATGCCTAAATATTTCATCTTATCGTATCCCCATAAATATTAGTATTGCTGAATCAATTTGTGTGTGGGTACATAATTTATGGCTATAGCATTTGTTTTATCTTCATTAATTTCATATCTCAAAAAGACTTGAAACTGTCTCAGAATTTTCCATAACATTGTGATATCCTTTTCTGAATTTATCAGGTACAAAGTAATAGCATCTGCAAATAAAGCCAACTTTTCTTGATTACCATGCCAGTTATATCCTTACATTTCTGAGTCCTTTGTTTTCTTTGCCAGTGGCTGTAAATATAAAGGAAATAATGGGAAAAGAGGACACCCCTGCCTGGTTCCTCTGTTCAAACACAGCTTATCAGAAAGGAACCCTGCTAGTTTAATTCTTGCCTCCTATCCTTCATATATCCTCATAATTGAGCTTATTATTGTTTCACTGAATGCAAATGCTTCATTTCCCTACTTGTAAAATCCCAGCTTACTCTGTCAAATGCTTTCTCTGTATGAAGACCCACCAACAACAGGGGTATTTTTTTTACATTCTGTTTCCCTCTGCATTATTACTGCTCTATTAATGTTGTGAAATGTTTGCCTCCCCGCCACAAAACCACTATGACCCATGTCTATCAATTTTGTCAACATTTGTAAATCTTTTAGCTACTATAAATGTAAGCACTTTATAATCATGGTTTAAAATTGTAATGGGTCTGTATGAAGCTGGGTCTGATTGATCTTTATTGTCCTTAGGCAATACAGCCTTCTCAGCTTTCTTACAAGTTGTTGTCATTTCCCCTCCTTTTAAAATGCTGTTAAACAAAATCTTCCAGATTGTTATCACTTTCTTCCCTCCTAACGGACTTCAACAGGAATACCATCTGTTCCTGGAGACTTTCCTGAAGATTGATTATATATCTTTATTTTTTATCTGATCCCCTCCTGTCTTAACTGTTAGTTGTTGAGTGCCTGATCTTCCTCTAACCTTGGCATAATTAAGCCTTTCATAAATACTATGTTTCCATTTGTGCTCTTTCTTGATTTCTATAGTTCTCTCCTTTATACAAATTTTCATAAAATTTCTGAAATATCTGTAAATCCTCCACAGGACCTCTGGTTATTTCTCTTCCTATATGTTCCCTAAATCTGGCAAGAACCCCTTCTATTTTCTGCTGCCTTAGTTTGTGCTAAATGTTTTGTGCTGTTGAGTTATCAAAAAATAGTTGCTTATCAGCAATCTTTCTAAACTCATGAATATTATTCAGCTACTCCCTTATTTTCTCTTTAGCACTCTGCATTAGTATCTGTATTCTGTGAAATTAAGGTTATTCTGCAATACTTTAACCTTTGCCAGCAATTCCAAGTAATTTGAATTATTTCTTAGCCATATATATTCCTCTTTTATTTCTTCCTTATTTTTAAACTCCATTTTTATTTTATCCTGCTGTAACTTCTGAAAATATTTCTATCTTCCCTAATAAATCTTGAATAATTTCCACAACCCATTCCTTAAATTCCTCTCTTTTTTTAACAGGTAAGTTTGAAATCACCAGTGACTTATTTTTACTTTGTTACCCTGCAATTTTATCTTAGTTTTCTTTGGTGCATGATCTGAAACAGTTATTAGGTGTGTGTTAACACTTTCAATTAAATGCAAATGTTTATGTGAAATTTAATATGTGAAGTTGTTAAATCTCGCCGTTTATTCTCACTGATGGTTTCGGAGCTGATCCTCGGCTCTGGATAGCAAAGCTCAAGGTTTGCCAGTAGCTCGAGACCAAGCCCCTTATCCCACAATGCACTGCTGGAATTACCTCAGATCTAGTTTGCCACGGCAAGAGAGATCTCGGTGATTCAGCTAGCTCGGACCATTTGTGGAAAAAAATAGCAAGTTTTTGATAAAAATCTTCTTTTTTCTCTTAGATATTTTCATATAGACAGTTTGAGTGTTAGTGTTAAAAATTTTAATAACAGAATCAGTAGTTTCTGATAGTTAAGTGCCCTGTTGGCTTAGTTGTTTTGTGTGGGCCTTTTAGCCCTATTTAGAGTTAATAATCTCTATTTTCCTCTAGTCAGTTTTTTTCTCAGTGGGCCTGTTTAGCCCTGTATTTGTAAATCTATAGTTTAACTCTGTCATAGATAGTGCCCGGTTTGGGCTTAGTTGCTTTCCTTAGTTAGTGTGGGTCTTTACAAGGAAAGGAAGGACTTCACTCTATTAGTTTCAGTATACTGGTTTTACTATGTCGGATGACAAGGAAAAGTCCCATCCTAAATCGGGATTCAAGAAATGCCCAGATTGTGGGCAGAAAATGTCCGTCACTGACAGACACATTCAATGTGTTTACTGTCTGGGGGCTAAACACCTCCAAGACACTTGCAGCATTTGCCATTCCTTTTCTTCAAGAGTCCTCTTGGAGAGAAGGAGGAAGCTAATTGACAGGGGATTACTGCAGCATTCCTTTTCTGAGGTGTTGAGTAGCCATTAAGGCACTAGCATGTTTTCCAAATCCTCCAAATCTTCAAAATCTTCGGATCACAAAGTTGCAAAAAAGGCAAGAACTTCAGAGGGAGGGTCATCAGTTCCACAGACCTCGGAACCGAGTGTCCCTTTGATTTGGAGCCAGCTCTCAGTATTGGAGCCGGTCTCGAGGTTCCTCCTTCTCCTCTGCTCCAGTCAGCACCTTTGGTGCATTCATCTAAGTCTTCAGTCAGCCTTTCAGATTTGGACATGGATCGGCTAGTGCAGAAGCTTTTACAGGCACCAGGACTTGCCAAATTGTTGTCGGCCCCGACCAGCTCGTCGGTGCTGAAGACCATTGAACTGGATTTGTCTACTCCTCCTCCGAGCTGTTCTGGGCCCTCGGAGCCGAAGGAATCCGAACCGATGATTGTTGAACCCTTGGAGCTGATACCCGCTCTGGTGTTATTGGCTCCATCTACTCGGATGTCCTCGGCACCAACCGAGGACTCTAGGAGCCGACGGTCTCCCATCAGGTCCGGGGAAGATAGTCGGTCCGATTTGTCTGTGCCAACTCTTCCTCCTGGGGCTTTGGCTCAGATGAGCTTGGCTCCTACCTCAGGCTCGGAGCCCATGGTTTTGGTGCAGAAGGATTGGATGGCCCTTTCGGGTACGTCTACCCCTTCTCATCGGAGCCATGGCGCCTTCGATGCTATGAGGAGAGTCCTGTCTCCCAAGACAATGTCAGCATCGGTTTGGCCTTCCCTCTCCCCTCAAGCTCCTGTGTCTGCTTCTTCGTCTATCGGTCCCCCTAAGCATAGAGACTGTGAGCATCAAGTACCCCACAGGGCATCCCCTGCTCTTCTGAGACCTCCCCAGATTCCCTCCACTGAGGAGGTGCCCAGGAAGAGACTGTGCAAGAGGAGGCACTTAGACTCCCCACAGGAGTCTTTGACATCGGACACAGACTTGGATGAGTCAGAAGGGTCCCCTTGATCCCCCTCTGAGGATATCTCCTTTGCAGAGATATTAGAGATCCTTACTCAGAGGGGTGATTAGCAGTCCAAGACCCCTACTGAGGACGAGTCCATGCTCTTGAAGGCTTTTGGGTCTCAACCTTCCACTTCTTGGGTGTCTCCGCCTTATGACAAGCTCATGGAACTGATCTCTCTTAAGGCATGGGAGTCACCGGAGGCCATGGAACCTGTCCCTCGTAAGCCAAATAATTTTATGTCTGTCCCAGTGGACAAGCCATTTTTGACCAAGGGAGTGCCTGTTAATGCCATGGTGGTAGCTGCAGCCACCAAAAAGGAAGTGTCTGAAACATTTGCATCTATCCATCCTCCTAACAGAGATTCTAGGATCATGGATAGATATGGGAAACGCATGTTTAGTTCAGCGACTTTTTCACTGCGATCACTGAACTACTTAACCCATTTTACAAGACTACAAAGAGATCTCGTGAAAGAGCTAGGAGATACTCTCCAGGGCACGGTAGCTGCAGAGGTTGCTGAAAAAGTCAACGCACAGCTCGCTACCCTAAACTCAGTTGTAAACTCGTCCATGAGTCTCATATCTTATGCAGCTGATGGTTTGAGTAGAGCCGCTAGTTCAGGCATTGCTCTCCGAAGACAAGCCTGGATGCGTCTCTGTTCCTTTGCGGAACCCTTTAAGTCTTCCTTTATCAACACCCCATTCAATGGCTCATCACTGTTTGGGCCTAAAGTAAAGGAAACTTTAACCAGGTGTGAGCAGGAAGGCAAGACCTTATCTGCCGTTGGAGTCCATTTTTCTACCCCTACTCGGCCCTACCTCAAGGGCCCTAGGGGAGGGAAAATGTGGTTCTGAAAAGCACAAGGAGCCTTTCAGGACACACGTGGAGAAACCCCCTCTAGAGGCAGAGGAGGGGGTTATAACGGAAGACACCCCCCATGGCAGTGGGAGTCCACAGCAACAGGGTGATAGGGGTCAGTTCTCTGGTCAACCCTTCCAGTGCCCCTGAAAGGGGGCCCGGCTGTTCAGCTCTGGAGGCAGTCGGGGTCGCTTGTCTTTGTACCCAGAAGTCTGGCTAAACATAACATCAGATACATGGGTACAAAGCATAATTTCCAGAGGATATTTCATACCGTTCTCTACCCCTCTCATTCCTGTAAACAGAATCCCAGATGTTCCACCCAGTCTCAGGGAACAAGAATTGTAGAGGTCCACAAATTGCTAGAAAAAAAGAGTCATCCAACCAGTCCCAGCAGACCAAGTTGGATTCGGAACTTACTCAAGATTCTTTTTGGTACCAAAGAAAACAGGGGACTGGAGACCTATCTTGGACCTCAGCAGACTCAACCAGTTTGTAAAGAAAGAGAAGTTCTGAATGGTCATGCTTCAGTCCATTCTTCCCTTCCTAGGGGAAGGCAATTGGATGTGCTCCATAGATCTCAAGGATGCGTACTATCACATAAAGATAAACAGATGCTCCAGAGATCACCTGTGTTTCTGGCTGGGAGCCAACCATTACCAGTTTCGAGCCCAGCCCTTTGGTCTCACTACAGCCCCCAGAGTGTTCACCAAATGCATGGCAGTGGTCACGGCTCACCTGAGGAGTCTAGGATTCCAGGTGTTTCCATACCTAGACGATTGGCTCCTCACTGCTACCACCAGGCATCAATTGACTCAGGCAACACAATACACTCTGACTCTCTGCCATCAATTAGGCATTACAATCAACTTCAAAAAGTCTGCCTTATTGCCATCGCAGCATACCGTTTTTATAGGAGCAGAGTTAGATACCTCAACTACCACTCTATGCCTTCCAATCGAAAGAGTCTCACTTCTTCGCCAACACGTCAGCTCACTGGTGTCAAAGAACAAAGCCACAGCAGCAGAGGTCTTGAAGGTGCTAGGTTTGATGGTGGCAGCAATCCTGGCTATACCACTCGCAAGGATGCATATGCGAATTCTTCAATGGCTCCTCTTTGCTCAGTGGTCTTACCAGAAACTACCGATGCACCACATGATTCTCATTATGGATTCTTGCAAGAGAGACCTTCGGTGGTGGTTGATGTCTCTTCATGTCACAATTGAAAGACCCTTTGTCCCCCCCCCCAGTAGCCACTGTGACCACGGACGCTTCCCTGATAGGGTGGGGGGGCATTTTCAGGGAATGACTGCCCAAGGCACATGGACGGATCAAGAGTCACATCTGCATATCAATGTTCTAGAGTTGAGAGCAGTACTTCTGGCGTTGCAGTACTTTCAGGACTCTCTTCCTCTAGGAACTATTGCAATTCAATCGGACAACATGTCAGTAGTCTGGTACTTGAACAAACAAGGTGGAACGAAGTCTTACCCCCTTTGTTGAGAAGCCCTCAGGGTCTGGCATTGGGCTGTGTCATCCCAGCATTTTCTGCTAGCAATGCACATCCTGGGGAAATCCAACGTGATAGCGGACAAGCTAGGCAGGGCGATATTGCTCCCTCACAAGTGGTCTCTCAAACAAGAGGTTGCGGAGTTGATTTTCCGCAAATAGGGCCAGCCTTGCTGCAACCTCTTTGCCAGCCACATCAGTTCAAAATGCAGAAGCTACTTTGCCCTAATACCACCTCCAGGACATCCCCCGAGAGATGCACTCTTACACGATTAGCCCCCGGTTCTCCTTTATGCATTCCCACCCTTCCCATTGATACCCAAATTTTTACAGAAAGCAAAATCGCTGGGAAGGACTGTTATCCTCATAGCCCCCTACTGGCCTCAACAGATTTGGTTCCCATTTCTCTACCATCACCTGTTGGAAGATCCATGGATCCTGGACCCAGTTGCGGACCTTGTGACGCTCCCATCAGGGGACCTCCATCCTTCCCTGCAATCCCTGAAACTGACTGCTTGGCTAATCCACTTCCCCTAATTGCCAGGCTTCATTCAATTTCAGGTTCATAGGTAGGTACTAGGCTATTGGCCCTGGGGCCTATACAAGCCCAGCCAAAAAGGTACCCCGGCTTTTGCCACCCAAGAAAATTATTTTCCTGTGCCACTGTCGAGCAGAGCCACAGAGGTGATCCCCGGGGTGAATTTCCTATTTCCCATCCAATCATCAAGATTTTTCTTGAAGAGTGCTAATGAGGAGCTTTGTTTGATATAGATAGGTAGTTTATTCCAGAGTATGGGAAGTCTCTGGGACAGGAATCTATCTCTCAGGCATGTTCTGTTTATTGTGGTGACAAGGTATTTTCAATGATACAACAGAAGATACAAGACAAAAAGTGGAAAAGGTTCTCAATTTGGGCCAACACACAGAAAATTGACCCTTTCCGAGCTCCGCTATCGTCCATTTTAGAATTCTTGACAAAGATTTTTAAGGAAGGGGCAGCGGCTGCTACAATTCGAGTCCAGTTAGCTGCCATCTCAAATTTCCACCTTGGATTTGGTGGCTCAAATGTTATGGGCCATAAGTTATCAAATAGTTTTCTTAAAGGTGTTAATCACATGAGACCTCCTGTCAAAATTCCTTATTCTCCCTGGAATTTGAACTTTATGCTGTCTCAAATTATCCCCCCCCCCCCTTTTGAACCAGCATCTTCTTGTGATCTCAAATATTTATCCTGGAAAACTATTTTTCTAGTGGCCATTACTTCTTCCTGGAGAGTGTCAGAACTTCAAGCGTTATCTGTCAGACCACCTTATATGATTTTCCATGCTGATAGAGTATCTCTCAGAACAAACCCCTCATTTTTGCCTAAAGTCTGTTCTGAATCCAATATCAATCAGGTCATTGAGCTACCAGTCTTTTTTCCCAACCAGTCTAACAAATTGGAATACATGCTGCACAAACTTGATGTACACAGCTCAGATTTTATCCTGACAGAACTAAGGATATTAGAAAATCAGATCAACTTTTTGTATCCTTCTCAGAAGCCAGAAAAGGTAATCCAGTGGCTAAAACAACTTTATCTAAATGGTTATCAGATTGTATATCCTTTGATGTTAAGTTGTCAATCTCGCCTTCATTCTTGCTGGATGGGTTCGGAGCCGATCCTCGGCTCCGACTCGGCCAATAATAAAGCTCGAGAGCTAATTCCACCGGCTCGAGGCTCCCCTATATCCCACAATGCTAGGCGGTAACTACTCAGATCTCGTTTGCTGCTTAGCTGCGAGGTGCTTTCTTCTAACGGCTCTGGCAGGTTAGTGAGTCAAAAACTTAAATTTTCTACCCCTATCCTTTCTATTTAGTTTAGTTTATATTACAGGGTATCCCTTTAGTTTAAATCGGGTCTCCCTCGATTTTATCCCCTTTTTATTCCCTTTTAACTTCTAGGCCTTTGGCCCACTCCCCTTTTTCCCTTGTCATTTTAGTGTGACTGGATTTTTTCTTTTAGTTACAGGGTGTGTCTGTGTGTTGTGTCTGTGTCCTTTGATATACAGTCTCCTCTTGTAGGATGTCTAAAGACTCCAAGGTCTCAGGCTTCAAGAAGTGTGATTCGTGCTGTCAGAAAATGTCTCTGACAGACGGTCACACTTCTTGTGTCTATTGCCTGGGACCTTTGCACCTGCAGGACTCCTGTGCTGTTTGCCATGCATTCAGCCCTAGAGTCCTGCAGGAACGCAAAAATAAACTTATTCTTCGAGGCTTATTAAAGCCTGAAGGCCCCTCGACCCAGTCTGCGTCGGGGAAGCCTTCAAAGACTTCCAGGCCATCGGGTCCAGCTTCAGAGCCATCTGCTGGGAGCATCAAGGCTGCATCGACATTGGCTCCGGCTGGAGTCGATGTTTCGAAGACTCAAACCATTACCTCGGCTCCGGCCGGAGCCGAGGTTGCTAAGACTCAGTCGGCTCCAATAGTCTTATCAGAGCCACCTTCAAAGAAGAGGTCGAGGTCCCCTTCCATCGGTTCCATCCACTCGGCCCCGGGATCCCCTCTTCTGTCAGAGCGGAGCCATAGGTCCCATTCCTCTCGATCCTCCAGGCTGTCCGACCATGACTTACAAAGGGTGGTGAGTAGACTTCTCAAGTCCGAGGCACTGGCCCAAATGCTGCATAGCCCTACTCACCAGTCAGCGGCTATTCCCATCCCTGCTTCTGTTCCTCCTCCGACTCTTCTGAGTTCGGAGCCGGGGCTCGTTGGAGCCATTGCTGTCGGTGCGTCGGAGCCAATACCTTCCCTTTCGGCTCCGTCGTCTGCTCCAATTTCCTCCTTGGAGGGATCTCGGCGCCAGGCTTCCCTCGTCGACTCCGAGGGGGCGAGTGGCATCGGACCCTTGTCCGACCCCGTTCTCCCTCTCGGAGCATCGGCGCTGGTGAGTTCGGCTCCGACATCGGCCACGGAGCCATCCCTGTCAGTGCCGGGGGGTCCTTGTCTCCTCGGAGCGGGGACCTTCGGCCTTGGCTGATCGGGGCGCCTTCGAGGTCATGCGGAGCGTGCTAGACCCCGTGTCTACCCCACAGTCAGCTCCGTCAGCTCCTCCCTCTTCAGTGCCTGCGGTGGTTTCTACCCACCCCCTCGTAACAGACCGTAGAGAGCCAGCTCCTCAGGTTTCCCCATTGGGAATATCCTCTTCTTACGAGGCTTCTCCGGATCCGGCAGGAGAACCCCCTCGGAAGAGACAGTGCAAGAGGAAGCACATTGACTCCCCTGAGTCTATCACCTCCGACACTGACTTGGAGGAATCTGAAGGTTCCCCTCGGTCCCCCTCTGAGGATGTCTCCTTTGCTGACATCCTTGAAATCCTTAAACAGAGGGGGAACTGGCCCGCCCTTAAACCTTCAGAGGATGAGTCGGTCTACCTTGAGGCATTTGGCTCTCGTCCTTCCATCTCCTGGGTGTCTCCTCCCTTTGACCCCCTCATGGAAGTGGTGGCAAGGAAGGCTTGGACGGCCCCTGATTCGGTGAAACCTACCCCAAGGAGGCCGTCAAAATTTATTACTGCCCCAAAAGAGAAACAGTTCTTATCCAAAGGTGTCTCTGTTGATGCCATGGTGGTGGCCGCAGCCACTAAGAAGGAATTAGCCGATCCTTCGGTACCTGTCCATCCTCCTAATAAGGAGTCTAGGAACATGGACAGGTACGGTAAGTGGATGTTTTCCTCAGCGACCTATGCCATGCGGTCGCTGAACTACTTGTGTCACTTCACCCATCTCCAGAGGGATTTACTCAAGGATATGGGTGAGGCTATGCAGGATCCAACAGCTGTGGGGTTCCAAGACAAAATGAACTCCCAGTTGGCAACCCTGAATTCGATTGTCAACTCCTCCATGCGGCTTATCTCATATGCGGCTGATGGGGCAAGTAGGGCCGCAGGCACAGGTGTAGCTTTACGACGCCACGCCTGGATGCGGCTTTGCAATTTTGCGGACCCTTTCAAGGCGTCCTTCACCAATTCCCCCTTTGATGGCTCAACGTTGTTTGGACCTCAGGTGAAGGATACATTGACTAGGTGCGAACAGGAAGGTAAGACTTTCTCTGCCATGGGAGTCCGTTTTTCTACCCTTCCAGACCTTATCCCAAAGGTCAGAGGGGGGAAAAATGTGGTTCCGCAAACCACAAGGAGTCTCATCTGACGCACAAAGTCGATTCCCCTCTAGAGGCAGAGGGGGGAACAACAATAGACACCGCCCTAGGGGCAGAGGTGGTCCGCAAAACCAGGGTAGCAGAGAGACTTTCTCTGATAAACCCTTTCAGCATCCCTGAGGAGCTGCCCGGCTGTCCACCTTCGGAGGCAGTCAGGGGAAGATTATCACTGTACCCAAAAGCCTGGCTTTCCCTCACTCAAGACAAATGGGTACAGTCGATCATATCCGAGGGTTACAAAATCCCCTTTATTCACATCCCATCCCAACCAAAAGGATCCCTTCCAGACATTCCACCCAGTCTAAGAGAACAAGCAGCGTTAGAAATATCAAACCTGCTGTCAAAAAGAGCTATCCAGCCAGTCCCAGCAGACCAGCAAGGATCCGGAATCTACTCCAAATTCTTTTTGGTACCAAAAAAAACAGGGGACTGGAGACCAATACTGGATCTCAGCAAGCTAAACAAGTATGTGAAGAAAACAAAATTCCGGATGGTCACGCTACAGTCCATTCTACCCTTCTTGGGTCAGGACAATTAGATGTGCTCGATAGACCTTCAGGATGCGTACTACCATATCAAAATGCACAGACGCTCCAGGAGGTTTCTCCGCTTCAGGCTGGGAGCCAGTCACTACCAGTTCAGAGCCCTGCCCTTTGGTCTCACTACAGCCCCCCGAGTGTTCACCAAATGTATGGCAGTGGTCACGGCTCACTTGAGACGTCAAGGATTCCAGGTGTTTCCATATTTGGACGACTGGCTCCTTACCGCCACCACCAGGCGTCAACTTCTTCTATCCAGAGACTTCACCATCCAAACTTGCCAAGCTCTAGGCATTTCAATAAATTTCGAAAAATCTGCCTTGTCAATCTATTACCTTTATAGGCGCCACCTTAGACACAGTTCATCTTTCCCCCAGACTAACAGAGCAAAGAGTATCAGATATCCGCAAACCAGTTTACCTTCTACTTCAATGCAACAAGATCAAAGCCAGGGTAGTCTTGAAGGTATTAGGACTCATGGCAGCTACTATTACACTCCTCCCCTTAGCTCGTTTTCACACGCGGATTCTCCAGTGGATGCTGTTTTCTCAATGGTCCTTCCAACAGCTCCCGATGTCTCACATCATCCTGCTAACCCAATCATGCAAGAATCACCTGTCTTGGTGGATCACATCACCTCAAGTTCACCAGGGCAGACCCTTCATCCCTCCCCCCCATTCGCCACGGTGACGACGGACGCCTCCCTGATCGGGTGGGGGGGCATTATCAGGGCAGGACAGTCCAGGGCACGTGGCAATCTTTCGAGTGCCACTTGCACATAAATGTCTTAGAGATGAGAGCAGTGCTTTTAGCACTGCAAGCCCTTCAGGACACTCTTCCCACAGGGACTATTGCAATTCAGACGGACAACATGTCCGTAGTGTGGTACATCAACAAACAGGGCGGAACCAAGTCCTACCCATTATGTTGAGAGGCACTCAGACTTTGGCAGTGGGTGATTTCTTCTCAACGTTTTCTGATAGCAACGCACATTCCCGGGAAGTCCAACGTGATTGCGGACAAGTTGAGCAGGGCTATTCTCATGCCTCACGAGTGGCCTCTAAAAAAATCAGTGCTGGAAGAAATCTTTTGAAGATGGGGCCGGCCTTGCTGCGATCTTTTTGCTACTCCCCAAAACAGCAAGTGTCACGACTTCTTCACCCTCTTCCCTTTACCAGGCCAACCCACCAGAGACGCTCTAGTCCACGATTGGCCCCGGGGACTTCTGTATGCTTTCCCCCCCTTTCCACTGATCTCTCAATTAATTCAGAAAGCTATCGCCTCGAGAGTCACCATGATCCTCATTGCCCCTTACTGGCCTCGACAGATATGGTTTCCGTTCCTCCATCATTACCTCTTGGAGCAGCCTTGGCATCTGGACCCAGTGCCAGATCTTTTGACCCACCAGTCGGGCCAGCTGCACCACTCCCTCCAATCTCTCAACCTCACAGCGTGGTTTCTCCAATTCCTACCCTAGCCAGGCTTCCCTTAATCTCTCATTCGGTCCATAACATCCTGATAGCCTCTCACAAGTCTTCTACCAGAAGGATTTACAATAGTAAGTGGAAGCGTTTTTCCTTCTGGGCAGCATCAAAAAATATAGACCCTTCACTGCACCTATCCAGTCTATCCTAGACTTCCTGGCAGAGCTCTTTCATTTAGGCTCTTCCTCATCTACCATTAGAGTACAACTAGCTGCTATATCTAACTTTCATGTAGGTGTCTCGGACTCCAGTATCATGTCCCATAAACTCTGCAAAGCCTTTCTAAGAGGTGTCTTTTTGCTCAAGCCCCCAATCAAAGATCCCCCACCTCAGTGGGACTTGAATTTGGTCCTAGCATCCTTGATTCTCCCCCTCTTTGAACCTGCGGCTTCATGCCCTCTTAAGTTGCTCTCATGGAAAACACTTTTTCTAGTACCCATAACATCAGCTAGAAGGGTATCTGAACTTCATGCTCTTTGCAGTCGTCCTCCTTACTTAGTTTTCCATAAAGACAGGGTGTCCCTCGGGACTAATCCATCCTTCTTGCCTAAGGTTTCCTCTGAGGCAAACCTAAACCAGACAATTAATCTCCTCGTCTTCTTCCCTGATTATTCCAACAGGTCGGAACAAAAGTTACATTTTCTAGATGTTCATCGCCAACTTCGATATTATTTAGACAGGACTAAACAGTTCAGGAAATCTGACCAGCTCTTCCTGTCTTATGCGGAAGGGAAATTGGGCCTTCCAGTTACTAAAGTGTCCCTTTCAAGATGGCTTACCTCTATAATTACCTTCATCTATGAAATCAGACATCAAAAACTGCCTTCAAGACCTAGAGCTCATTCAACTAGGGCATTAGCTACATCTGTAGCTTTTCAGGACAGGCTACCAATAGATTCCATTTGTGCAGCAGCCACATGGGCTTCTCCTCATACCTTTATCTCGCATTACAAATTGGATATGGCCTCCAGAAACCGTGCCAACTTTGGTTCCACTGTTCTCAAGAGTCTGTTCTGATAAGCCACCCGGGGTAAGGTGCTAGGGACTCGGTCCCATCCAGCAAGAATGAAGGTGAGATTGACAACTTAACATTGAGAAGTTATGTACCTACCATAACGTTCCATGTTAGTTGTCTTCTTCTCGCCTTCTTTCTTGCGTCCCACCCTCCTTCCCCCTAGCCTGGACAGACCGATAAGAATTTTTGGGATCTTCCATTGGGGTTTCCTTCCCACATGTTCTACCACCTCTATTCTCCCTTTTATGTTTGTGTAGCTTACATACAGGTTTATATAGAGGTGGGTTCTTTTTCTCTCTTCTCCATACTATGGAGACCAGAACTGCTTGGTTTTAGCTATCAAACGAGATCTGAGTAGTTACTGCCTAGCATTGTGGGATATAGGGGAGCCTCGAGCCGGTGGAATTAGCTCTCGAGCTTTAGTATTGGCCGAGTCGGAGCCGAGGATCGGCTCCGAACCCATCCAGCAAGAAAGAAGGTGAGAAGAAGACAACTAACATGGAACGTTATGGTAGGTACATAACTTCTCATTTATGCGAATGCGAGCATGCCATTGACACACAAACCTAAGGCTCATTTTACCAGTGCCGTTTCTACGTCTTCTGCCTTTCAAGCTAAATTGCCCCTTGACAATATTTGCGCTGCAGCCACTTGGTCTAAGCCTCATACCTTTATCACGCATTACAAAGTAGATAAGGCTTCCAGGGACAGGTCTTCCTTTGGTTCCACGGTACTGAAAAACATACTTCCATGAGCCACCCAAGATTGAGGATGCTAGGGATGCTATCCAACAGTGAGAATAAATGGCGAGATTTAACAACTTCACATAAAGAAGTTATGTACTTACCATAACGTTCCATGTCAGTTGTTTATCTCGCCTTTATTCTCACGTCCCTCCCTCCTTCCCCCTCCTGTCTGACAGTTGACTTAGAGGCTAGTACCATCCTGGTTATTCAATATTTCTTCTTCCCCTTCGGGAAGTGCTTCCTTGTAGAAATAAATAAAAGGGTATTTATACTCGCAGCAAACAAGATCTGAGGTAATTCTAGCAGTGCATTGTGGGATAAGGGGCTTGGTCTCAAGCTACTAGCAAATCTTGAGCTTTGCTATGGGCCATGTCGGAGCCGAGGATCGGCTCTGAACCCATCAGTGAGAATAAAGGCGAGATAAACAACTCACATGGAACGTTATGGTAAGTACATAACTTCTTTTTATATGTAGTCTAGCCTAGCATTGTACCTTGAGGAAAAATATGTAAATTCTGTACAAGTTCCTAGTGCTGAATTCATATCTTCTATACCAAATATTTTCATAAATTCCTTCAGAAATCTACCTTCTTTTCTTATATTTTCCCTTCTATATTACCCTGCTACAGCTTTACTATTGTAAATCAAGTTCAAGTCCCCATCTATAAGTAATATTCCCTGCTGAAAGCTGATTATTTTTCCCAAAAGTTTCTTAAGTTCCATAACAGCAGATGTTCTGTAGTCCTATCTCGCCTTCATTCTTACATATGAGTTCGGAGCCGACTAGCCTATTACGAAGCTCAAAGTCTCTTAGTTGGCTTGTGGCTAGGTAGGTGTCCCATAGTGCATTAGTACAATCCCCAGATCTTGTTTGCCACGTCTACGAGTTCAGAAGTGCTTCTTGCTTGGCCGTGGCTAAGCTTAAACTTTTTTGTCTTTATTATCACTTTACTGTTTCTACAGTTAGTTAGATAGTGTTTAATAGTGTTAGAAGTGTTAAGAATAGTTTTAGAAGTGTTTTTGCTAGTTAAATTAGTTAGTTTGTTGAGAACTGGTTGGCCGTTGGCCCTTGTTGTTCTCCATTTGGTATCCTGTGTGCTAGTTTCTTATTAACAGATATATCATAGGTCTGCATTTATTTAGAACCTTGTTTTCTCACTTTTTTATATATACATATATATTGTGTGCAGTGTTTTTTGCTATTCTTGTTACGGAGTCTCTCTGTGGGTCCATGTTTAGGGCCTTTGTTTTTTCTAATTTTTCAAAAATCTTGCGTGCAGTGTTGTTTGCTTGTTACTTTGACTGCTACTAGTTTCTGGCTTTTTTCTACAACTTAGCCTATCTAGCTAGGTCCGTTTAAGTTAGAAGACCTAGTCCTCTGCTATTTTCATTTTTCCTCAGGGCTAGGGCTGTTTACGTTACAGGACCTAGTCCTTTTTACTCTCTCTTTGTGTATGTGTGCTTGTTAGGGCTAGGCACGTTTAAGTTAGTGGACCTAGTCCTCATTGTGCTTGTGTATCTGCTTTATTACACAGCTCTTCAACATGTCTAAAGACTACAAACCTTTGGGTTTCAAAAAATGTATAAAGTGCTCCCAGAAAATGTCAATTACGGATGGCCATAGTAATTGTGCATATTGTCTCGAAGCCATTCATTTGCAGGAAACTTGTTTATTCTGCCATTCCTTTAGCTCCAGAGTTCTCCAGGAACGGAAGGACAAGTTAAGTTTGAATGGTCTCCTCAAGCCTTCCTTCGAGGAAGACTTAGCGAGTTTTTCTTCTTCATCCAAATCATATTCTTCCAAAAAAGAGAAGGTTAAGTCGGCCAAGAGGCATTCTCTGGCACTGACTAGTGTATCGGAATCTCCTCAAAAACTATCAAAACTGGATAAGACTTCTACCTCCTCAGCTCCACTGTTCTCGGAGCCAGTTGAGGTTGTCGATGTTGGCACTTCAGTATCGGCCCCAAGCCTTTTGGAGCAGACTACTGAAAAATTACATTGGAGCCAGTCCAGAGATCCTTTGCCAGTCTCCCCAACCTTAAGATCTCTAATTTTACAGAGATCCAGATCGCCTAACCTGTCATCCAGATCCTCCAGGAGCCTGTCAGTGGAAGATGTGGAGAGAGTAGTGCTTAGACTCCTGAAGTCATCTGTTTTGCCCAAATTGTTGTTGGCTCTGACCCAGTCAGTTCTGGAGCCACCTGAGTCCATCCTCCCTGTTGTGGTCCCTCCTCCGAGCCAAGTCGGGCCTTTGGAGCCAGAGTTTTTGGTGTCACTTGTGGTGGAACCCTCGATTCCAGCTTCCCTCGTGGCTGTCGCAGAGCCAAGTTCCACTCAGACACCTTCGGCGCCGTCCATGGTGTCTAGGAGCCAAAGCTCACCGGTCGGCCCCGACAGGGACACTTGAACCTGAACCTCTTAAGTTCCGAGTCTCCCTCTCGGTGCGTCAGCTAGGGTGAGCTTGGACCCTACACCCATCTCGGAGCCGGTCACTCGAGCTGCTGACTACCTCTGTTTCCTCAGAACTGGGGCTGTCTTCGGAGCTAAAGAGATCTGCTTTTGAGATGATGAGGAGTGTACTGTCTCGCTCATCAGCTCCATGCAAGGGTATCAGTGCTCTTTCCCCTCAAGGACCGACCTCTGTCTCAGCACCTACTCTCTCTCAACAGCAGAGACCCGCAGCCTCAGAAGCCCCCATTGGGTGGCCCCCAGTCTTCTGAGACCTCCCCAGAGTACCCTTCTTAGGAGCCCCCTCAGAAGAGGATGTGACGTCTGTGCCCTGGCCCAGCAATCAAGGAGCCTCAATCCTCACCACTAACACCAGGGAGGTCGTCTCCTAGAAGAGGAAAGGGTAACTAACACACACAGTAAAGTACAATTTCCCTTAAGTGCACATAGAGATCACAGTCAGTCTGGGGCTGGTTGCTCCCTTGCTCACCAGGTCCCCAATAAGACTCCCCACTGGCACAGCTATAGGGTCCAGATCTCAGCCTAGCTGGCAAGCTAACCTCCAGTACCCTCTCTGTCCAACCAGTGCTTTGTGTCCCTGCCCAGGTAGCTGACACACACCCACACTTTAAGATAAGTATTTATACAATTTCACAGACACTCCTGGGAAAGGCTGACACAGATTCTCTAGCTGTGCCCCTTTACCCAGACTATACAGTAGTAATTTCTGCCACCACCAGCTAATATTATTATCAGCTACCCAAAGGCCATTGAAAGGGCGTCCAATTATTACTGTGCAATATTATTATCCAATTGGTAATGTGACTATTCAGTCTAAGGCTTATTTTAGAGTGGCCTATTACAATGAACTTTATAAATATGCAATGTACTCTAGAGCTTATCTCTACACAAACCAGCCACAGGTAAAGGTTTTAAAATATTTAATAATAAATAATTAAAACACAAGACAAAACTACTACAGTACAATGCTACTCAAGTTCAGAGATCACACAGAAACTTAAAACAATATCGCAGGAAAGATCTGATTTCAAAGAAAAATACTTAGTCTAACTTTCTTCTAAGTTTAACTATTCCTAAGAGAAATCACAGTGCTATAATCTTACTTACATACATAAAGAGCAAGCAGTGCCGAGGTTGGTGGTCCAAGACAAATGCTTCTCAGTCTCTTACTCAACAATAGTTTTTAAACACTAACCAACAGTTCTCTAAGGCCCTCCCAAATTACATCATGTTGACACTTAGTCTGGAGTTTACAGGCCACAAACTGCATTATTTAGCAAGCTAACACCGGCTCAGGAGACTACAACAATAAAAGGCATTTCACATATACACTCCAGCAGAAACCAGAGCAATAAAGCAACTTCCACATGTAAATTCTGGCCCTTAACTTTAACCTTAAAACAATGGGCCTGAAACCTTCATCCAGACTCACTGGAACCGACTTGTAAACATCAAAGAGAGTCATAAGATATTTTCAACTTCAAAAGACACATTTGAAATGCTTGGCTTGGTTTTCTTTACAGCAGATGGCAATGTTGCAACAATCTTGAAGTTCACATTTTACAGTGTTTTCTTTCATTTAAAAACACAAGCCTGTATTTTACATTTATTTATACAATTGATAGAATTATGTATTAAATTCTATTTGACTAAGCTGGCAGCCTTCGCCCATCTTCCTCCAGTCATCACCCCCCCCCCCCGGAACTCAAGCAAGTTTTTCAAGTGCCCCTTGAGAACATCGCTTGAGAGTGTCAGGTCTATCTGGGTGTATCTCATCCCATTCCCTGTCTTGAGAGACCATCTGCATTAGCATTGATACTCCCACTGTGGTGCTGCACTGACATATCATATGCTTGCAACCCCAGGCTCCATCTTACCAATTTGGCATTTTGCTGACTGGCTCTGTTTAACCATGTTAGAGGGTTGTGCTCTGTCATCACTGTGAATTTTCTTCCATACAGATAAGGCTGAAGTTTTTGTAGTGCCCACACTATGGCAAGACATTCCTTTTCTACCACTGCATAGCATTCCTCCCTGGGTTGGAGCCTACGACTGAGATAAACCACTGGGTGCTCTTCTCCCTCTGAAGAAATCTGGCTAAGTACAGCCCTCACCCCATAGTTTGAAGCATCCACCTGCACAACAAATTCTTTGCTATAGTCTGGACTGGCTAACCCATGGAGTCCTCCAAAAGCTTCTGAAATGCCAGCTCACATTATCTGACCTGTTCTTCCTTGTCAGGTCTGTGAGGGGAGCAGCTATGGTACTATAATTGGGAACAAACTTTCTGTAGTATCCTGCAGTCCCTAGAAATGCCCTAACCTGCTTTTTGGTAACAGGTGCAGACCATGCTTGAATGGCTTCCACTTTGGCAGGTTCTGGCCTTATCTTACCACTCCCCACTCTATGTCCTAGGTAGGAGACCTCTGCCATCCCCACCTGACATTTGCTCAGCTTAATGGTCAACCCTGCCCTCTGTAGTCTGCCCAGCACCTCTCTGACATGCTGAAGGTGCTCTTGCCAGGAATGGCTGTAGATAGCAATATCATCCATGTAAGCAAGGGCAAACCCTCCTGCTCCTGCTAAGATATCATCTACCAGCTTCTGGAAAGTCGCTGGGGCATTCTTCATCCCAAAGGGCATCTTTCTGAATTCATACAAGCCAAAAGGAGTCACAAAGGCTGACTTCTCTCTAGCACTGGGAGTCAAAGGCACCTGCCAGTAACCCTTGGTAAGATCAATGGTAGTAATATACTTAGCCCCACCCAGCTGCTCTAGGGCCTTATCTGTCCTAGACATGGGGTAAGCATCTGCCTCTCTGTGACTATTTAATGTCCTGTAATCCACACAGAACCTGGTGCTGCCATCCTTCTTTGGCACCAGTACCACTGGGGAGGCCCAGGGACTGTTGGACTGCTGAATCACCCCTAGTTCCAGCATCTCCTGTACCTCTTCCCTCAGAATCTGTTTGACTCTCTCTCAGGCACCCTATAAGGGGCCTGCCTGATGGGCCTTTGGGGTCCTGTATCCACCTGGTGCTGCACCAGGTGGGTGCTCCCGGGTTTCCTGATGAACATGACCCCAAACTCCTGCAACACTGCTTGGGTTTCTTGTACCTGGGTAGGAGATGGCTGCTGGGACATTGCTACCCCTTCCACCGAGGTGTCAGCCCGAGCCTCACTGAGGAGTTCAGTCACAAGATCTCTCTCAGACTCCTCCTGCAATCCACTGCAAATGCTCAGCACAAGGGCATTCCTATCATGGTAAGGTTTCATCATGTTAACATGGCACAATTTGTGCCCCTGCCTTCTGCCTAGCAGTTCCACCATGTAGTTAACATCACTTACCTTTCTTACCACCTTGTAGGGTCCCTCCCAAGCTGCTTGCAGCTTGTTGTGTCTGACAGGAATGAGAACCATTACCTGCTGCCCTACAGCATATTCCCTAGCTTGAGCATTCCTGTCATACCACACATTTTTCTGTTGTTGGGCTTCTGCCAGGTTCTCCTGGGCCAAGCCCATGAGTTCCTTGAGCCTTGTCCTGAGGGTTAGGACATATGCCACAACAAACTCCTTGTGAGACACACTCACCTTCCCACTCATCTCGAATTAAATCTAGAGGTCCCCTCACACTATGCCCATACAGCAACTCAAAGGGTGAAAAACCTGTGTTTTCCTGGGGAACCTCTCTGTAAGCATACAACAGATGGGGCAAATATTTGTCCCACTCTCTCTTAAACTGATATGCAAATGCCCATAGCATGGACTTGATTGTAGAGTTTAACCTTTCAACAAGACCATTAATCTGGGGATGGTAGAGGGTGGTCTACATGTGCTTCACCCCACAGGCTTCCAAAGACAAGCCAGCAGGTCTGACATGAAATTGGCACCTTGGTAAGTCAGTATTTCTTTTGGGAAACTCACCCTGCTGAAAATCCCTACCAAAGCATTTGCCACCTTCTCTACCTCAATGGAGGACAAAGCCACTGCCTCAGGGTATCGCATAGCATAATCCACTACTACTAGGATATACTTTTTCCCTGTGGAACTTGGGGTACTCAGAGGACCCACATTATCCATAGCTACCCTCTGAAATGGCTCCTCAATCACAGGCAAAGGCATCAAAGGAGCTCTCACCTTGTCTCCTGCCTTGCCTACCTTTTGGCACTGCTAACAGGTCCTGCAGTACCCTGTTACATCTCTGGACATTCCAGGCCAACAGAAGTTTTGCATAATATGCCTCTTTGCATGTTTTATGCCCATATGACCTGCAAAGGGAATATCATGGGCTATGGCTAGAAGCACCAGATGGTAAGCTCTAGGCACTACTAACTGCTGTACTCTCTCACCTTCTAGCTCTCCCTCAGTGGTCCACTCTCTGTACAGTAACGATTTGTTCCAGTTCCCCCTTCCGTTGAGAATCAGGTGCCTCCCTAGCTACCTGCCTCAGGCCTTGCAATGTAGGGTCTGAGATCTGAGCCCACCTCAAGTCTATCCTTGTAACCCTTCCCAGCTTCCCTTCCACAGGAAGTCTGGCATCCTTTGACAGTGGTGCCTCACTGTCAGCCTGGGTACTACTACTCACCTCTACCTTTGCAGTTAACCTGTCCAAGGGAACATCAGTACCCACAAGCAGCTGTGGCTCACCTTCAGTCTCACTGCTACAGAGCAGCTCCCTCCCTGAAGTAACCACCTCCGCAATCCTGGCTGCAAGTGTGCAGTCTGTCTGGGTCTCCCCCAGGCTACCAGACTTACAAGATTGTCTCCAAGCATGACTGCATGTAACTGCACAAACGCAGGGTATTGCACTATCAAAATCATTCCCTATCAGGACATCTGCAGGTATATCCTCAAACACACCTACTTGCTGGCTTCCTTTTCCACTCTCCCAGTCAAGGTGAACCCTAGCCAAAGGTATTTGGAATGGGATCCCTCCTAAAGCCCTGACTGGAGTAGACTGCCCAGGCAAGTAGAGCTCCTTTGTAACCAGTGCAGGTTTTACAATGGTTATATAAGAGGCTGTATCTCTCTTAGCAATGGCCTCTTTGCCATTCACTACAATAGGATATAACTTCTGGTGGTAGTTTGGTACCCTTGTTGTCCCAAGACAACCTTCTATTGGCGTTTTGTCTTTCCCACTTACTGGCTCTTTCACCTTTTGTTCCCCAACTTGCCTCCGTGAACACCTGTATGCCACATGGCCTCACTGGTTGCATTCAAAACATTTAACCCTAGCTACTGGATGTATACCTGGACTAGTGGCTTCCCCTGCTACTGGTGGATTCTGTTGGGGCGGTCTGTGCTGCCCACCATGGGTTTCTTTAGTCCCATGAGCAGTACTGGGGGTCCCTTTCCTTTGCAGGACTGCTCTGCTTGCAAGGTATAGGTCTCCCTTCTTCCCCAACTCCTCTGAAGTAGCACACTGTCTATCAGCTAACCAGATCCTCATGTCCTCAGGCAAAGTGTTAATGGCTTGTTCCCTTACCAAAAGGTCTGCCAGCCTTCAAAAGTGGTGACCTGACATCCACTCACCCAGCTATGAAAATAAGTGCTCATTTCAGCAACATATTCACATCCATTTTCATCTGCCTTGCGTCTATGCTCACAAAACCTTTTCCTATACATTTCAGGTGTTAGCTTAAAACATTCCAACAAGTGTCTTTTTACAGCAGTATAATCAAAACAGTCAGTGTCATGCATTTTTGTTAAAGAAGTTACAGCTTTACCATGGAGTAAGGGGGTCAGGAACCATACCCAGAGCCCTTGGTCAACTTCATACTGTTTACATACCCACTCAAACATATGAATGAAGCTATCAAAATTATCCCCCTTTTTAAACTGTGGAAGAAATTTACTGACCTTTTGTGCTTCTGGGGTACGGTTATTCCCTTCCCTATTACCTCCATGACTCTGGCAAAGAGTCAGAATTTCCCTCTCATGCCTCCTCTGCCATTCATTTTCCTCAGCTTGTAGACTCCTCATTTTCTCAGCTGCTTCTAGTTCCATACGCCTGGCCTCCAACTCAAGTCTCTTTAGCTCCAGCTGGATTTTTAAGTCCACTGCAGAAAGGTTGAGCTGTCCATTCACCGATGATATTGTATCTCCAATGTCAGTCTGATTGTCCTCCAGGCTGCTGTTTTCTGATGCAGCTGTAACCAAGGTTGCAATCAGGTCTGTCTTAGTCAGGTTTCCATGCACCAGTCCCCTAGCCTGGCACATCTCCACCAGCTGGCTCCTTGTCAGCTTTCCATACTCCTCGGCTGACATGCTGCCTGCTCACCTAACACTAAGCTAACAAAAGAAATAAAACAATTGTGATCTGAACTCTGAGTAAACATGGCATGTTTGTTTCAGAGTACAAAACACTTTTAGAGATCGCTGTGCATAAGCTATAGGAAATCACCCTATCTACACCACTACAAGCCAATTAGTGTTTGCCAACTAATCAATATGTGATGTGGATACCACCACAGCAAACCAATATGTGATGTGATATCCCAACCACTGCCACCGATATGTGATAGGATATCCCAACCACTGCCATCAATATGTTTTGCCCGTGCCCTGGCCCAGCAATCAAGGAGCCTCAATCCTCACCACTGACACCAGAGAGGGTGACTCCTTGAAGAGGAAAGGATAACTAATACACACAGTAAAGTACAATTTCCCTTAAGTGCACACAGAGATCACAGTCAGTCTGGGGCTGGTTGTTCCTTTGCTCACCAGGTCCCCAATAAGTCTCCCCACTGACACAACTATAGAGTCCAGATCTCAGCCTAGCTGGCAAACTAACCTCCAGTACCCTCTCTGTCCAACCAGTGCTTCGTGTCCCTGCCCAGATAGCTGACACATGCCCACACATTGAGATAAGTATTTATACAATTTCACAGACACTCCTGGGATAGGCTGACACAGATTCTCCAGCTGTGCCCCTTTACCCAGACTATACAGTAGTCATTTCTGCCACCACCAGCTAATATTATTATCAGCTACCCAAATGCCCTTGAAAGGATGCCCAATTATTACTGTGCAATATTGTTATCCAATTGGTAATGTGACTATTGAGTCTAAGGCTTATTTTAGAGTGGCCTATTACAATGAACTTTATAAATATGCAATGTACTCTAGAGCTTATCTCTACACAAACCAGCCACAGGTAAAGGTTTTAAAATATTTAATAATAAATAATTAAAAACACAAGACAAAACTACTACAGTACAATGCTACTCAAGTTCAGAGATCACACAGAAACTTAAAACAATATCGTAGGAAAGATCTGATTTCAAAGAAAAATACTTAGTCTAACTTTCTTTTAAGTTTAACTATTCCTAAGAGAAATCACAGTGCTATAATCTTACTTAAGTATATAAAGAGCAAGCAGTGCCAAGGTTAATGGTCCAAGACAAATGCTTCTCAGTCTCTCACTCAACAATAGTTTTTAAACACTAACCAACAGCTCTCTAAGGCCCTCCCAAATTACATCATGTTGACACTTAGTCTGGAGTTCCCAGGCCACAAACTGCATTATTTAGTAAGCTAACACCTGCTCAGGAAACTACAACAATAAAAGGCATTTCACATATACACTCCAGCAGAAACCAGAGCAATAAAGCACCTTCCACATGTAAATTCTGGCCCTTAACTTTAACCTTAAAACAATGAGCCTGAAACTTTCATCCAGACTCACTGGAGCCGACTTGTAAACATCAAAGAGAGTCATAAGATCTTTACAACTTCAAAAGACACATTTGTAAAGCTTGGCTTGGTTTTCCTTACAGCAGATGGCAATGTTGTAACAATCTTAAAGTTCACATTTTACAGTGTTTTCTTTCATTTACAAATACAAGCCTGTATTTTACATTTATTTATACAACTGATAAAATTATGTATCAAATTCTATTTGACTAGGCTGGCAGGCTTCGCCCATCTTCCTCCAATCTTCACAGAGGACATGTTAGAGGAAGCATGTAGACTCCCTGGATGAGTCCATCACTTCAGACACTGACCTCGAGGAGTCAGAAGGGTCCCCCAAGTCATCCTCTGATGATTTCTCCTTTGTAGACATCTTAGAGATCCTTAAGCAGAAAGGCGGCTGGCCCTCTGTCACCCCTTCTGATGAGGAGTCAGTGTACCAGAAGGCTTTTGGGTCTCAACCTTCAGCCTCTTGGGTGTCTCCACCTTTCGATGAACTTTTAGACCTGGTTAGTCGGAAGGTGTGGGAGACTCTTGATGCCATGGAGCCAGTTCCCAGAAGCGGAGACTTCTTCATCTGTCCATCTGCCGAATAAGAAGTCTCAAATGATGGATAGATACGGGAAGCATATGTTTTCTTCAGTGGCTTTTACAGTCTGATCACTGAGCTATCTCACAAATTTTAGTAGGCTTCAAAGAGATCTCCTCAAGGAGTTAGGACATACTCTTCAAGGTACATCTACTGAAGGAGTCCCTGAGAAGGTGTCTGCTCAGTTGTCTACCTTAAATTTCATCGTGAACTCCTCCATGAGGCCGATCTCTTATGCAGCCAACCGAACGAGCAGGGCAGCTGGTTCAGGAGTTTCGCTTAGGAGACACTCCTGGATGCACTTATGTAATTTTATGGAGCCTTTCAAGTCTACCTTTATCAACGCTCCCTTTGACGGTTCTTCATTGTTTGGACCTAAGATAAAAGATACACTCACCAGGTGCGATCCAGAAGGGAAAACTATCTCTGCTGTGGGAGTACATTTTACCGTCCACTCTAGACCATATCCTAAGGGTCAGATAGGTGGCAAGATGTGGTTCAAGAAGTCCCAGAGATTTTTCCTGGATGCACAGGGTGACTCCTCCTTCAGAGGCAGAGGAGGAGCAGCTAATGATAGATGTCGGCCTAGAGGCAGGGGGGTCTGCAAAACCAGGGAGGCCGCGATTCTTTTCGAGGCTGTCCCTATCAGTGCCCCTGATGTGGGGCCCAGCTGTGCTTCTCTGGATCCAGTCGGGGGTCGCCTATCTTTGTATCCAGAAGCCTGGCTAAACATCACCCAAGACAAATGGGTACAAAGAATAATCACCAGAGGTTACTCCATACCCTTTTCTCTTCCACCTCACACTCCCAAGAAGATCCTGGATTTTCCACACAATCACAGGGATCAAGCAACTGTAGAAGTGCAAAAGTTGCTTGCAAAGAGAGTCATCCAAACCGTCTCTGCAGACCAGATAGGATTCGGAACTTACTCCAAATTATTTTTAGTGCCAAAACGTACAGGAGACTGGAGGCCCATCTTGGACCTCAGCAAACTAAATGAATCTGTAAAGAAGGCCAAGTTCCAGATGGTGACACTGCAGTCTATACTTCATCTGTTAGGGAAAGACAATTGGATGTGCTCCATAGACCTCCGAGATGTGTACTACCATATAAAAATGGACAGAGCATCGAGGAGTCACTTATGCTTCCGGCTGGGAGCCAGTCACTACCAATTTTGTGCTCTGCCCTTTGGTCTCACCACAGCCCCCAGGGTGTTCACCAAATGTATGGCAGTAGTGACAGCTCACCTGAGACATCTAGGATTCCAAGTGTTTCCGTACCTGGATGACTGGCTCCTGACAGCCACCACCAGGCATCTACTACTACAAACCAGAGATTCCACTATCCAGCTTTGTTCCCAGCTGGGGATTACAATAAATTGGGAAAAGTCTGCCTTATCACCCTCTCAATTTGTGACTTTTTTAGGCGCAGAAATAGACACAGTCGCCATGTTAGCTTGTCTACCTGCAGAAAGAGTTCAGAACCTCAGACAACAAATTCTCCGTCTACTTCCTCTACAGAAAGTCAAGGCAAAGGCAGTGCTGAAACTCTTAGGGTTCATGGCCTCCACCATAACGTTAGTCCCTCTAACCAGATTACATATGCAAATTCTCCAACGGCTTCTATATTTCCAGTGGTCCTTCCAACAACTGTCTCTATCTCACCACATCATAATAGAGTCTTGCAAAAAGGACATTCGTTGGTGGATTCAACACGACCAACTAACAACAGGCACTCCATTCCTTCCTCGCCAATCCATTGCTACTGTGACCATGGATGCCTCACCGATAGGGTGTGGGGGGGTATTATCTAGGTAGGACTGTCCAAGACACATGGTAAGATCATGAGGCTCACCTGCATATCAGTGTCCTAGAGATAAGAGCAGTACTTCTAAATGTTGCAAGCACTTCACGACTTTCTTCCTCTAGGGACGATAGCAATCCAATCAGACAACATTTCAGTGCTATGGTATCTCAACAAGCAAGGAGGAATCAGATCTTACCTCCTTTGCCGAGAGGCTCTTCGTGTTTGGAAGTGGGCAATTTCTTCCTGGCGCTTTCTAGTGGCAATGCATATCCCAGGGACAACCAATGTGATAGCTGACAAGCTCAGCAGGGCAATCTTGATGCCTCACGAGTGGTCTCTGAATCAGGAAGTAACAGAACAGATCTTCCGCAAATGAGGACAGCCTTGCTGCGATCTCTTCACCAGTCTGATCAACTCCAAATGCAGCAGCTACTGCTCACTTATCCCCCCTCCGGGGGGATCCACCGAGAGATGCACTTGTTCATGATTGGTGCCTGGGACTCCTTTATGCTTTCCCTCCCTTTTCTCTCATATCCAAAGTGATTCAGAAAGCAAAGTTATTGGGAAGCAAAATGAATCTCAACTCCTTACTGGCCTCGCCAGATTTGGTTCCCCTTTCTCGGGCCTCATCTACTAGACGATCCATGGACTCTGGACCCAGTGCCAGACCTCTTGACACACGTCAGGCTCCCTTCAGCCCTGCCTCTACACTCTCAACTTGACAGCATGGCTGCTCCAATTCCATCCCTAGTCAAGCGTCATGATTTTTCACCTGTTGTGACCCACATCCTCACGTCTTTGCATAAACTTTCCACTAGGAAATTAGTAGATGGAGAAGGTTTTCTATCTGGGCTGAAGAAAGGAATGTAGATCCTTACACTGCATCCATCCCTAAAGTTTTAGAATTTTTGTCTGAACTTTTCCATCACGGATCTGCTGCTGCCACAACTAGGGTGCAATTGGCAGCAATATCTAATTTTCATTTGGGTCAACATGAATCCACCCTGATGTCCCACAGATTGTGTAAAACCTTCCTTAAAGGTGCTACTTTGATAAGATCCCCCTTTCAGGAACAGGTATCTTCCTGGGATCTAAACTTATTTCTGTCCAAACTAACTTCACCGCCCTTTAAACCCGCTCATTAACGCCTATTGAAATTTCTGTCTAGGAAGACCTTGTTTCTAGTAGCCATCACATCAGCTAGATGAGTATCAGACTTACAAGCACTGTCTAGTAAGACTCCTTATTTGATTTTCCACAAAGACAGAGTTTCTCTTCGTACAAATAGGTTCATAAGTTCATAGGTAGGTACTAGGCTATCGGCCCAAGGGCCTACATAAGCCTAGCCAACTAGGTTCCCTGGCTTACACCACCCAAGAAAGTTATTTTCCTGTGCCACTATCGAGCAGAGACACAGAAGTGATCCCCGGGGTGTATTTCCTATTTCCCATCCACTCATCAAGATTTTTCTTGAAGAGTGCTATTGAAGAACTTTGCTTGACATAGATGGGTAGCCTGTTCCAGAGTATGGGAAGTCTCTGGGACAGGAATCTATCCCTCCAGCATGTCCTGTTTATTGTGGTGACAAGGTTTTGGTCCCTAGAGCATGTAACTTGGAGGGATTGGGATTTCTTTAGGTGTAGCATGTACAACAGCTCTGTGTTTGACATAGCTTTATATGGTAGGCAGAGATCACCTCGGAGTAGGCGATATGTTACGGAGTAAAGCTGGAGTTTTTTGAGACGGTCAGTGTAGGGCATTTGTTTGAGGCCAGTAATCCTCTTTGTGAAGTACTTCTGTGTCCTTTCCAGCTGCTGCAGATGTCTTGTGAGGTACATTCCAAAAGGGGTGTTGTACTCTATAATGGGTCTAATGAGTGTCGAGTAGAGGGGAGCAATGACCTCTTTTTTTCCTGGATGAGAACCCTTTTATGATGAGGTGTGCCACATAGAAGGACTCCCTGACTACTGTGGCAATGTGACTATCAAAGGAGAAACTACTGTCCACCTGGGTCCCAAGGTCTCTTATCACACATTCAGTGTTAAGTAGATTGCTGCCTATGTGGTAGTTCATGGGTACAGAGTTTTAACCAAAGGGGATGACACTGCACTTTTTGGCATTGAGCTTGAGGCCATGGCTCTGACACCAGGCATCTGTCTCAGTGAGGCCCTTCTGTAGGATGTCCACATCATTTGGGGACTTGACTATGGCTCCTAGTTTGCAGTCATCTGTGAACCTTGTTAGTCGGAGGCCTTCTGTGTTAGCCTGTACTTCAGAGAAGTAGATACTAAACAGGAGAGGTCCCAGGACTGAACCCTGTGGTACTCCACCTGTCACTGGTTTGAGGTCAGATTTGGAGTCTGCAACTTTTACAGTGTGGGTTCTGTCAGTGAGCCAGTTGGCAACCCATCTTGTGATGTAGGGATTTATACCTAGTTTAGCTATAATTCCAGAATGGGGAATGGTGTTGAAAGCCTTGGCAAGGTCAAGATAGGCTGTGTGAACCATCTTACCCTCATCTACGGCTTTGGGGACTCTCTCAAAGAAGTTGATCAGGTTCAGGAGGCATGATCTGCCTTTCACAAACCCGAACTGGGTGGGATCCAGAGTTTGCAGGTTACCAATGTCTTTGTTTATGAGTTCCATGATTATATGTTCCACGGCCTTGCAGACCAGGCTCGTCAGGCTACTAGGGTGATAGTTCCCGGGATCAGTGGTGGCTCCCCCTTTGTGGAGTGGGATAGCTGTTGCTGTGTGTCATTCAGTGGGCACAAAGCCTGATGCGAGGCTATTGAACATGGTACTTAGATGGAGAGCCAGTTCGTTCTGAAGTAAAACACAGCCTGGAATGTTGTCCGGTCCCATGGATGCTGTGTTTTTGGCTTTAGAGAGTGCAGCTTTTACCTGCGTAGTTGTGATTACAGGGACTCTGCATTCTTCCTGTAAAGATTTGGGCCATTTAGGGGGTGGGGGGTAAAGTTAGCACTGAACCTATCTGCCAGGATGTTGGCAATATCAGTTGGTTCTGTAATTTTTGTGCCATTGTGCTGTAACTCAGAGCAGATCTGGGTGTTGCCATCGGGATTCTTGGCATAGCTATAGAATGCTTTGTGGTTGTCCTTAGAATTAGTGGCGATTTTGTTTTCATAGCTAGCTTTGGATGATCTTATAAGGGATCTCAGCTTCTTACTAAGGCTGACCAGGGAGCTCCTCCCCTCATGAGATTTTACTCTCTTCTGCAACAGTTTCTTCCTTCTGTTGTACAGTTTATTTATGGCAGGGGACCATTAGATTGGCTTCCTTTTTTTGGAGGATAGAGTCTTGGTTCCATGAAGTCATGTAAGTGCTTATAGAGTGCATTTGTGTAGGATTCAGCATTTGTAACTGTATCGTCCATCTGCATGGGTGCCATGAAGTTCACCACTTCTCTCTTAAGAAGCATGAAGTTGGCTTTGGAGACATTTTTTACCATGGTTTCCTTAATGGGGGGTGGGGGTGGGATGTGAATATCAAGGGTGATTAGCTTATGGTCAGATCGGACCAATGAGGAGTTGACGTCAGGTGTAGAACACCGATCACTCATGTTGGTAATGACTAGGTCTAGGATATTGTTGCCCCTGGTGGGGGTGTGGAAAAGTTGATCCAAGGTATTTGAGTTTATGAATTCCAGAAAGCGTTGAGCTAAGGAGTTGGTACATGAGTAGTTTTCCCAGTTAATGGTGGGGTAGTTGAAGTCGCCCATTATTAGGGTGTTTGGTTGAACCCTAATATTTTCCAGTACATCAAGAAAAGAGGAGTGGGAATCCTGGGGCATGGCGGGGGATCTGCTGCAAGCTACAATTTTGATTGCAGTTTTGCCCAGAAATAGTTGCACTTGGATAACCTCAGATGCCTTATGCTGAGCAACTAACCAGGAGGTGTGGATATCCTTAATGAATATGGACACACCTCCACCTTTGGTGTTTCGGTCCAGTTTACATGACCGAAAAGTGTGGTATGAGTTATAGCATGGTAGTGCAGGGGTGCTCTCTGGAGCTTTGAACCAGGTCTCAGTCACTGCACAGATATCTATATTCTCCATTTTAAGGAGTGCCTCGAGTGAGTGCATTTTGAGATTTAGACTTCTAGCATTGAGTAGCATTACCTTCAGTTTTTGCTTGCCTGTTCCTGTTACGGTGGTGAATTTGTCATTTGAACCTTGCCTAAAAAAGGCACTATAGGGGTGGCAAGAGCCTTAGCCAGTATCCGTAATCCCAGGGGCGACAGGTGCAGGCCATCTCTGGCAAAGCATCGTGGTCTGTCGACCATGTCATCCCAAGCAGACAGATACTGGATCCCCTTAGAATGACATCAGAAGCTTAGCCAATTGTTGAAGTCAATCATTTTGTCCTTGTACTGCGGTATCATTCTGGGCGATGACAGAATGCTACTCAGGGCTAGGGTCATACCTGCCTGGGCTACAAGATCTTAGAGCTCTTCAATGTCTCTTTTCATGTAGTCCAGGGAGGTATGTCTCAGGTTATTCACATCAACATGGACAATGACAGAGTCATATTTGTACTTGTTGTGGACTGACCTGAGTGCGTGGTTTATGTGGCGGATCCTGGCACCCGACAGGCAACTGACAATAACATTCTCCTTGTTTAGCCTGGTGAGTGAGACATCAGTGTGCCTGACTATAGAGTCACCTATGACTAGTGTGTGTTGGGTACGTTGTTTTGCCTTACTGGCTGTGGTTGAGTGGCACACTGAGTCTGTGTGCTATGTGTCATTTGGGTTGTGTTGGGGGATGGAGGTTGTTTGCGTTTCTGCTTTGGAGGTCTCTGTTGCTTAGACAGATTATTATTGAGAGCCTCCGTGGATGTTTTTGTTACTATGTGTGGATTTTGGTGGTGTAGATTTAGTGAAACTATGTGATGAGTGTGGTGTGGTGCAAATGTTTACCTTCTCCTCTTGACTGTCAAGTTCAGTCTTGGTTGGAGAGAGCTTTACCTCTAGTTTGGCTAGATATGTGCATCTCTCACAGGTTGTAGTGTTGGGTGGTAAGAGGAGAGGGTTGTCTGTGTACATGAGGCAATTTCTACATTGCCTCAAGATGCTCAGATTCATCAGATAGACAGGGGAGAACACTGGGAGCTGACTCTTGGACATGCCTGAATAAAAAAATATTTTCCTCTAGATAAGTAAGGAAAGTGAGTACAAGAGCTGTTTTTCTCTAAGCAAGTGAGAAAAGTAAGTACAAAAACTGTTTTCCTCTAGCTAATGAGGAAGGTTGAGTGCTACAGTAATTAGTAGCTTATTTAGTGCTTGCAAGTTCTGAACAAGTGCTGAGCATGAATAAGCAAAATTTAAGTGCTAAAACTAAGAATCTATATCTGCAATAGATGAGTTACAGGACAGAAATAAGTGCAAATGCCGGCTTTCAAATCAGAAAGTTGAGAGAGATGGAAAATATTGCCCAAACTGCCAATAACTACAGTTTCTGGGCGAGAACCACTCCTTATGTGGTAGACAGGTTACCTAGTGCTTACCACTCCCACTGATAAGCTAGAAGGCTTCCCTCCACCACAGAAAGGCTTGGGGGGCTCAGAAGCTTACATACAGTCCTGGATACAGCAAATCTGCATCTGGACTACACTAGTTACAGGAAAGGTAGGAAACAGGCTTAAAGTATTTTTTATCCTTCCTTTATCCCTAAAGTTTGCTCTCACAGTAATTTGAACCAAACCATAGAATTACCTGTGTTTTTTCCTAATCATTCTAACGTAGCAGAATACAAATTTCATCAGCTGGATGTTCACAGGCAGTTACGGTTCTACCTTCACAGGACTAAGGAACTCAGAAAGTCAGACCAATTGTTCGTATCCTTTTCTGATTCTAGACCAGGTCTGACAGTCTCTAAAGTGACCCTATCTAATTGGATTTTGTGCTGTATTTCCTTCATTTACTCCTCCAATTGAAAAACTACCATTCAAGATTAAGACTCATTCTACACGATCCCAGTCTACATCTGCTGCCTTCCAAGCCAGAGTTCCAATTGACAGTATTTGTGCAGCAGCAACTTGGGCTACCCCTCATACCTTTATTACTCATTACAAATGGGACTTGACCTCAAGGGTTAGAGCCTCCTTTGGTTCCACGGTACTCAGGAGTATTTTCCCATGAGCCACCCAAGAATAAGGTGCTAGGGATGCTGTCCCATATGTAAGAATGAAGGCGAGATAGGACTACAGAACATAAAGAAGTTATGTACTCACCATAACATTCCATATTTGTAATCCATCTTGCCTTTTATTCTTACAAACTCACCCACCTACCCCCCACGTCCTGGAAGGATCTGGAGACAGGATAGTCTTATCTTGGTAGGGTGGAGACCTTTCATTATTGTTGTTCTTTCTGGATAACCTTACTTCTGTCTATCTATAGTTTAGCAGCAAACAAGATCTGGGGATTGTACTAGTGCACTATGGGATACCTACCTAGCCACAAACCAACTAAGAGACTTTGAGCTTTGTAATAGGCTGATTCAGAGCCGAGGATTGGCTCTGAACCCATATGTAAGAATGAAGGGCGAGATGGACTACAAACATGGAATGTTATGGTGAGTTCATAACTTCTTTTTTTTTGGTGGAATATAAATACATCCCAGTGTAATCCTCCATTTTTCTAATAGTACCTTACTAAAACAAATCTACCATCATTATCTTTTTTTTTCCTGTTCTATCACTACTGGAGCCCCACTAGCAATTAGTATAATTACTCCTCTTTTCCTTTGTCCCTGATATTCTGCTGAATATTCATCCTGAAATTCTTTCTTTGTCAAATTCACATGCACATTTCTTTCCAAATTTTGTCTTCTGCAGTATCGCTATTTACACTCTGCATTTCTTAATATAATTCAATATTCTTTCCTTTTTGTCTATAACTGTAAGGCCATTTATGTTCTAAGATAATAAAAAAGCTATTGTTCCCAGCTATTATGCATGTCAGTATTTTGAACGTGTATTCCCACCTTTTGCATTACATGCACACTTTAATGTTTGGGAGGCTGATCTTTTATACAGTTGTTTCTACTCATCTCCATTTGAACCTATGTCACATTTCTCAATACTTTTTGTTTTAATGAAAAACCTGAAGCAAAAACATAAATACATTTTCAAAATACCCCATCCCCTATTAATTTAGAACAGACAGAAAAAAAAACTATGTGCATATTCAAAAAATGAAGTTTAACTATCCAGATAGGAGAAATTGCTCTGAATTGACAGCCCCAAAGGCATTACCTAACCTAAAATTAGGGTTATCCATGCTAATGCACATACTACAGCCTGTGTTCTCATTTACATTGATTGCTGTCTGTTCTGGTCTTATCTCTGTTCCACTCACAGATGTGAAAAACAGAGGGTATGCATTCAGAAAACATCTTTTTGCCCTAAGAATAAGTGTACTGACTGTCTTTACATAAAACTAAATTGTATACAGTTCTATTAAATGCATTCAAATATTAAGGCTTCTATCCCTTATTCATTTTCCATAACATCAATCTTTATTTTTCACAAAACTGCTTTCCATTGTACCTTTACATTATGCACTTACCTCAGCAAAGAATGCTCAGAACTCTCAAGATCAATTGCTTTCAATGCAGACGACTTATCTGCATGTAAAAGTACTCAGCAATTAATCTTTGTAAATTTCACAAGGAGTAAAATGTACAGTTGCCTTCAGCTGCAGACTTCTTGACTCTCACTGAACATTTGCTAATGGAGAAATAAAACAAGCTAATATCTTTACAGATGTAAGAAATGTAACATTTTTCATGGCTTTCATCATTTTAACTTATGCATAGTCACAATGGCATTGTCATGAAGATGCACATGCACAGTAGGACTAGTACTCATTAGCATACCATGAACTCTTGTGCTTAGGAGTGACTGTCAGCACTAACAGCAAAAAGTAAAACACAATCTTCCTGTTGCTTAGCTGAACCATACAAATCAACTTTGTTGCAGTGTTCACTATTCTTCCAAATCACAAAGACTAGCATGGGAATGCTAAGCTCCTGGATAATCTTACACAGTGATCTCCTATACATAAACCCTACCCTACCATTCACCAAATTATGCATTTATTCAGATTGTTTTCCTATTTTGAAGAGCTGGAGGTGTCTGCTCCATTGTTTTATGCTATGCAGTACCACTGAATAAGGCAGTTGACTAGTGTACAACATGACATACTGTAAAATACTGTACTGTACTGCTCAGTAGTGCTCTGCTCTATCAGCTACAATGACTGTTATTCATAAAAAAACACAGTCACTTTGCATGACAGAAACACTTGAGTTATTACCGTATTGTGAGATCTGATGCCGTCTGAGCTCCCACTGATGGAACATTGCCAGCATCACAGTGTGGTGGGCAGGACCAGGTAGTGTGTGGTAAAAGGGTTATCTGAACCATAGGAGATCCCATTGCTGGTAAGGGTTTTATGGCCATATAACAGGGTGGTAGGAGGTTTCGGTACTGACAAAAATGATATATTACTTGCGTTGTGTGATGATATGCAACAACTAACAAGGAGAGGTATTGCTGCAGTTATAAAGCAGCTGCTTGTACTCTGCTGGACTTCTGAAGTTATACTACAGGATGGTGTTGAACCTAAGGGTATCCTGGAAAAGCCATACCACTGACTGCTCCTACTGGGGGATTTTTTTTTTTTTTTACAACCTATCCCTTGATATCCCCATCTTATGCATTCATCTGTTCTATCTGAGGAATACTCACCTCTATGGACCTTGCCTCATTGCCGGCTCCTCAAACACCTGAGCAGCTAATTGAATCCAGGTTGTCTGGGCCATAGTTCGAGCTTTATTTCTCTAGACCACAGTGCTAGCTAATAGGCAGATTTTTCATTTGCATTAATAGTGCTAGCTCCAAGCAGCAAAAGCATTCAGCGATTTTTGTTTGAGAATGGCTCTTGCAGCCAATTATCTTTCATCCAATTGCTGCTGATTTTGCCTACATTGTGAGAGCCTTAATTATTGCAGAAACAGTAACTGAGGTATGAACCCATGCAAATGACATCAAGGCAGCTGTCATTAAAAGACTAGCCAAATGGAAAACATTCAGGGAGAATCAGTGTTTTGCTGATCTGGACAAAAAAAGTCAACAGAAAAAGAAAGTGTAAGGAATATGTCTAGTCAACGCCTCATTCAGAAACTACTTAGTCAGCAGTAACCCCCTGTTATAGAAGGCAGCAATCTGTGACCAGGACAGATCTCAGTATGGGATTCCAGACAATTTCAACTGCAAAAGGGATGTTTTAAGAAACTTCTTCCTACTTACTCCTCACTTCAGGATCCCTACAGAGGCGAGTTTTGTCTAAGTATCTAGACATTTGGTTACACAGCAGATATCCAGTGATATTTTAGGTCTTTTAACACTGATAGTGATCAATCAGTATTATTTAGAGTCTGTGCCTTTTGACTTTTCAGTATTCGTTACTTCTGTTCTTGTAGTGTTGCTGTAAATGTTACCTTCCTTCTTCTGTCACTTTGAGTAGTCAGTAGCTGGAAGACTGTGTATGTTTTTTTTGCCACATAAGGCCCTGAATTGCTGCTGTGCACCAGTAGATTTAGTTTGCTCACTATAATGTAAGATTAAGTCTTGAGCTCCTAATGTTGGACAAGGAGTATGGCAAGTAGAAGCTGTACCATCAACAGAAGCTCAGGGTACCGGTGATGTTAGAAAGTAAACAAAATAATTGTGGGCCTAACCATTTCTAAGTTCAGATCTGATGTGGTTAATCTTCATTCATTCCTTACTGATGGCTGTCATTTCCATCCTCAGAACTGAGTTGCCTGTTATAACAAGCTCATGACAGCCAAAAATCTCTCTAGCTAAGCTTTTATCCATAGTGCCCCTCTCCTTATTACCTCAGATCTCGTTTGCCACGTACGAAACACAATGTGTCAGGCCAGCTCTCGGCTAAGTCAGTTAAAATTTTTCAATACTATTTTAGAATTGTTTATTGCCTTTCTTAAGACCTTATTTTCTCTGTGTTTAATTGCATAATCGTCTGTATCTGCGTAGCTCTCTCCCCTTTTCTGCCTTTTTTTACTAAGTTTGGTATTCTTTGCAATATTGCTGGAACAGGCCTTTCCCTTACCCCTTGGGTATTTCTCTTACCATTGTTGGTAATACCTTTTTCTTTCCTGTCTTCTATTTAAAAAAAAAAAATATATATATATATATATATATATATATATATATATATATATATATATATATATATATATATATAAACTTTCCTGTCTGTCCTGCATGACTGTATATTTTTCACGTCTGCTGTTTTTTGATTTTAATATGTTGGATAAAAAAGGAACCATGGGCTTCAAATGCTGTGATCAGTGTGATAGGAAAATGCCCAGTGTGGATAATCATACATCCTGTGTGTATTGTCTAGGTGTACCTCACCTTTCTGTGAAACCCCCTTGTGAGATTTGCAAAGGCTTCAGCTCCTGTTCGTTAGCAGAGCATAAGAAGAAGTTGATGTTGAAAGGTTTATTGAAATCTCCTTTCACAGTGGCTATCTCTGAGTTGGAGGGCTCACCCCTCCTAAGAGAGAACATAAAAAGAGGAGCAAATCCTTACCCTCCTCTCCTCATGACACTGAAACTGAACAATTGGAACCGAGACAAAAAGTCTTGAAAATGGCAATATCCTCAGCTCTGGGGCCTAAACCTTCAACATCTGCACCTATTTTGGTTCCAAGACAACAACCAGCTTTGGTGCGGTCTTCTTCTTTGGCAACTATGTCCACACCGACCATGACGGCTCTGACAAATTCTACAGCAATGGCACCGACCCACCTTTCAGCATCAAAAATAGTTGTACAGATCCAGTCACTTCCCTCTCCCTGTACTTCGTATTGGTCTTTCGACCTCAATGCCGAAAGGTGAAATCGCTCTCCGGAAAAGATATTCCCCCTCAGTGGACCCATTTGTTGGCCAGCAATACAGCTCCTTTTTAGAGCTCCTTTTTAGAGCATCCTACTTCACCTTTGGGGATGTCCACCTGCTCCTCCAAGAGTCTTTCAGAACTTGACATAGTTAGGCTCATGGATCAGCTCTTGGCGGCCAGAGGAATATCAACTTTATCCAAGCCCTCCCATCCAGACCCGAGGGATCTTCTCCAAGGGCTCCACAATATTTTCCTCTTTCGACCTCCTTGCAGGTTTTGGAGCATTCATCACTGACACCAACCACGGTTCCAGCTTCTTCGGTATCGATGGTAGATCTTACCATGGTACCAGAGCCTACCCTTTGGCCTTCGACTCTCCTGGAGCCGGGCCATCCTCGGTACTGTGACTGGTCTGTCAGCACAGTGTTCCCTGGTACATTGTCTCCTTTTTGCATGTCTGCCATGGTTCTGGTCTCTTTGACAAAGCTGTCTCATCCTGTGGCTCCCTCCCTGGCAGCGGGTTTTTTGGAGTGGGGTGTGACATGAGGTTGTCTTTCTCAGTTCCAGGCTCCCACCCCCTCTTTGGGAGGACCTGCTTTCCAGGTGATGGAGAGGGCACTGGTCTCTGCAGCCTCTCAGTTGGCCCCTTCTGCACTGGACATCCACTGTTTCCCGTCCTCTGAGCCACAGCCCACTACTGATGGACACTGGGCTTGGGAACCTCAAGACACCCTTCAACAAGGTTCCCCCTCTGCAGGATCCTCCTCAGATGCTCCCATCGAGGAGGTTCCTCGCAAGAGATCATGCAAGAAGAAGCACATGGATTCCCCACAGGAATTTCTGACCAAAGATACAGACTACGATGAGGGGGATGGGTCCCCATAGTTGTCCCCTGACAATGTCTCCTTTGCAGACATCTTAGAAATCCTGAAGCAGTGGGGTGATTGGAAGTCCACCACCCCTTCCTCTGAGGAGTTTGTATTCTTGCAGGCTCTCTACCTCTTGGGTGACCCCACCTGTAGATGACCTCATACAGCTTATCGTGCAGTGTATGTGGCAGGGTCCTTATACCACTGAACCTATGCTTGGGAGGCCAGACAAAATTCTTTCCCCTCCAGAGAACAGCCCACACTGGTCCAAAGACCTTCCTGTTGATGATATGGTTGTGGCGGTGGCCACTAAAAAAGATCTTGCTGAAGAGGGCACTACTGCCCATCCCTCAAACAGGGAGTCTCGGGCAATAGACAGACTTGGGAAGCAGGTGTATTCTTCAGTGACCTTTGCTATCCAGGCCCTGAATTATCTGGCATGCTTTACTCGGCTTCAGAGAGACCTAATTTTGGAACTGTCAGAAACCCTGACAGGAGCAGTCTCTAATGAGAGGTACAGGACAAAGTTGCCTCACAGCTTGCGACCCTGGAGTCCATCTCTAATTTGTCCATGAGGTTGATTTCCCACTCGATCGAAGGGGTGGCTAGAGCAATGGGTGCAGGCTTTGTTACCAGACCTCATGCCTGGATGCATCTATGTGACTCTGTGGATCCTTTTAAGTCTTCCTTCCTAAATGCCCCCATAGAGGCCTCTTCTTTTTTTGGCCCAAAGGTAAAAGACTCTTTAGCCAGGTGTGAAAAGGACAATAAGACCTTGTCTGCCATAGGCGTATGTTTTTCCACACCTCAGCGATCCTATCCAGGAATCAGAGGAGTGGAAAGATGTGGTACACAAAATCCCAAGGTCTTTTCCGTGACATACGTGTGAGTTTTCCCCTCTGGCGTAGAGGGGGGAACTCAGCTGGAAGATGCCCCTTCAGAGACAGAAGGGGTCCGTGTAATCAGGGGTCCAGAGATTCTTCTTTGGACACCCCTATCAGCGCTCCTGAAGAGCGGCCCGATTGCTTACCTCTGGAAGCAGTCTTGGGTCATTTTTCTCTGCACCACCTTGCCTGGCAAAAAATAACGTCAGACTCTTGGGTGCAGATGATAATTACCAGAGGTTATCACATTCCCTTCAATACTTTCTCAAGGCCTTTAAGGCGCATTCCCAATGTACTACCCAGTCAAAGGGAATCAGCAGCTCTAGAAATCCAAAAGCTGCTTCAAAAAAGAATCATCCAGACCAAATAGAATTTGTTTTTTTTACTCAAGGTTCTTTTTAGTGCCAAAGAAAACAGGGGACTGGAGGACAATTCTGGACCTCAGCATTCTAAATAAATTTGTTCAGCAAACAAAATTCTGGATGGTCACAGTACAGTCTATACTCCCCTTCCTGGGCAAAGACAACTGGATGTGCTCTGTAGATCTTTAGGTTGCGGATTACCACATAAAAATGGACATGCACTCCAGAAGATTTCTCCACTTCTGGCTGGGAGCCAGACACCACCAATTCCGAGCACTGCCCTTTGTTCTCTCCACAGCCCCCCAAAGTGTTCAACAAAGGATTCCAGGTGTTTCCATATCTAGATGACTGGCTCCTCACTGCCCCAAATAAGCATCTACTAGTCTCAGTGATCCATTACACCCTACATCTCTTGAAACACCTAGGGATAACAGTAAACAAGGACAAATGCAGACTAATCCCTTCTCAAAGACTGGAGTTCATAAGGGCAGAATTCGATACCCAGTCTTGCCTAGTCTACCACCCTCTTCACAGGATGCAGAGACTCAGATCTCAACTTTGAGTGATACTCTGTCAAGACAAAGTCCCAGCTTGAGCAGTCCTTCAACTTCTAGGGTCCATAGCAGCATCTATAACAATGGTCCCACTGGCAAGACTACACATGAGGCTTCTTCAGTGGGTTTTGCTAACACAATGGTCCCCTTTGAATCTCCCTATGACGTTTCAGATCAGGATAGCAAATCAGTGCAAACAAGACTTAATTTAGTGGATGAAGCCAGAAGAGAACCTATGGAGTCGACCTTTCTCCCCTTCTCAGCCTAAAGCCATAGTGACCACAGATGCCTCCCTGATCAGGGGAGGCATTACCATGGAAAGATTGTCCAAGGCACTTGGTCATCCATAGAGGCCAATATGCATATCAATGTTCTGCATATCAATGTTCTAGAACTGAGGGCAGTGCTTCTAGCATTGCAAGCATTTCAATCTGTTCTGTCTTCAGGAACAATTGCCATCCAGTCCAACATTATGTCAGTAGTCTGGTACAGCAACAAACAAGCTGGAACCAAGTCCTACCCATTATGTCAAGAGGCCATGAGAATTTGGCAATGGGTGATAGCTTCCAACCACTTTCTGATAGCAGCGCACATTCCGGGGGATTCCAATGTGATTGCAGACAAGTTGAACAGATGCATTCTCCTGCCTCACGAGCGGTCCCTCAATTCTGTCATAGCACAGAAGATATTCAGTCACTGGGGCCAGCCTTGCTGTGATCTGTTCGCATCCCCCACAAATCACAAATGCAGCAGCTACTTTGCACTAATTCCCCCAAAGGGGGAGTCCCCAAGGGACGCTTTTGTACACGATTGGCCCACGGGACTTCTTTATGCTTACCTACCATTCTCGCTGATTCCTCAATTCTTGATGAAGGCTCATCGGTTGAAAAGCAGAGTAATCCTCATTGCACCCTACTGGCCACGACAAATTTGGTTCCCCTTCCTTTGGCCTCAACTAATACAACAACCTTGGATTCTGGATCCAACTCTGGAATTACTATTGCATCCACAGGGATTGACATATCCAAATTTATTGAACCTCAAGCTGACGGCTTGGTTCCTCCACTTCCAGTGATTGCCAGGCAGAACAACCTGTCCATTACATTCTTCTGGCTTCCCATAAACCATCCACCAGGAAACTTTATCTCAGCAAATGAAAGAGATTCATTATTGGGTCTCGCGAAAAAGGAACAAATCCTTTTTCAGCTCCACTATCAATGGTTTTGGATTATCTACCTAATCTACTTCATTCTGCAGTTGCAGCTTCTTCCATTAGAGTACACCTGGCAGCAATTTTTAACTTCCACAATGGTTTTGAAGGATCCACCTTAATCTTTCACCAACTCTTGTAAAACCGTTTTGAAGAGAGTTTTACATATCAGACCCCACTTCAAACAACCGAATGAGCCATGGAATTTGACACTGGTTCTACAAGCACAGACTCATCCTCCTTTTGAATCTGCCTCCAATTGTGACTTAAAGTTTTTATCCTGGAAAACCTTATTCTTGGTGGCCATTACTTTAGCTAGACGTATTTCTGAGTTATAAGGCTTATGTATAAAACATCCCTACACGGTCTTCCATAAGGACAGAGTATCACTACGGACTAATCCCTCCTTTTTTGCCTAAGGTTGTTTCTGATTTCACTGTTAGTCAAACAATTGATCTACCAGTCCTCTTTCCAAATTTCTCCAATAAAGGAGAATATTCATTACATTTGCTTGATGTGCACAGACAACTGCATTTTTACCTCGACAGATCTATAGCCATATGGAAGTCTGACCAATTATTTATATCATATTCAGGCCCAAAATTGGGAAAAATCAGTTTCCAAAGTTACCTTATCTAAATGGTTGAGAGACTGCATTTCCTTTATTTATCAATTAAATAAGGCTTCTATACCTTCTAAGATCAAAGCACATTCCACAAGATCAGTCACATCTGTTGCTTTCCATGCAAGAGCTTCCATGGATGACATTTGTGCAGCAGCAATATGGACCTCTCCTCATACCTTTATCATGCATTACAAATTGGATATTGTCTCCAAGGGGAGAACCTCCTTTGGTTCAATGGTACTCAGAAATATTCTTCCATAGGGCCTTCCAGGAAACAATGTAGCTAGGGACTCTGTCCCATCAGTATGGAATGAAAGAAGATTAACAACATCAGATAAAAAGTTATGTTCTTACCATAATGTTCCATCTGTGTTGTTGATCTTCATTTATTCATTACAACCCACCCACCATCCCCCTCCGAAAGACTCTTGGAGGTTCGGCTATGGTCCTATCCTATAACAAGGCAGTTGTTCAGAAAAAGGCTCCACTTTTCTCTCTGTAATTTGTCTTATTACGGGCAAACAATATCTGAGGTAACAGGGAGAGGGGCACTATGGGTAAAAGCTTAGCTCGAGATTTTTTTCTGGTGGTGCGAGCTTGTTATAATGGCCAACTCAATTCCAAGGATGGAACTGACACCGATCAGTAATGAATGACTGAAGATCAACAACACAGATGGAACGTTATGGTAAGAACATAACTTCTTTTTCTCCAATTACTGAGTACTCCAAATGCCATCAAAGGGAATGAAATATGAAAGATCTGCAGGGGAAACAAGGTAGTCAAAAACGAAAAATACAGATGCTGCATTACACTGATTTTATTAGTCAGCATTAAAAAAACAGTAAAAGCTACTGATGTTCGGCTTTTTAAAAGTGGTAACAGATAACTGGGCCCTGCAAACAGAATGGTAGAGATGAGATATAACATTTCTTAGCAAAACATTTTGTTAACTGTGTACCTGCTGGGCCACCAGAAAACCCTGTAAGAGGTGCACTTTTGTAACTTCAGTGGGATACCAACAGTTGGTCTTTTCTGCAATTCGACAATAATCATCTGTGTTTGTTGTGTTCTATTGTACTGGAACATAAAGCCTAGAAAACATTTTCCATCTGAGAAGTGTGTCATCTCTTTGACACCAGAGTCAAAGAAGAACATTTGGTCAAGAATACCTGACAGAAAAGCACTCAGCAATATTTGTGGTGTGTCATGCAATCACTTGGTTTTATTCACTATGAATTGTACTGATCCTCAGGAGATCAACCAAACTGCCTTCTTCTTTTGGTTGATTAGCCTGATGTATTCACTGTAAATAGTTCTCTTTTTTGGACAAGTAACTCCTCATATTTAGTTACAACCTTACTGATTCAAAAGGTTGATCTAGCCACTTAATCCAGTCTTTAAGCTTTAAAGTTTTGTGTTTTAATGATCCCCTCTGAATTTTACAGACATTCTATTTCCTGATGGTATTTTGAAAGTCTAAAAATAGGCAAGAAAAACCTGCTTCTAGGAATTGACAAAACTGAACCATTTTACAATATGGACTCACTGATGTGGTCTGCTGCCATTAGCTTGTTGACCTGCTAAACAATCTGTCAGTTGTTGTCCTCTGATATGCCTGTATCAGCCATCTGTGCCTGTTCTCCAGATTTTTCTACTTAGTTGTCATACTGCACAGTTGGACTCTTTCTCACAGGGGCTTTACCCTCAAAGTCACCTTTCATCTGTGCTTTCAAGTACTGGACTTGAATTTCATAACAAAAAACACCACCAAAATGTTTTCAGTCATTACTCACAATACCTGAAATTCTTCATGAGAGACTCACTTTTTGACTGACATAGCTTCAGTAAGGAATGTTTCTTTGTTATAGGCCGCGATGTGAAAAAAAATTGCACTATATTTTATGTGGTCAGTGTCAAAATGGTTAACACACTCTACTGCATTTTTTGTGTATACTATGCAAAACTTTAAAGAGCAGTTGCAGCTGTCAAATTGGTTAACATACTGTATTGTTTTTTTTATAATTACAGTGACAAAAATTTTTAAAGAAGAATCGCAAAAAGTAACTCCATAGAATGAGAGCCACTTCAGCAGCTTTCTTAAAAAGTAAACTTCCCAAGATGAATGTAAACCTTTCACTCAGTTCTGTGTCCATGTGTTCACAGAACATTCAATCTCAGAATTATGCAGTTACAAGGTCTTAGTTACCCTTCATCCTACTCTTTGTCTAGGAGCATATGTACTTAGGGTTTATACTCATTTGTTTAACTGATGGAGCACTCCTTCCAAAAGACAGTACAGAAGTGTCAGTCAGTAGCACTGCATAAAAGTAGATTCTCAGAGAGAGAGAGAGAGTCTCCTACAGCATTTTTTTTTTACTCAGTGACCAGTGGCTTCAAAGCTGACTTACCCTCGTTTGCACATAGTGTATAGAGTTGTAATTGTGTGACAGAAAATTAGACTATTAGTCACCGTTTTTTTTTGCAGTTTTCAATGAAAGAACTGACAATGGTATGAGGTAAAATAGTTTATTTTTCCGTATATATATATATATATATATATATATATATATATATGGGTCCACTTCTAAATCTTGAAATCCCACAAGACCAAATGTTATTTTTGCGAGGTGAAAATAATGAATGGTTGAAATCCCGAACGGCTGATTTTTCACAGGGCAAGTAAACACTTGCCCAAAACTTCACGGAACCACACTGGACTATGTAAAACCCACCTAGGTGGGGGGGCTATACCCCCAACTATATATACCTACTACACCCCCCCAGCTATATATACCTACTACAGGATCGCACTACAGTGGGGAAAAGGGCATATTTTCCCACATTAGAATCGGCTATTCGGGATTTCAACCATTCGTTATTTTTATGTTGCAAAACTAGTTGTTTGTATGTGTGTGTGTGTGTGTGTGTGTGCATATATATATATATATATATATATATATGTTGACATGAACTGACAATGTCAGGGTCAGTTCAGTGCAGTTGAAATATTGCAACACACTGACAGGATGTAGTACATGAATAATTACGAGTGATTACGCTCTGAAAGTAGGAAAGAGACAATGATGTTTATTTTCATCACTGTTAAGCTTTAGTCTCCCACTAGAGTATAATCAGTAGCCCCCACAGAATAGAAACAGAAAGATACACTGACATTAATAGCTGTAATAAACTTAGTGTTGGCATATGCTGCGTTCCATTCTCAAGAAGAATTTACTGACATCTGCTTCCTAAACATACAACTTGGTTATGATATGATACCCAATCATAATCCTTTGTGTAGGTGCTGCTTAAAAATAAAATATATTAAAAGAGCAAATGACAAAGATAATTCCAAGTATTATACTGCCAGAAGAGTCTCTGATGCTCAACTGTCAACAATTATGGTAAACATGCTATATAGCTATACGTCCCTTCCACCAAACTGTCTGATGGTAGATTCAGAAAATAAGCTTACATATGTCTTTTGGCATTCTGAATCTTTATTTGTCTCATTAATAAAATTTGTTATGATACCATTCTATAAGGTACGTAAAGTTAGAGCTCCTTAATTTTGCCAGAGTCCTGAGCAAGATCTTCAGCACAGAAACTTCTAGATACGGCAGACAAGAAATGTGCTTTCAAATGATAAGATATGGCATGTGACAGTACTGTCAGCAAGCCATTTGGCACCAACACCAACAGAAGAAGATATATTTTAAGGTTAACCAGATTTGCATACAACTTAATGAACAAAGATCATTACCATTTTGTCTGTGGTCCATTAGTTTTCAGAAGGAATGTATGCAGGATATCATATTAGGCCTCCAGAAAAGTAACAGAAAACTCACTGGTGTGAACAATGTCTGCCACCTATGAGTATCATCATTTTCCATGATTGCAACTTAAGGAACATGGGATCAATACTAGGCAAATAATTATGGGGATCATAAGATGCCCAGCCCTGTACACCTTTAAGAAGATGCACTTTAAAGTTCTTGCTTCTCTTTTCAAACACTTAGTAGTGCTGACCTCCCAAATCAAGCAGGGCTGTAAAAGATAACCCTGGTGTAAATCTGTGTCTACCCATCCAGTCATCAAGACTAACCTTAAAGGTAGCCAAAGTAACACTTTGTTTGCCCAGTAATGGCAACTTGTTCCACAGCATGGGAATACTCTGAGTTAGGAATATATCCTGCCCTCATCTTGTTTACTTATTGGTGTAGACTTAAGTGTCTAGTGTAGATATTTGTAGAGCCAGTGGTTTTGAGGTCAAACAGGACTGGCTGTTTCATGGCTTGAAAAATGAGACACATGTCACTTTAGAACAGGGAGTAGAAGGTGAGCTGTGCTAATTTATTAGAACAGTTGAATGATTTAAGGCCTTTTATTTTCTCAAGTCGAAATCTTTAGGGCTTGTTCCGCTGAGTGTTATGCTTGGAGTTGGACATACCAAAGGGGGCACTGTATTCAATGATGGATCTGTTAAGGAAAGAGCAAAGTGGTAGGATGACTGTTAATTCTTGAAGATATTCCCCTGGAAATTAACTTTGGTAGAACAAGATGATCAATAAAAGACAGCTGTCCACTTAAGTGCTATGGTCTCTTATGACCATATCTTTCTGAAGAAGAATACCATTTATAATATATGAGTTGGGAGCAACTTTTTTTGCCAAATGCTACTATGTTGCACTTTTTTGTAGAGAATCAGGAGAATTGAACCAGAAAACCTCTTGGTGTGAGGCGACAACGCTAACCACTACACCACTGTGCCGCCCATATAAGTTGGTAGCAGTTTCTGTTTTTTTTTTTTTTTTGCCAAATGCTACTATGTTGCACTTTTTTGTATATAGCTTGAGCCCATTTTCAGTACATCAGATATAGACATTTTCCAGGTCTTGCTGGAGCTGTTTGATATCAGTGGATGAGTGGATAACAATGTTCAACTTGCAGTCATCAGCAAACGTGGTCAACCATACTTCTGGGATATTGGCTTGGATATCGGCAAAATAAATGCAAAACAGAAGTGGACCTAGTACTGATTCCTGTTGAACACCACTAGTTCCACTTTTATGTTCAGAGGAGGGACCAGAAACTTTTATAACTTGGGATCTGTTGGATAACTAATTTTGTAACTCAGTGGTCACTGTAGGGGTTTACATTAAGCTTGTCTAAGTTTTCAGTAATATCATCGTGGAGGATAGTGTCAAAAACCTTGGCAAGATCAAGATAAGCAGCAATCAATGAGAGATGACTGCCTGCAGACTCTGTAACCTCGTCAAAAAAAGCTGCTAGGTTCAGGAGAAGGAACAAATCTAAACTGATTGAGTTCTGTATCAGTTAAGTTACCTAGGTTTGGGTAAATGAATTCTGCTATGGTACGTTCAAGTGCTTTGCAAGTAAGACTGGTAAGGCTGACAGGCCTGCAATTACCTGGTTGTGCAGGCAGCCTTTGTGTTGGGGAGTCACAGTGGCTGTTCTAAGGCAACAGGTACAAATCCTCTGGATAGGCTGAGGTTGCAAAATTTAAGTAGAGGCTCAGATAATGCAGACTTGACACTAATGTGAATGTAATCTGGTGATGTCTGGCCCCACAGACATATTCATTTTAGACTTTGGCAGGGATTCTAAGACTTGTTCTAAGGTGATTTCAAAAGGAAATTGTATTTTATAATGAGGCAACAATATAGGTTGGTGGGGTAAAGTTAATAAATTTGTCTGCCAATATATTGGCTATATCCTTGTGATCAGAATATGTGATATTATTAAGGGTGACCTCAATACATTTTCAAACATTATTTCTTCACATTCTGACATAATTGAAGAAAGATTTGGAGTTTCATTCGATATCTCTATACCTTGCTTTATATTTTCTAACAGTGCTCTTATGTCCCTTAATGTCACGTTTCAGTGTGGTCTTGAAGTAGAAAGATTGGGTTTCTTGCAGGTTTTCATTATTTTTCTTTTATTGTACAGTTTATTAATGTGGAAGTTCCACCAGAGAGGTATATTCCTGAATTTAATATTACATTTAGAGCAGATGGTACTGATTTTCCTATTCGGCTGTTGAGGTGCTGGTAAAAGTAGGAGGTGAATGCAACAGCTAACTCAGCTGGGTCCATTTGCTGAGGATTTAGAGAATTTAGCATACGCTTTCTAGAAGCTGAAGTAGGTTTACCTTGGAAAAGTGCCTAAAGATGGTCTTATTTGGTGGTAGAATAGCATCACTTGGCCTGACTGAGAAGATGACTGATTTGTGGTCAGGCACCAGGTGTGAATAGATGCGAGGTGGGATTCGAGTAGGAGATAGGTTAAGGACTAGGTCAAGGATATTACAGCCTCTAGAGGGTAGTAATACAATTTGCTCCACAGCACTGGCATCAACAGTGTCTAGGAAATTATAAGCACACCCATTTTTAAATGTGTAAATATGGCAATCTGTGGTTAGGTAACTGAAGTCCCCTAGCAAGAAGGCACTTGGGTTGATATTTAACCCCTCAGTGGTGTTTAGGGTAATTTCCATGATCATTTGGAATCATTGATGGGGATCTATAGCTAGCAATGAAGTAACAGTTTCCAGGAGCTCCAAGTGAGGGTCATGGGTCACTTGATATGAGGTAATGGTAGTTCTGACAAACACAGTTTCTCTGTCACAGCTACCAAAGAACCAGAAGGCATGACAGGCACTAAACCCCCATATAGAGGGATGCTGTCATTGCATTGCAATAATGACTCAGTAACTATGCAAATATGAATGTGTTCATTTTGCTGGAGTACCCCAAGGTCTTTTTTTTCTTTTTATTTAGACTCCTAGCATTGAGTAATGCCACCATGATGTTGTCCAGATTTGAGTTTGAGTTTTCTATGTAGGAATGTCCAGTAGAGGGGGTAACTTTGTCTAAAAAGACACTGTGGGGTAAAGCCATGGCTTTCTTTAGCTAGTATGTGGAAGCCCTGATATGACAGATATAAGCCATCTCTTGTGAAACAGGAAATCTTATCTACCCCATTCCCCTAGGTAACACATATTGGACCCCCTTAGACTGACACCAACTGCTTAGTTAATTGTTAAAGTCTGTCTTCTTGTCTTGGTGTCTTGGCATCATTTTGGTGAAGACAAGATATTACTCAAGGCCATTGTCTTTCCTGCTTCTAACACATGTATAATAATTTTCCCATGTCTCTTATATGTCCCCTCTAGACCTCTAAGTGGAACACCTCAGGACATTCACTCCCACTGGAGCCATCACTAGATCATAGTCATATTAGGCTGGTTTATGGGACCTTATGGCCCTTGTGACATCTTGGACCCTGTCACTGGGCAAATAGATTACAGTCACCCTACTTTTGTCTGTTGCACTGAGTGTATTGTTTCTATGCCTAACTGTACAGTCACCTATAACTACAACAATTCCCTCTGTGGAAGCAAACGTACTGATCCTTCTGGGCTTCAGTCTGCTTTTTCGGTAATTCTTGAGTGAGTTGTGTTGATCTGCAGTATTTTTGAGTGGAGAAGCTCTCATCTTTTACTGCATGTTCTAGATGGCTTTGGCATTTTTTTCTTTACAATTTCAGTACAAGTTATGGCCTTTTATGTGCTGTGATTGATGTGGTGTTGGTGTTGCAGAGGAATGACATTTAGCAACACTGGGCTGATGATGTTTACCTCCATCTTTCTTAAGTATTTACATCTCTTACAAGTTGTGCTATCAACTGGTAGAAGCAGTGAACAGTCAGTAAGCCTAAGGCAGTTACTACATTGCCTTAGAGCACCTAATGCAATCAGACTGACCACATATAGAGTGAGAGTAAATTGTTAGTTCCCGTTGCTAGAGTGTGGAGAACTAGGGCTGGTTGTAGTATTCTGGGACTGGGGAAAGACCACTATAGCAGACCCTGAAGATTTACTAATAAAGTATTTGGGGTGATACTCCTAAGTTAGTTTAGATGGTTGGTAATCTAGCAGAACTTAAAAAGGCAGAATTAGATTTGCTAGTGATAATGAACAGTGGTGATTCGCTCTTGGCTACTACTAATGCTGATCTTGCTGCAGCTTCAGTCAGCTGGAAATCAATGTCCCTTTACTCCTTCCCTAACTAGAAGCAAAACAGTAGCACTAATCTCAAGCTGGTTCCTGAGAAGCAAATCACATGTTCTTTGGTGATTAGCAGTTTCATCTCAGATGTTGCAAGAGTCAGTAGGCTTGCTGCAGCCTTCTCTTGGTAGATATCCTGAATAGCAGTTCAGCAGCTCAACAGAAGAGAGAGTCAATTTGTACAAAGGTCTAAAACTAAAACTGAAGAGGTTTCCATCAAAATGGCAAATAGACCAGTTAGGGAAGTCCTCTACACAGTGCACAATAAGAGACAGTAAGGAATCAATGTCCCTTTGATCCTTCTCCCACCAGAAGTCAAACCATAGCTCTAATCTTAAGCTGGCCCCTAAGAAGCAGTTTTCAAGCAAAGTAAGGAAATAATGTCCCTCTGCTTCTTCTCTCTGCAGGAGCAAAACAAGCATTAACCCCAAAGCTAATTACTGAAACTCTATTGTGATTGATAGCCTTGTCTAATATACTGCAGATTTTAAAATTAAAATGCAAAAGTACCTTCTAGACTTTACACCTTAGCACCTAAGCCTGTGTCAGAGTAGTAGCCGCCTTTTGGCAAAGCTTCATCGCAACCCAAACCTTCATTTACATCTTTACTTCACTGAGTGGGAGAAAAATCAGATGAAAGTTTTTCCAGCATCTTCAGACCTACAGGACGTATTAGAGATAAGTGTGTGTGTCACCTATTAATGGACTGATTAATAATCCTATGGGTTAGGTTTGTAAAGGCTCCAGGTCCATTAGCCTAGTACACACCTATGAACCTATGATTATGTGGAATATAAATTATATCCAGCACAACTGTCGGATGAGCCCACCCCGAAATTAACTTGTAGTGGCCTTACAGAGGGGAGTGCCATTATGTTAAAGAAGTAATTCAGGCAATTTCTAGGTTTTCCTAGTGTGTAATAAAAGGGGACACGTGAAACCCATTCTGATCCTCATTTAATTGTATTTGTGAGGTAGAAATGACTTCAATTGTTTTCACTTTAGACTCTGTTGTGTCTTCTCTTAAGTGGCAGTCAGATGTGTTCTTCAAACGTGCAATACACCAAGTTTCCTTCTAAAATTTCTCACACCTTCACAAGCCAGAGCTCAAATGTTTATATAGACTCAACCACTTCCATTTTTCTTTTTCCTTTCTTTCAGGCAATCTTAAGTTGTGAGAATATTTAAAAAATACTTTGCTATAATAGTGGATACTCTTCATGAAAGAAGATTCTAATTTCTTTCCATTGTTGGCTACTGACTTTTTTCAAACTTCCCAAAAAGTCCAGCTAGAAGACTGAAGTTATGTGCTGGATTTGATTAATAGTTCAAGTTCATGAAGGCTACTAGAGGGATTTAAGCAATCAAAGTGCTAAATCTCCTCTCTCATGGGCTTTTTTTTCCCATAGTACCTGGCAGCCCACTGGAGAAGACATGCAGCAGGGAGGCACTCTAAGCAGGAAGTACAACTGCAGTGGGATTACACATTCAGGTTTTCTGCATTAATGTCATAGCATATTGTTCACTAGAGAAGAAGGAAACTTATGAGAAGGACAAAAACAAATAAAAAAATGCAGTGTAATGGCCCAGGAGTTTCTGCTGCTGCCTTTTGCCCATAGAAGTATTGAATAAGGTAGAAGTGGGCTGTGAACAGACCACTATTGATTAAGTTCAGTTGGAGGTAACAAAAATAAACTCTTGAACATTGGTTCATAAATCTTGTAGTATTCTTTTCTTTCGAGATAATAAAGCACTTTTCACAAGAACTCTATGTTATCGTTTTTCTGCATGATGGGTTAGAGTCTTATTTGCTTCACTCATGCAAGTGCTTCTGTTTGCAATGTCTTGGCCTGGTATTGGAGAAAACTGCAGGGAGCAGGGAACTGATTATACCTAAGTTTCTGTGACTACTCCTTCTGTATCAGACTGTTTGGAAATGTTTACTGTTGGATCCTGAAGATGAACATTAAATACCTATCTGTAGCACCTGACCTGTTGCAACAGCCATTGTACTTCGCAGACTTAACTATTACAGTCAGTGCTAATTTAATTGCAATGCATTATGCTATGCTACATTCTTGCTTAGTATTAAATATTTCTGTTTTCATACATCAGTAAAATAAAATGCAACTTATTTACCTCAGTAGTATTTATTATGTTTCACAATTGAATGGTATGCCAGCTCTGAATATCATTACTTATAAGCAGAATGACATATATTGGGACAGGATTTTCAGAGTTCCAGATCTATGGGGTATTTTATTATATTTTCATAACAGAAACTGCTATACATAGTACATGTTTTCATTTGACAGTTACATAAAAATCAGATGCTAATGAGTGCCATATATATTAAACAGAACATTATTCTTGTATTGTAAACACACACTAAAATATAATGAACCAACACTGGATGCACTTGGCTGGAAGCCCCCTTGGCTATTTTTGTGCCAGCCATTCATTTGCAAACTTATTTGACTTTAGAATGAAATTATTGTTTTAAGTTTAAATAACTGCAAATATTCTGAGGAAAAATGTGAATAGTGATTGTTTACAATTTTTGATTGTATAAATATGTGATTATAAAATGTAGTCACCAACTAAATAACACATCAGCCCCAAAAAACATACAGCACAAATTTCACACACAGCTCCAAAACTGCACACCTGCATCTTTTATATATAGTGCATTACAATAATTAAATAAATTCAGTTATTTTAAAAGGAGTTGTATAAAACCACAACTCCTGGTAAACATACACACACAAAGTTCACTTGGCTACAAATACATTTCTAGACTGTGGAATACCATACACATTCTGCTCAGAGAAAATTATGGCAATGACCAATATGACAAAGCCATATATCTGTTTGGTTTGGACATCTACTAGACATACAGGATTTTATTAACCAAGACGCTAGCTTAGAGAACCTTGCAAACTTTTAATTTAAACTTTGTCTGAATTGTCTAAAATGTTCACCTTTCATCAAAAAAATACAAATTTGGCCAATATAAAACTGATATTTTTAATAAATTTTAGTGACTTGCACTGACTAATGCTATTCCTGTTTACTGCTTTCAGATAACTGTGCAAGTTAAATTGAATATAAGTGCAGGAAAAGCACTCCAGAACATGGCTGAAAACAATATAAACACAAAATGTTTATTTATTTCTTTTGTGGCTTTAATGAAGAAAGCTATAAATGGTTAAAACTATAACAGAATACTAAGGCTGATTTAAATTATTCCAGATCATCGCAAATCTCGCATATACCTATCGCAATTTGCTAACAAAAACATTTAACAGTACTTTTAACTGTCAGTAGGGAGTCAGGCAATCTGACAAAGGCCAGCTCTACAATAATACACAACTTGATGAATTACTGATTCCTTGAATGAAATCAATGTGATCAGTGTTTTACCCTTGTCTTGAGGTACTGAAACCTTGGAGATGATTAGAACAAGTTTATGGGTACAGGGGACAAAACCCCTTGCTTAGGATTTGGTCTTTTTTATGTTAATCTAAGGTCATCATGAACATTTTCTTTGTTTGGGAAGAATTTCAAGTAGGTGTTTTTTTTTTTTTTTTTTGATAAATTGTGCAGGATCCCTGTCAGTAGTTTTAGCTTTTAACATTCCTTTCTTGGAAAACTATGTCTTATTACTTATGGAACTGAGCATTGATTGAATGGACTTGAAAATGTTTTCTTAATCTTTAATGTACTTATCATTCTGAAATAAAAAAAAAGACAGGTAATTCAGAAAGTACTAGCAAAATAATTTTTAAGCCAGTAGGTTATTAGTTTTTGAGAAAGCACAGTTCTTCCTTACTTATTACTGTTGCAATATTCTTTACATCTAGGATATCCTGCCAAGGATAGCCAAATGTCCATCCAGCATACCAAAGCCTTATACCTTTCAGGAGCCATATGGTGTATGTCCTACATCCAAGGCATACAGTACGTGTGATGTAAGAGCGCCTAATCCTCAAAACCAAACTGTCTCAGAAGAATCAGAGCAACCCAATATGAAAAACAAAAGCATGAACATTCAGTAAGAGAAGAACAGGAAGAAAGGAACTAAGAAGGAGAGGAAGAAAGATCCCTTTGGCCAAAAGGTTGGCAACTGAGAAGAACGGGAGGGACAGGATACTACAATGAAAAGTAGGACATCTACTGTTATGGTAAGATCTTACATAACTGTACTATGTCCTTTCTTATCACCGTTGCAGTATTCTTTACATCTGGGAGAGAACAAAAGCTACCAGTGAGAATGGGAGAAGGAAATCACATAGGAGCCCTTCAAGAACCCATGAAAGATGGCCCTGTCAAACTCTGGCCTAGAAATCACATCCAGCTTGTAATGTTTAATAAATGTGTATACAAAAAAACAAGCAGCAGCTTCAAAAATGGATCTAATATACGGAGTCTTAAAAATGCAACAGAAAAGGCAACTGCCCTGGTAGAATGAGCACTGGCAGAAGACAAAAGCTGCTTATCATGAAAAGAATAACAAAAGGAAATGGCCTTAAAAATCCAGGAGGAAACGGTTTGCTTGGAAACAGGCAACCACAATTTCCTTGGATGAAAAGAAACAAAAAGCTACTCAGATTTCCTGACATCTTTAGTCTAACCTAGGTAATACTTGAGCTGTCTATATAAATCAAAGGTGTGGAGAATGTGCTCCTTTGAACAGTTATATGTATTTACAGATATTGGTATTTATACTATTGTCTATTTGTTGTCTTAGTTGTTAATTGTCATTGTTTTTATATGTTGCTGGAGAATTTGCAGAATAAGATTTTCTTTGTACTCTGTGATGCTGTCTCTAGTACATATGACAATAAAGTTGAATTGAACTGAATTCCCTCACTAGCATTTTTTGTAAAAGGAACAAAAGAAAGCAGATGAATTGTTTGATTCAAGGACAAATTACTAACCACCTTGGGCATAATGGAAAGATTAGTTTGAAGACAGACCCTGTCTTTGTGGAAAAAAACAAAAAAGGTAGACTCCCATGAGTGCCTGAAGTTCAGAGACCTTTCTGACAGACAAAAGAGCTACTAACAGTACCATTTTCCAATTACTGTGTAGCAAAGAAGAGGAAGCTGCAGGCTCAAAGGGAAAGAAACTCAGTTAATTTCTCAAGCATAAAATTAAAGTCCCAAAAGGGAGGAATAGGCAAGATTTTGTGCCTATCTCAAATAAATCTGTGCAGGACATTTGGCAGCAAAGGAAGAGGGGATAGGCATACAAAAACATCTCTTTCCATGAAAAAGACATGGCATCACCCTCCAAGATTTGGTACTCTGGAACAGCACTGGGGAAATAGAACATAAGTGGGAAAGTTTGTCTGTTCAGAGGGGAGAATACCCCACTGATGTACAATGTCCAGGAACACCTCTCTGTGAAGCATCCATTTGTGAGGATCTGCCTGCTCAAAGTACCTGCAACAAAACTGTGCTCTGAGAGGATGTAAATCACCTGAAGACACAAGTGATGGTGGACCACATAATTCCAAGCCTGAAGAGTAAGCCTGCAAAGGAGGTAAGACCTTGTGCCTCCTTGCTTCATGATGAACCAAATAAGACGTGAAGAGGACCTGGGATCCAAAGGGAGTGAAAGGCCTGAAGCATCAGAATCAAAACTTTCACCTCCTTGACATATATGTGGCCCGTTACATGTTGAGGGGACCAAAAACCCTAGACCTTCAGGTTGTTGGAAGAAGCTCCCCAACCTTGGTCAAAAGCATCAGGGTACAGCTCCTGAGTGGGAAAAAGAACCTGTAAAACAGGTTTGGATTCAGAAAGATCTGATGAATATACCAGTGGAACTCAAGCTCAAGACAAGGTAAAAGAGGCACAGGAAAATTTAGAGGATGGCAGTCCTGAAGCCAAACAGTCTTGAGATACCATTGAAACTTTATCATATGGAGACTGGCGAAAGGAACCATTTTTATATATATATATATATATATATATATATATATAGTGGATGTCATGTACCCCAGAGCTTGAAAATATTCTCTGGCAGGAAGGACTGGAAGAGGGAGGAAAGACTGAAAATAAACTCGAAAGATAGAACCTTGGGAGGTGGGAGGCAATCCTGAATAGGTACAGTTTGAATCCTGCAACCCAAAAAGACCTGATCCTGGGAGGGAGTCAACATAATCTACTTGAAGTTTAGGGGAACCCTATACTGTGAAGAAGACCCCTAGTAAAGTGAAGATTCTGAAGCAGGAACTGCTGGGAAGGAGGCTGAATCAAAAGATTGTCCAAACAGGGGGAACATTTGAATCCCCTGAAATCTGCAGAAGGTTACTACTAGTGCCAGACATTTGGTAACCATCCTTGTGGCCACAGAAAGGCCAAAAGTCGAAGCAGAGAACTGATAATGAGAGGAAGAAGCAGAGAAACATAAAAATGTCTTGAAGACAGGGTGAATGGGAAAGTGAAGGAAAGCATCTGTCACATAAGGGGACACCAGAAAAGATTTAAGCAGCAGCAGAGGAAAGAGTATCTGTATAGACAGCATCCTGAAGGAAGGAGCCTTTAGAAAGGTGTTGAGAAAGGAAAGATCCAGAATGGGCCTCCGAGACCTCTCCTTCCCTGGAGCCAGTAACATCTTTGAATAAAACTCTGTGCCCTGCTGAGAAAGGAGGTACAGTTTGGATAGTCCAATGTGTCAAAAGATCCTGAAAGACCAAAGGAAAATGAGGGAGATGATAGAAAGGAGAATATGGAAGGCCATGAGAAGGGAGGAAGGGACTTCCAAACCATAAAATAACATCTCTGGATAGTGGAAAGAACCCAAGAGTCTGAGGTAATCTACTATCAAACTGGAAAAGACAGCATCAACCAGAGGGACAGTGGAATCTGTCTAAGGGGTAGAAGAGATTGATTGTCAAACAAAAGCAGATTTGTTAGGGAGGGAAGGAAGGCGTTTGAACTTTAGAAGCTTGGGAAAGCTTCTCAGGAAAAGCTCTCTTAGAGGCACACTTGATACTAGAAGGCTATATAGGTTGTCAACATACAAAGGAAGGCTTAGAGGGATAATTCCTCTGAAACCTAGGAACAGGAAAAATAAATATTTGTTTCAGATGCTGCATAAACCTTATTGTTATCTTTTAGGGCCTTAAAAAGTTCAGCAGCTGCACTGTCAAAAATATTTTGATTGTCCAAAGGGGAATCTAACAATTTAGCCTTGAAGTCATCAGGAACAGAGCCCGGAAGTGCAGCCAGGAGTACCTCCTGATCACATTACCCAGTGCAGCAGCCCTAGAAGAATCATCATCACCATCATAGCTACATTTAATAGAATGATGATCCACCTGAGAAGCAATATTCAAAAGGGAAGCAGCAGAAGTCTTTGCCTCAGAATCAGGTATAGATGTCAAAATGCCCCCAAGCTTAGTCAGAAGAGCTAGTACATACCTGGTCACATGGGTCTGGTAGTTAATAGTTCAGGAAGCTATAGTAGCAGAAGTGTACCCTTTTTTTCCTACACCTGTCCATAGTAATGCTGCCCTTATCAGATGCTAAAACTTAGAAGAGGACTTCAGCTAGATGGTTTATCAGTAGCCAGAGAAATGACAGCTGGGTTAGAGGAAAGACTCATATACAAATTTTTTTATGCTTCAGGGACCTTACAGAACCTGTCTAGCTTTTGTTGCTGTGAATCAGGGGCTTAAGAAGCTGTAGAAAAAGTGTCCAGAAGGGCACCCAATACTGGAAGGACTGCAGAAGGTTTAGGTGAATCTTTTGCAAGAGTTCATAGTACCTTTCCTCAATGCCCGATAATTGGGAACAATCCCACTTAAAGTGTTCCTTCATACAAACCATAGGGGAATCAGAGGACAGTGGATTTTCTCCATCAGACCTATGGGAATGAGAAGACTAGATCTTGAAGGAGTAAGCCAATAGCCCCTCACCAGAATCTAAATCCATCCCATTCTCAGAAGAGTCAGATTTCCCTAGGAACCTTTGAAGGGGTAGAGAGGTAAGAGAAGCAGGTACAGATAAACCTTGAGGGGTTACAAATCCATATGAACTTTAAAATTCCCTTGAGTTAAATCATGACATTCTTGGTGAGGATCCTTAGCCACAGGGGCCACATTTCTGGTCTTCTGTATCTTTTTTAAAGGAACTTCAGCTTTAAACAGTCTAAGAGGTTCAGAACCCTGTCCAGCTTCAGTGAGGGTAGCAGGCACCTCTTCCCTCACATGTATCTGAGGAATCCTCCAAGGCCCCTCCAATATAATTAGCCATGGTTCCCCTCCACATCTGTAGCAGTTGTAGGTACAGGCCTTGGTGAACATGCACAAAAGTGGCCCGGTGCTGGCCTTCAACTCAATCATAACAGAGAGAGAGAGCTGATGTATGCATGGGACAGTTCTTGGGTTCTTCATGCATGCTGGCGACAGCAAAAAGATGCTGGACAGCAGCAGATTCAGCACACTCCTTTTTGGCTTTCTTCTTCAGTGGTGGCTGAATGTCAGGGCAGCAGGATTCAGTGGCCATGGTACCCTAACTCAAATGTTTTAAATGCTGGTTCTCCAAATAAATAGAAAGGGATGAGAGATGACTGCAGATAGCCTTAGGGACAAACACCTGGCAGATCTCACACTTAGTATGGTCATGTGTCACACCTAAACAAAAAAGGCACTTTTCCTGTCTATCTTTATGGGAAATCTGCCTCTCACAATCACATTTATCCTTCCTGGATGACATGTAAAAGGCAAGCATAAAGGAGAAAAAAAGGAAGGAAGAAACCTCAATGGGGCACTTATCTTTAGCAGGCTCAGTAGCTGAACCAACTTGAACATCTTGCAGACTGTATTCAAAGTAGCGTTTGGACTGGTGGCAAAGATATTTTGAGGATTAGGTGCTCTTACATCAAATATGTACCTTATGCCTTGGACACAGGACATACATCTGATGTATGGCACCTGAAAGGTATAACGGCTTTGATATGCTGGCTGGACATTCATCTATACTCAGCAGGACATCTCAAATGTAAATAATACTGCAACAGTGATAACGAAGAACATCATATGTTCTCATGTAGACAAGCAAGCTTCAGGCTCTGAATCCCAGATGCTGCAAGTGAGGGCTAGAAATGATGGCTGACCGCAGGTACCAAACAATTCCTTTCTCAGAGATGCACATTCTAAGCAAAACAACCAAACATATTTACAGATGTTTTCTGTTTTAGCCAAAGCACTGGAATGGGATAATACAGTCTGCCAGAAAAGTCATAACTGATGAATGTGGGGTGAAGATGTAGCAAAACTACAGAAGAGCCCAAAAGCTGGAAACCTGAATTCACAAAAGTCAGAAAATATTCACTGCTCACCAGCCTTACTTTGCCAGTCCCTTTGCAGTCAGTTAATTGCAGATTATTCTTTCCCATGTCACTTTTCATTACTGATGTTAAGTTGTCAATCTCGCCTTCATTCTTGCTGGATGGGTTCGGAGCCGATCCTCGGCTCCGACTCGGCACTTGCTTTAGCTCGAGAACTCCTTTTACCAGCTCGAGGCAACCCTATATCCCATGATGCAAGGCGGAACTACCTCAGATCTCGTTTGCCGCTTAGCGAAAGAGGTCTCCTTTGCCAGCTGAGGTAAGTTTTTCTTAGTCAAATAAGAAAAAGTGTAGTTAGGGGTTTTATTTTCCCTGTTAGTGTTAGTGTAGTCTGTAATTAGTTACAGCCCACCCTATTCCCTATTTTTCAACCTTTTTATAAACTTTTATAAGTTTTAATTTTAAGTAGTTTAGTCAGGCCTAGTTCCCCTTGGTTATCCCTTCCTGTGTGTTTGTGTAAGGGATTAATTTGTGTGTTTGTTGGGACTGTTTGTGTTCTATCCTCCTAAGGATGTCAAAAGAAGGCAAGGTCTCAGGCTTCAAGAAGTGTGACCAGTGCTGTCAGAAAATGTCTCTGACAGACGGTCACACTTCTTGTGTTTATTGCCTGGGGCCTTTGCACCTGCAGGACTCCTGTGTTTTGTGTCATGCTTTTAGCCAGAGAGTCCTGCAGGAAAGGAGGAATAAACTCATCCTCCGAGGTTTACTTAAACCTGAAGGTTCTCCTCCTAAATCAGGGTCAGGAAAACCTCATAAGCCACCGAAGGCTCAGGCTACAGTGTCCAAGCCTCCTCCGGTGGCTCCGGCTCCGTCGGAGCTGATATCGGCTCCGGCTGGAGTCGATACTTCTTCGACTCAAGTAGTGGGTTCGGTGCCGGCTGGCTCCGATACCCTGACTGCTGTGGCCTTGTCGGCTCCGGCTGGAGCCGACACTTTCTCCAGCTTCGGGGCCGAGAAATCCTCGGCTCCATCTGGGGTTCAAGGGACTTCGGCTCCGATGGCTTCGACCCGTAAGAGATCCCGGTCCCCCTCTATTATGAGTATTCACTCGGCTCCGGGATCTCCTCTTTTGTCGGAGCGGAGCCATCGGAGCCGATCTTCGAGATCTTCCAGGCTGTCTGACCATGACTTGGAGAGGGTGGTAAGCAGGCTGTTGAAGTCTCAGGCACTGGCCCAAATGCTCCATAGCCCGTCTCAACAGACTTCGGCTATAGCCCCAATTCTTGAACTTCCTCCTCCGACTCCACACCAGAGTTCGGAGCCGGAGCTTCTTGGGACAGCGACTGTTTCGATGCCGGAGCCGATACATCCTTCGGCTCCGTCGTCCTCGGCTCCGATCTCCTCCTTGAGACCTTCCTTGGAGGGATCCGGTCGTCGGGTTTCCACTGTCGGCTCCGAGGGGGCTAGTGGCATTGGACCCTTGTCCGACCCCGCTCTCCCTCTCGGGGCTTCGGCTTTGGTAAGCTCGGCGCCGACATTGGCCTCGGAGCCTTCTCTCTCTTTGGAGCCGACCATTCCTGTCTCTTCGGAGCGGGTATGTTCCGGCCTCCCGGGGAGAGGAGCCTTTGAGGTGATGAGGAGTGTCCTGGCCTCTGAGCCCGGTCAACGGTCCATCCCTCTAGCTCCTCCCTCATCAGTGCCTGCAGATGCCTCTTGCCAGCCTCTTGCTCTCAGGCCCAGGGATCCATCGCCCCAGGTTTCCCCACTGGGAATTTCCTCCTCTTCCGAGGTTTCTCCTGACCCTGCAGGGGAACCCCCTCGGAAGAGGACGTGTAAGAGGAAACACACAGACTCCCCTGAGTCTACTACATCTGATACCGACTTAGATGAGTCGGAGGGTTCCCCACGGTCCCCCTCTGAGGATGTCTCCTTTTCAGACATCCTTGAGCTCCTCAAACAGAGGGGGAATTGGCCCTCCATTGACCCCTCCGAGGATGAGTCGGTATACCTGGAGGCTTTTGGATCCCGACCCTCCACCTCCTGGGTGTCTCCGCTTTTCGACCCACTTATGCAGGTAGTGGCTCGGAAGGCGTGGGCGGCTCCAGATTCTGTGGAACCTGTCCCCAGAAGACCATCCAAGTTCATTACGGCCCCGTCGGATAAACAGTTCCTTTCCAAAGGTGTCTCTGTGGATGCTATGGTGGTGGCGGCCACTAAGAAGGAACTGGCGGATCCTTCAGTACCTGTCCATTCTCCTAACAAGGATTCTAGGACCATGGACAGGTATGGAAAGCGGATGTTTTCTTCAGCGACCTTTGCTATGCGTTCGCTGAATTACCTTTGTCACTTCACCAGGCTTCAACGAGATATTCTCAAGGAACTGGGTGAAGTAGTCCAGGATCCTTCTGCTGCTGGGGCTCAGGAAAAGATTGCCTCACAGCTTGCTATCCTGAATTCCATATCTAACTCCTCCATGCGGCTCATATCTTATGCGGCCGATGGAGCGAGCAGGGCCGCAGGCACAGGAGTTGCTCTTAGACGCCAAGCCTGGATGCGGCTGTGTAATTTTGCGGACCCCTTTAAGGTGTCCTTCACTAATACCCCCTTTGATGGTTCGGCTTTGTTCGGACCTCAAGTGAAGGATACCTTGACCAGGTGTGAGCAGGACGGTAAAACTCTTTCTGCCGTTGGAGTCCAATTTTCCGCTCCTTCTAGACCATATCCCAAGGGTCAGAAAGGGGGAAGATGTGGTTCCGTAAAGCCCAAGGAGCTACACCGGACACACGTGGTCAGTTTACCCCCAGAGGCAGAGGGGGTAACAATAATAGACGCCGCCCTAGAGGCAGGGGGGGTCCCTCAGAACCAGGGCAACAGGGAGTCTCTTCCTGAGAAGCCTTTTCAGCATCCCTGAGGTGTTGCCCGACTGTCCACCCTTGGAGGCAGTCGGGGGAAGGATTTCACTGTACCCAGTAGCCTGGCAATCCCTATCCCAAGAGAAGTGGGTACAGTCGATTATATCCGAGGGTTACAAGATCCCCTTCGTAAGGTTTCCTGTACCTCCACAATCCCTTCCAGACATCTCACCCGGTCAAAGGGATTTGGCAAAACAGGAGGTTTCAAAACTCCTAGAAAAAAGAGCCGTCCAGACAGTACCGGCAGACCAAGTAGGATCCGGCATCTACTCAAGATTCTTTTTGGTCCCCAAAAGGACGGGAGATTGGAGACCAATATTAGACCTGAGCAATCTGAACAGATTTGTCAAAAAGGCAAGATTCCGGATGGTCACGCTTCAGTCCATTCTGCCTTTTCTGGGCAAGGACAACTGGATGTGCTCTATAGACCTTCAGGATGCGTACTATCACATAAAGATTCACAGGCGCTCCATGAGGTTTCTCCGCTTTCGGCTAGGGACCAGTCATTACCAATTCAGAGCCCTGCCCTTTGGCCTCACTTCAGCCCCCAAAGTGTTTACCAAATGCATGGCAGTGGTCACAGCTCACCTGAGACATCTAGGATTCCAGGTGTTTCCTTATTTGGACGACTGGCTCCTCTCCGCCACCACCAAGTGTCAGCTTCTTCAGTCCAGAGACTACACCCTTCAGCTTTGCAAGAATCTGGGAATTTCAGTAAATTTCGTAAAATCTTCTCTGCTGCCTTGCCAATCTATCACCTTTATAGGCGCAGAGTTAAATACCGTCAAAATGTTAGCCAGACTAACAGATCAAAGAATTCTGGACATCCAAAAATTTGTTCGGCTTCTGTTACAAAGCAACAAGATCAAAGCCAGGTTTGTCCTGAAAGTTCTAGGCCTAATGGCTGCGGCCATTGTTCTTTTACCACTGGCTCGCTTTCACATGCGTCTCCTGCAGTGGATGCTATTCACGCAGTGGTCGTATCACAATCTTCCGATGAGACACGAAATCTTAGTAACACAGTCGTGCAGGGCTCATCTGGGCTGGTGGATATCTTCCCCTCTTCTTCATCAGGGCCGACCCTTTGTTCCCCCTCCTCCAGTTGCCACAGTCACCACGGATGCCTCTCTGATCGGGTGGGGGGGCATTATTAGGGCAGGATGGTCCATGGGACGTGGCAACCCATAGAATACCATCTGCACATAAATGTCCTGGAGATGAGAGCAGTGCTTTTAACGTTGCAAGCCCTCGACGACTTTCTTCCCACGGGGACTATTGCAGTACAGACGGACAACATGTCCGTGGTCTGGTACATCAACAAACAGGGCGGAACCAGGTCCTATCCCTTATGTCGAGAAGCTCTCAGACTTTGGCAATGGGCGATCTCTTCTCAGCGGTTTCTGATAGCAACGCACATCCCCGGCAGGTCCAACCTATTGGCGGACAGGCTAAGCAGATCTATTCTGATGCCTCACGGGTGGTCTCTCAATCAATCTGTAGTGGATCAGATTTTTCTGAAGTGGGGCACTCCTTGTTGCGATCTTTTCGCTACCCCTCAAAACAACAAGTGCCCAGACTATTTCACTCTATTTCCCCTTCCAGGCCAACCCCTGAGAGACTCTCTAACCCAGGATTGGCCTCGGGGACTTCTTTATGCTTTTCCTCCCTTTCCATTGATTCCACAAGTCATTCAGAAAGCCACCGTTTTGAGAGCCAAATTGATCCTCATTGCTCCTTTTTGGCCTCGACAGATTTGGTTTCCGTCTCTGCATCGTCACCTTCTGGTGCAGCCCTGGCATCTGGACCCAGTTCCGGATCTTTTGATCCGTCAGTCGGGTCAGCAGCACCGGGCCATTCATTCTCTCAACCTCACTGCTTGGTTGCTCCACTTCCTTCCCTAGCCAGGCTACCAATGATTTCTGACTCAGTCAGAGACATTTTAGTGTCTTCTTTGAAGTCGTCCACTAGGACTATTTATGCTAGCAAGTGGCGACGGTTTTCGATGTGGGCAAACTCCAGAAATATTGATCCTTTTACTGCTCCCGTACATTCTGTTTTAGATTTCCTAGCGGAGGTTTTTCATTTGGGATCCTCGTCATCTACAGTCAAAGTACAACTGGCTGCCATTTCCAAGTATCATGTTGGCTTGCATGACAATAACATCATGTCTCATAGATTATGCAAGGCCTTTTTGAGAGGAGTTTTTCTCCTAAAACCACCTATAAAGCATCCTCCTCCGCAATGGGATCTAAACTTAATGTTAGCATCCTTGATACTATCTCCTTTCGAACCGTCTGCTTCATGTTCTTTGAAGTTATTGACGTGGAAAACTATATTTTTACTGGCTGTCACTTCTGCAAGAAGGGTTTCTGAGATTCAGGCTCTCTGTATTCGTTCACCTTATTTGGTTTTTCATAAGGACAGGGTATCGTTAAGAACTAACCCTTCCTTTCTCCCCAAGGTTGTATCTCAAACCAATATTAACCAATCTATAGATTTACCAGTCTTTTTCCCTAACTATTCTGACAGAGCTGAACAGAAATTGCATTTTTTGGATGTCCATCGTCAGCTCAGGTACTACTTGCATAGGACTAAACAAATTAGAAAATCGGACCAATTGTTTGTCTCTTATGCAGAAAACAGGTTAGGTCTTCCAGTTTCTAAAGTGAACTTATCCAGATGGTTGACTTCCACCATTTCCTATGTGTACTCTCTCAGAGGCAAACAACTACCTTCTAAGCCAAAAGCACACTCGACCAAGAGTCTATCCACTTCTGCAGCTTTTCAGGATAGACTTCCCACCCGCCTTACTGAACTAGAGTAGTCCAGTTTCAGAGTTGCTGATCCCTGGGCTTTGTTTTTAGTTCCTGTTACTGATCCATTGCCTTATTAGGAAGGAGGGAAGTTTCTTTGCTTACCAGTGGGAGTGGGAAGCACTGAGCGGCCTTTTTGTCTGATTTGGTGAAGTTTCAGCCAGAAACTAGTAGTCCATTGGTCGTTTTGGGCCAATTCCTAGCTCCCTTCAGCCCCCTGCTATAAAACACGCTAAGCGGCGTAAGCTGATTTAGCTGAGTTACCACTGTTGCACACAAGAGCAGCAGCGGTTAAACAAGGTTAAACTATTTGGGCCATCTAAATTCCCTTAAAACTACCTTCCTCGAGCTGTACTGCTGATCTAACCAGCATATCCTATAACTGAAAAGTTCATCTCTACTTGATTCCCAAGTAGACTATTCTCTATCTGTAAAGCCTAGCACTTACTCCTACAGTACTTGCACCTTGATAAAGCACTCTTATTATAGATAGTACCCCACCAGCCTAAAACCCACTTCCCCCGGAGTCCTTTGAAAGTCTCTTTATCTACTACTTCTAGTATGTCGAGGGATCAGTTGCTAGTGTCCTCTCCAGCTCAACTGGTGAACCTGGGAATATTGAGGCAATGTTACAACTGCCTCATGTACACAGACAATCCTCTCCTTCTCCCACAAAACACAAATACATGCGAGATGTAACTATACGGCCAAACTGGAGGCTGAGCTCTCTCAACATAGGACTGGCAAGACCAGACAGGAGGAGAAGGTAACCACACACAATACATACCCAGTCACACATGGTACCATCACAACTTCAAATCATACACATACTCACACAAAGACATACTCGAGGCTCTGATCAAAATTTACCAAAACAGCAGAGGCCACCAAAGCAGACACCCAAACAACTACCACCTCACGACCCAACACATGCAACACATAGACCACACAGTCAGAGTGTCAAACAGTCACAGCCCTTAAGGCCAAACAAAATGCCAGACACACTTGTCATTGGTGATTCCATAGTCAGACACACTGACGTCCGCTCACCAGACTGAGTAAAGAGAAGGTCACAGTAAGCTGCCTGTCAGGCGCTAGAATCCGCCACATAACGCAAGCACTCAGGTCTCTCAACAGCAGGTACAAGTGCGACTCTGTCATTGTCCACGCTGGTGTCAACGCCCTGCGGCGTACCTCCTTGGACTACATGAAAAGCGACATCGAGGTGCTCTCTGATTATATAGCCCAGGCAGGTATGACCCTGACCTTGAGCAGTATCCTACCTTCACCTAGAATGATGCCACAATACAGTGATAAGATGATCAGCTTTAATAATTGGCTTAAATTCTGGTGTCATTCAAAGGGATCCAATGTCTGTCTGCCTGGGATGACATGCTGGACAAGCCACGCTGCTTCAAGGGACGGCTTGCACCTGTCACCCTGGGCTTCGGATATTGGCAAAGGCTCTTGCCACCCCCATAGTGCCTTTTTAGGCAAGGCTCAAATTCTAAACCTACCACCCTAGAACACCAAAAAGAAAAAACTAAGGGTAATGCTGCTCAATGCCAGAAGTCTCAATCTCAAGATGCACTTTTCGAGGCCCTTCTCAATATGGAGAACATCGATGTCTGTGCTGTGACAGAAACCTGGTTCAAGGCTCCTGAGAGCACCCCAGCACTAACAGGTTTCACCTCATATCATGCGTTCCGGCCCCAAAATCCGGACAACACCAAGAAAGGAGGGGAGGTGTCCATATTCATAAAGGACACCCACACCTCAAGGTTGGTGGCAACGCATGATGCATCGGAGACCATCCAGGTGCAATTAACCATAGGCAAGACTGCTCTGCAATTTGTAGCATGTTACAGGCCACCCTCTCAAACTCAGGAACCTCACATGGCCTTCCTGAAAACATTGGAGGGATAAATGTATCTCCAAACACCATCATACTAGGTGACTTTAACTACCCTAATATAGACTGGGAACACTACTCAAGCCCGAACACTCTAACCCAAAGATTCCTGGAGTTCATAAACTCAAATGCCATGGAACAACTAGTCACCATCCCCACAAGAGGAGAAAACATACTTGATCTCATCATCACGAACATGGGATCAAAATGTTCAACACCGGAAGTATACCCCTCACTGGTGAGATCAGATCATAAACTAATCTCGCTGGAGGTCCTCATCCCGCCCCCACCTGAAACAAAAAAGACCACAGTGAAAAACTTCTCAAAAGCCGATTTCACACTTCTAAAAACTAGTGTGGTCTCCTTTAAGGCCCCTGAGCCAGTGGTAAACATTACTCAAACCGCTGAATCACTTACAAATGCCTTCTACCAGCACCTACAGGACTGCATGGATCAGGCAATCCCAAACAAAACTAAGACTCTCTGTACCAAAGGCAAGCGTCCAGTCTGGTGGACCCCAGCCATAAACAAGCTCTACAACAAAAGGAGGAAGCTACTACAAGATAGAGCAAAATCCTTGAAAGGTAAGACACCTTTGATCATTATAAGTAAAAACTAAGAGCTCTCATAAAATCATCCAAGGCAAATTTTGAGAGAAAAATCGCCAAGGACTCTAAAGAGAATCATAAGGCCTTCTTTAGCTATGTTAGAAACCTAGGAGGAAACTCCCAGATATGCTCAGAATTAGTTCAAAATGATGTGAAAATTACTGAACCTACACACATTGCCAACATACTGGCTGACAGGTTCAGTGCAAACTTCTCCCCTCCCCAAAAGGAGAGATATCTATTCCAGAGGATTGTAGTCCCCAAACATCTCCAATGCCCAGGTGAGAACTGCCCTCACTAAGGCAAAAACACAGCATCCATGGGACGGATGGTGTCCCCGGCTGTGTGCTTCATGAACTCAATGAGGAATTAAACCCACAGTTAGGACAGCTGTTTAATCTTAGCCTCACCTCAGGATACGTACCCAAGGAGTGGCGCCGGCGACTGTGGTCCCACTTCATAAGGCGGTGCCTCCACAGACCCTGGAAATTACCGCCCCATTAGCTTGACAAGCCTTATCTGCAAAGCCATGGAGAGGATCATAATGGAACTCATAAATAAAGACATAGGGAACTTGCAGACTTTGGATCCAACTCAGTTTGGCTTTGTCAAAGGCAGATCCTGCCTCTTAAACTTGGTTGACTTTTTCGAGACAGTCACCAAGGCCATTGATGAGGAAAGGCAGTCCATACAGCCTACCTCGACCTGGCAAAGGCCTTGACACAATACCCCACTCAGGTATCATCGAAAAACTCATCAGCTTGAATGTAAACCCATACATCACAAGATGGTTTGCAAACTGGCTAAGTGACAGAACCCACAGGGTCAGAGTTGCTGGAGCCATGTCAGACTCAAAGCCTGTCACAAGTGGTGTCCCACAGGGCTCAGTCCTGGGTCCACTCTTGTTCGGCATCTACTTTTCTGAAGTACAAGCAAACACAGGAGGGTTATGGCTGACAAAGTTTGCAGATGACTGCAAACTGGGCCATAGTCGAAAACACATCTGACACAGATATCCTCCAGAAGGGCCTCACAGAAATGGATAACTGGTGCCAGAGCCATGGCCTGAAGTTAAACGCCAAAAACTGCATAGTCATACCCTTTGGGAAACACAAGGCTACCCCTAGCTACCATATAGGTGGCAATCCACTGAGCACAGCAAAAGTCATCAGAGATCTGGGGAACCAGGTTGACAGTAGCCTTTCGTTTGACACTCATGTTGCTAAAGTAGTTAGGAAAACCTTCTATATCACCCACCTGATCATGAAGGGATTCACATCTAGATCAAGGGAGGTCATCGTCCCCTGTACTCATCACTTATTAGACCTATGATTGAGTACAATGCCCGTTCGGAATGTATCTGACCAGACACCTGCTGCAGCTTGAAAGGCCCCAAAGTTCCTCACCAAAAGGATAAAGGGTCTCAAAAATATGTCTTATGCTGCCCGACTGAAAGAACTCCAGCTCTATTCAGTCTCATACCGCTTGCTCAGAGGTGACCTGTGCCTGACATATAAGGCCATGTCAAACCCAGATTTGATGAATATGCTTCACCTCAAAAATCTAGATCCCTCAGAACCACAAGGCGGAGACTTAAACCTTGACACGGTTATAAATAGAACGTGCTGGAGGGACAGATTCATCACCCAGAGACTCCCTATGCTGTGGAACAAAATCCCGGTACATGTGAGGCAGAGCACCTCTCTGGTCTTGTTCAAGAGGAATCTTGACCAATGGATGGGAGATTGCAGATATACCCCAGGGATTACTTCAGCGTCACTGCTTGACAGAGGCACAGCAAAATGATAGGCATAGTTTTTATTCAAACTAAAGGGGTGGCGAAAGCCACATAACTATGGGCTAGGCTTATAAATGCCCTTGGGCAGATAGCCTAGTATGAACCTATGAACCTATGAACCTATACCATTTGTGCAGCAGCTACTTGGGCCACGCCTCATACCTTTGTTTCTCATTACAAGTTGGATTTGGCCTCCAGAGATAGGGCCAGTTTTGGTTCCACAGTTCTCAAGAGTCTGTTCCATTGAGCCACCCGGGATACAGGTGCTAGGGACGCGGTCCCATCCAGCAAGAATGAAGGCGAGATTGACAACTTAACATTTAGAAGTTATGTACCTACCATAACGTTCCATGTTAGTTGTCTTCTCGCCTTCTTTCTTGCATCCCTCCCTCCTTCCCCCTGGCCTGGACAGATCTTGAAGAGTTCCTATTAGTTTGTTTCCTCTGGATCTTTGTTATGAGGACTTCTTTTAGGAAACTTTGTTCCTAATTTGGTTAGGATAACCTTTAGCAGGGTAAGTTAGCTGCCAAACGAGATCTGAGGTAGTTCCGCCTTGCATCATGGGATATAGGGTTGCCTCGAGCTGGTAAAAGGAGTTCTCGAGCTAAAGCAAGTGCCGAGTCGGAGCCGAGGATCGGCTCCGAACCCATCCAGCAAGAAAGAAGGCGAGAGAAGACAACTAACATGGAACGTTATGGTAGGTACATAACTTCTAATTATAAAACATTCAACATGCATGTTCATTGTACAGTGCCTCTTCTGTCACACACTGACATCCCAGTACTTTGATTAAAAGATATGCCTTCGCTAATGGTCTCCAGTTGCTCTCTGCTGCTTTTACTGTGTGGATTTTCTCCTAATATTAACTGCAAGAAAATATTTTCATTTGATGGAAAGATATAAAACTCTTAAACCAATGAAGTATAAATGTGGTTTCAACATATTCAAGCAGAATCATCACAGATATTGCATATTTTCCCCAGACCTCTGCAGAATGTTCTAATTTGCTTTCACTGCCACCAGCATTTTAGCAATGCTGAGATGGTTGCAGCAGCTTGAGGACTTTCAATCTGCCCAGTGTCTTACAGAGATGAAACTGTGTGAAGACCATTGGAAAGCAGATTATCCAAGGGCACTTTGCAAAAGGTAAAAGTATACTTTAATCCAGGTAGAATGGCAATAGAGCGAGATACCCCCAGTGAAGCTTAATAGTTGAAGAACAGCCTTCATTCCCTTACAGGATGCATCTTCCTCCTCCAAGAGACCTACCATTACTGATTCAGTGCCCTCAAAGTCAGTGGACCAACAAGAAACTAAAGAGAGAGGTATCTCAACAGTTCCTAGTTTTGAAAGCTAACCTTACTGTATGTGGATGCTGATTCATCTTTCTATACTTTACTTTGGGTTGACTTGTGTTGCAACATTTGGGAGCTGCAACTAGTGCAATGAGTCTATTTTTTTGTGGTTCTTTTCCAAGACCAGGGATATCTGCATAACTACCACTTCCAACCAATGGTAAGAGTTTCCAATCAGTAGGGTTCCCAATGGATTGTTTTTGAGTATCCAGACTGTCCTCATAAATCACAGGCATTCAAAATATGCCCAATGCTTGATGGAAGATGAATGAAAAAAAAAGTAATGAGTATGCACTATAGCAGAGAAAAGAGGCTAGCACACACTGTTAGCACATGCCATTATTAATACCCATAGTTTTATACACACACACATTTATATATATATATATATATATATATATATATATATATATATATATATATATATATATATCTTTTGGTGTGTTTCCCAGTACTGCCTGTTGAAACAAAACCTTGGGTTTGCATTCCTGCAGGAGTGACAACTCCTACCAGAGAACAAGTTCTATAGCACGTCATCTAGAAAGAATCTTATTCTTCTTTCTCCATCTGATTCTTCCTTTTCCTTGGCTTTGGAGGACCTTGTGGCTATGCGGTTGGAACAATACAGAAACAATGAATTTCTCTCTAAATCACCTCATCAATTTGCTAATGCTGTTATTTACCCTATACTGTTCTGAACATCTTTGACCATCCCATGGAAAGTAGATGTATTTATGACAAGTTATTAAGAAGGTTTAAGTTACTCTACTTTGTGAGGTGGCTATGGAATGCAGTCTATATGGCCTGAAAGCATTCAGATTTAAGGTCCTGTTTAGCTAAGAATGAAACATCTGAGGAAAACTTCAGTTATTATTTCTACTACCTAGCATAAGCTTTGAAGACTGCAAAATCTGACTTACCTTCCCTTTGGCAATAATTTGAGAAAAATTAATATATCTCACAAGAGGATAGCTTCTTATGCTGCTTTACTGTTAAGGCCTTGATCATACAACACGCACATTTGATGCTGATGCCAAACCAGCAAAGGTGGAAATGACTTTAGTTAGACTGACCTGTCTGATGCAGCTCTTGTGCTACAAAGAACTTCAATAGGTGATCTACAGCACACATTTTAGAGGGGGGAAGATTTGTCCAGGATACCTAAAATACTAAAGAACCTCCAGAGAAGAGGTAAAACTTTCTTGGTTGTTGAAAAACAGTACACCTCACCTCCTTCTGAAAGGTAGACTTAGAAAGTCCATGAAAATCAGTACTGACAAGAAACGTTTGTATTTTCTGGCTATGCTGCTGAATCCTTGAAGAAAACTACCACCAACCCATGAGCCTCTATAGTTAAGACCATGCTAGCCTAGGACTGGACACCACAGACAATGTTACAGGGAGGTTATCCACTATGGCTCCAGACAAAATACGACAGAATGAAATAAGTAAGTCAGTGAAATTCAGACACATCTTAGAATCAGCTGAAACTACCTCTGCATGACTGTTTCTTTTTCTGTGGAAATGGTATCTCAAACCTTTCGTCTTCTTACAGAAGGGAACAGTCACTAGGATTCCTTAGGTGACAAAGGCATTGGATGCATTCCAGGATATTCTCAGTCCTTGGCTTTCCAAGGATGGGAGTGAAGGTTCTGCAAAATTCTAGACATTAACACCTTTGACAATCATGTGAGAATATGAAACACTGGATGGTCAAATTTTCAACCTTCAAATGCTTAAGTCATTTGTGCCACATAAGTGATGGATGGCTTCAGTAGAAAAGATGGATACCTCTTTGTAAACTACAACTTGGACAAAGCTTATTGTGTCAGGGGTATACCATTACCAATGCACACTGCACCTTTTTAGCTTAATGTTTATACCAAATGCCAAGTAATGGTGGCAGTGTAAGACGGGATTATTTTAGAAAACTGGAGACTTTGTTTGGCTTCTAAAAAATGCTTAAAGATGACACACTGTTTAGTCAGTCTGAGCCTGGATTACAACCCAGGAAATACCTTACAGTCAGTTATATAAATACTGCTTTTGGGAACAGTAGGTGGAAAACATTCCTACTTCAGAGTCTATAAATTAAAGGGTTCTGTCCCAGGAAATCCCATGAGCACTTTCCCAGAGTATGTAATCTTTCTAAAGGGCTGCACCAGGATGAGGAGGAAGCATTTAGAATGTTAAGCACTGCGTGTTAGTAAATTAAAAGGCTTGGAAATGATTGTTTATGACAGTAGCTGTGAATATGAATGGAAAATTACTCTAGCCACTTGTCATCCTTTTAGTCTATCTTTTGATGTGATTACAGTTAAAAGTCACAACATTTGAATAAACAAAGATGTACATACTGTAAATGTGTCATCTGGGTACACACACACACACAAGTTCTTTACATGGAGCGGCATCTTATCCGTGTCCCACTCCCCTGAGATCTCCTGCCAAATACACGTGTTCAGTAAGGGTGGCTGCTAACTACACTATGAGCTAGGTATCATTCTGCTGATGGAATAAATGTTGGAGGTGTGAGGCTGGATGACAGTGAAAACAGTACACATTAAAGGGGTAAGTAAGCTGATACTATTCTAGCCGTGTGAGAAAATGAGAATGGGCAAAGAGCATTTCAGCAGTAAAGCCTGATTTACAAGTGCCTCCAAGTATCATAGTTGAGCTCTATATTATTGTAAATTGGAGAAATGAAAGCAGGGGCCAGATATCAACAGCTACCCTTTCTATCTGAAACAAAGCTGCAACAGCAAGCACTAGGAAGTTCTCTAAGTGCAAGGTGCTTACAGTAACATTAACAAATGGGAACAGAGTGGCGTTAAAGAGTTTAACTGCCCATCATCACCACTAACCCCCCCCCCTCCCCCATGCTACTGCTGCTGAAGTCTAGCAAGAAAGCAGAGTTTTTAACAGCCTATCTTAAAGGAATGTCAGAGAAGCTTTTTGATGTAACTGTACTGAGTTCCCTTAAGAGTAGCATAAACAGGGGAAAACAGTGAATCTAGCAATGTTTCCAACCACAACAAGCCTGCTCCTTTTGAATTTGATTGTCATCTGTCTAAGATTGTTTTAATATGAAACAATTTATGTATCAGTTTAACTGCACATTCTTCAACCAGAAATACCCTCCCCAACACACAAATTCTAGAAGTTATTTTGGAAAAAGGTAATAATGAGTTTGAAGACATGATGAGGTATTTTGAAAACGTAGAGGATGCTGCTCCAGATGATTTGTTCTTCGATGTTTTTCTTTAATTACCGCTTGAATACTTGGAGTGGAATTCTGTCACAGTAATCCCACAAGAAATGTAAATGTTTTACATATTAACTGAAGCAATGCTACATAGCAGTCTCTCATTTTGGCACACCTGTCTGTATGAGACTCTGGATGCTTTGCAAGTTGTATGCAGCCAACTGCTACTCCTAAGAGTTTTAAAGATTCAGAAAGCTTTTGAAATATACCCTAGGACTTTGTCCATGGCTTCAATTCTACATGTGTGTCTGTTCATAGGTATCAGTCAGATTACTACAAACTTAGCCAAAAACCCTACTCAAAAGTGAGAATTAAAAAGCATAGAACATTTCTGTGATCCATTTTTTTTGTTTGGGATAGTCTAAGTACCCCAGCAGATAGTTACTGGGTTTAATTGGGATTTCAGATGATGTGTCAAGATAGCTATCCTGCTCAGAATGGACATAGACGTTTTTTTACAACTAGCTATGAAGTGGTAATTCAGCTAGTTTATGGCAATTTGGACATCTAGGAGCTCAAATGTGGTATCCTGAGGAATCTGCTGTGAGATGATGATATCCTTGTCAAATAGTGACACCCTCCCCCAAAATGACCAGTAGGGCAGTAATAGGCATTATACCCAGAAAATGAGAAAATGGTTTCATTGCTCTGAAACTCTCTCTCTCTCTCTTAGTATGCATATATGAAAGTGTTCAAGTTGCTGGAGGGCATGATGTCCAAGCAAATGTTTTTCTTTGTTTAGACTCCTGACATTGAGTAAAGCCACATTAATTTATTCCAAGTTATAATTTACTACAGTAGGTTGAAATGTCCATTGATGGACTCTGCTTAAAAACAGCAGCAAAGGCTGTGAATGGAATTTGACAGCCTTGGTAAAAGAGGTGCAAACCATCTTTGACAAATCAAGGCGGATTGTCAGCCATCTCAGCCCCATCTGATACATACTGGATTCCCCTTAGAATGAGATAAGCTACTAAATATATGAGCTTCATAGCCAATTAATAAAGCCAGTTATCTTGTCTTTGTTGTTTAGTATCATTCCAGATGATGGCAAAATACCACTCAAGACCAATGTCTTTCTTGCATCAGGTAGATGCATACCAAACAGTCATATCCTTCTGCATGTCCCTTTGGGTAAAATGCCTAAGGTCATTCACCACTGAGTGGAACAATACCAAGTCATAATTGTATTTGTCAAGATGGAGGGATTGAAGAGCCTTTGTTACTTCATAGATCCTGTCTTCAGAAAGACAGCTGTAACTCTATTCTTATCCTGCCTGGTGAGGTCTGTGTCTGCATGCATGACAATAGAGGCACCTATTATTAAAACATTACCTTGGTTAGAGGCAGTTTCAGTAGGCCATATGATCTCGGGGGTCTGCATCCTTGTGGCTCTTAGAAGTACCTATAGGTTCATAGGTAGGTACTAGGCTATCTGCCCGAAGGCATTTATAAGCCTAGCCAGAATGTGTTGGCTTTTGCCACCCCCTTAGATTAGTTCCCTGTGCCTCTCGCCAGCAGAACCATTGAAGTGATCCCTGGGGAAAACTTTCTGTTTCCCATCCACTCGTCAAGGTTTCTCTTAAAGAGGGTTAGTGAGGAGCTCTGCCTAATGTAGATTGGAATCTTGTTCCAGAGCATGGGAAGTCTCTGGGACAGGAATCTATCCCTCCAGCACTTCCTATTTATTGTTGTGGTGAGGTTTAGATCCCTGGAGCATGTGGCTCGAGGGGATATGGTTTTCTTTAGGTGGAGCATGTCCATCAATTCTGGGTTGGACATGGCCTTGTATGTCAGGCAGAGATCACCTCTGAGTAGGCGGTATGCAACTGAGTACAGCTGGAGTTTCTTCAGTCGAGCTGCATAGAGCATATGCTTGAGGCCAGTGATACTCTTGGTGAGGTACTTCTGTGGTCTTTCCAGTTGTTGCAGGTGTTTTGTAAGGTACACCCCAAATGTGGCATTGTACTCTTTGATGGGTCTGATGAGTGATGCATAGAGGGGCCCAATGACCTCTTTCGATCTGGATGCAAACCCTTTTGTGATTAGGTGGGCCACATAGAAGGATTTTCTAACCACTTTGGCAATGTGATTATCAAAGGAGAGGTTACTATCTACTTGGGTCCCCAGATCCCTTATTACATCTTCTGTATTTAGGGTGCTACCACCTATGTGGTAGTTTGTGAGTACTTTGTTTTTTCCAAAGGGGATGACTATGCACTCTTTGGCATTTAGCTTGAAGCCATGGTTTTGACACCAGGTATTTGTCTCAGTGAGACCCTGACCCTTTTGAAGGATGTCTGTGTCAGCCGGAGAGTCAGTTATAGCCCTTAGTTTGCAGTCATCTGCGAACTTGGTCAGCCATAGTCCTCCTGTGCTTGCCTGTACCTCTGAGAAGTATATGCCGAACAGGAGGGGTCCTAAGACTGAGCCCTGGGGAACGCCACTTGTATCCGGTTTAGAGTCAGACCTAGCTCCCACAGCTCTTACCATGTGGGTTCTATCCGTGAGCCAGTTGTCAAGCCATCTCATGATGTAGGGGTTTATGTTCAGGCTGGTGAGCTTGTCTATAATACCTGAGTGGGGAATGGAGTCGAAGGCCTTTGCAAGGTCTATGTAGCCTGTGTGGACCACCTTTCCCTCATCTATAGCCTGGGTAACTGTCTCAAAGAAGTCCACCAGGTTTAGGAGGCATGATCTGCCCTTAACAAAGCCGAACTGGGTAGGGTCCAGTGTTTGGAGGTATCCAATGTCTCTATTAATGAGATCCATGATGACGCGCTCCATAGCTTTGCAGACCAAGCTAGTCAGGCTTATAGGGCGATAGTTCCCAGGGTCCGTTGTGGCTCCACCTTTGTGGAATGGAATAACCGTTGCTGTGTGCTACTCTGTAGGCATGTAGCCTGTGGAGAGGCTGAGTGTGTTTAGGTGAGGGGTTAGTTCATCTTTGAGATCGTGTAGGACACAGCCTGGGACACCATCCGGTCCCATTGATTTTGTGTTATTGGCTTTGGAGAGGGCTGTTTTAACCTGAGTGTCTGTGATTTCAGGGGCACTACATTCTTCTGGTATAGTTATGGGCCCTTTTGGGGGTGAGAGGGGGATGAAGTTTGCACTGAACCTGTCTGCCAGGATGTTGGCTATATCGGTCGGTTCAGTGTATTTTGTGCCATTCTGCATTAACTCCGAGCAGATCTGAGAATTGCCATTTAGATTCTTGACATAGCTAAAGAATGCCTTGTGGTTATCTTTGCAGTCCATGGCAATTTTTCTTTCAAAGCTAGCCTTGGATGATTTTATGAGGGAACGTAATTTATTGCTGATACTGTTTAGGGATGTCTTCCCTTCTTGGGATTTTACTCTTTTCTGTACTAGTTTCCTCCTTGTATTGTACAGCTTGTTTATGGCAGGGGTCCACCAGACTGGTTTCCTTTTCTTGGAGGAGTGAGTCTTGGCTTTGTTTGGGATAGCACGACCCATACATTCTTGTAGGTGCCCGTAGAGTGCATTAGTAAAGGATTTTGCAGCTTGGACAGTGTTATCATTTAGCATGGGGGCTTTGAAACTTCCCACCTCGGTCTTAAGTAACGTGAAGTTTGCTTTTGAAAAGTTTTTCACGGTGGTTTCTTTGACCGGGGGTGGTGGCGGAATGCGGATATCCAGAGTGATTTGTTTATGGTCAGATCTAACCAGTGAGGGGTTGACCTCCAGTGTGGAAACACCGGTCGCCCATGTTGGTGATGACCAGGTCCAATATGTTGTCAGCTCTGGTGGGGGTGATGACCACTTGATCCAGGGTGTTTGAGTTTATAAATTCTAGGAAATGTTGGGCAAGGGAGTTTGTACTTGAGTAGTTCTCCAAGTTAATGTTTGGGTAATTGAAATCACCCAATATCAGGGTGTTTGGTAGGACCTTTATGTTTCCAGGAATGCAGAGTGGGGGTCCTAGGACATGGTGGGTGATCTGTAGCAAGCTATAATTTGAATAGCAGTTTTGCCCATTGCTAGATGCACGTGGATGATCTCTGAAGCATCGTGCTTTGCCACTAACCTGGAGGTGTGGGTATCCTTGATGAATATGTATACTCCCCTGCCTTTTGTATTTCGGTCCAGGTTTTGTGGCCAAAATGTATGGTATGAGTTGTAGCCTGGTAATGCTGGGGTGCTCTCTGGAGCCTTAAACCAGATTTCTGTTATTGCACATATATCGATTTTCTCCATACTGGGGAGTGCCTCGAGTGCATGCATTTTGAGGTTTAGATTTCTGGCATTGAGTAGCATTACCCTCAGTTTTTTGTTACTTGTGCTATTTACGGAGGTGGGTTTGTCTTTTGAGCCTTGCCTAAAAAAGGCACTATGGAGGTGGCAAGAGCCTTGGCCAGTATTTGAAAGCCTAAGGGTGACAGGTGCAAGCCATCTCTAGCGAAGCAGCGTGGCTTCTCGAGCATGTCATCCCAGGCTGACAGACACTGGATCCCCTTTGAATGACACCAGAAGCTTAGCCAATTGTTGAAATTGATAATTTTTTCTCTATACTGTGGTACCATTCTTGTTGAGGGAAGGATGCTACTCAGGGTCAGAGTCATACCGGCCTGGGCTACATGATCAGAGAGATCCTCCATGTCTCTTTTCATGTAGTCCAGGGAGGTACGGTTCAGGTCATTCACACCAACATGGACAATGACATAGTCATATTTGTACTTGTTCTGGAGTGACCTGAGTGCTTGTGTTATGTGGTGGATCCTTGCACCCAACAGGCAGCTAACAGTAACCTTCTCCTTGTTCAGCCTAGTGAGTGAGACGTCAGTGTACCTGACTATAGAGTCACCTATTACTAGTGTGTAGGGTATGTTATTTTGCCTTAAGGGCTGTGATTGTGTAGTACACTGGTTTTGTGAAGTATGTGTTTCATGGTTTGTGTTGGGGGGTGGAGGTTGCTTGGATGTCTGCTTTGGAGGTCTCTGTTGCTTCTGCAGATTTTTATTTAGAGCCTCCAAATATGTTTTTGTGTATTTATGTGTGTTTTTTGCCGGTGCTGGTTTCATAGGTCTATGTGAGACTGGTGGTGTGATGCAAGTAATTCCCTTCTCCTTTTGACTGCCTGGTCCAGTCTTTGGTTGAGAGAGCTTAGCCTCCAGTTTGGCTGTATAATTGCATCTCTCGCATGTATTAGTGTTTGGTGGAAGGAGGAGAGAGTTGTCTATGTACATGAGGCAATTGTAACATTGCCTCAAAATGCCCAGATTCACCAGTTGGACCGGAGAGTACACCTGAAACTGCCCTTTGGACATGCCTGGATAGGTACAGTGAACTGTTTTACTGATTGGCTGGTAAGGTCAAATAGAGAGCCTTGTCCTTCTCTACAGTATAGTGGGGGTCTAGTGCTAAGGTTTATTAGTGTTTGCTATGAGTTTTGAGCAAGTGCCCGTATGAGAAGTGAATGGTTTGAGTGCTTAAGTTGAAAGTTTGTCTAGTTCCAATGGATGTGGGTGTGAATGGTGAAGGTGGCTATTTTGCTGGGTCAACTAATATCTTGAGTTTTTTTTTTCTTTAGCTTGGAAAGCTTACATAGTGTCCTCTTAACAACCTAAGCAGAAACTGATTTAGTTGAAGTGCTGTGTGTTGTGTTGGTATGTCTGTTGTGCTTAGTTAATGCGTTTTAATGTAAGAAGGTAGCCCCCAAGTTAATACATACACCTCTCACATATTATGTTATTGTGAGCCAGTCTTAAAGAGTTTTCTCTAAGTAAGAGGCAGTTACTACACTGCTTCAGAAAAGCTAGTGCTATCAGGCTGGCTACAGAAAGAGCAAAAGCTGACTGAGATTCCATATTGTCCAGTGCAGATGAAGGGGCTATAATAATACAGGATGAGTTAATAACTTACTGTTAGTATAAGACAGAGAGGGATAATTGATTGGACTAGAAAAAATGATAATGTGGGATATGGTTAAAGTCTACAATAATATAAGCCGTGACTTCTGTAGTAATCAAGTGAAAAAAGAAATGTAGAAGTTAAAGAAATGTTTAGGATCAATAAGGTGATTAGAAACCAGTGGCAAATTTAAATCAAATAGCTTTACCTAGCAGGCTAATGTGGTCTCTATCTAACTAGTAAAAACAGTGACCGACAGACAGCCAAAGCTAATGGATCTTAGTGTAGTAACTATAATACTTACAGATCATCTAAATGAGTAGTTTGTAACTGTAAATAAACAGTTTCAGTACAATTTCAGTATAACAGTCAGCAAGTGGCAAAAGTATATCACATAAGTAACCCTACACTCTCTAGTGCAGTACTATAGAACAGTACCTTTAAATACTGTATCATTACAGTTATCAATAACAAACAGGAATGCGACACCAATGATCAAAAATTGCAATCAGTAACTGAGATCATGATACTATCAGTAACAGGCAACACTGCAGTATTATCTTAGATATTGCCAGTACTGATCAAAAGTACAAAAGCAACATGGCGATGAAGTGCAATATTTAAACTTAATACCATTGCAGTCAGCAAAGCAAAAGTGAACAACAGTAGAATACCAATGAGTCACAATAGTGCAGTGTTACTTAAACTCAGAAGTACAACAGTCATATGAGTAGAAATGCTAATTTCAACAATGTGTCTGCAAGTACAGTCAGTAAATTAATAATCTAAACAAAAGAATAAAATAAGTCAGTAGCAAAATCAATTACAGTACTACAACTAAGTTATTGATCTTTATCTTTACTGGGTAAAATTGACTGCTTATAAACTCAAGAAACAAACTGTAATTAGGCTTCTGATGTCCTTCTGATAAAGATTCTATGGTGTTTTAGCATATTGTTGAAAAAATTCTTTGTAAGTTAGAGGCCTACATACATTTAAAGTTAATTGTTGAAGTGATGATGAAAAGCGTCCTTGGTCAGCCCAATTACCTGGTTAACAAATATTTAAATTAGTAAATAACATGTTGTTTATCGGCTCATTTCAATAGCTGTTACCTTTATTGACAACATGTTGAAATTATTGATTACTATAGTGATTTGTCTCTTTGCCTTTATCAGATGTCTTACCATGTTACTTACTTTTCTTTCAAGTTTCAGGTTACAGTTAGATGACATACCTACCTTAAAGGGCAACATTATCCAAACAGTATTTTTACTTGGATAACAAGTACTCCAGTGTCTGCTATGGTACTTTTTAGTCTTAAGGCTGTTGCATTTATTCATGATTAGGAAAACAAGGGTAAAACAAAGGATACATTAGCTAATTATTTCAGTGTTTATAGACTCTATTGCTTTTGTGGTCAGTAGAAAGAATGTTCCATTTTATAAAAAGATGCCTTTTGACTAAGGTGTGTCATTTATGACTACGTCATCTAAAGTGAGATTTTTATGGCAGTGGTTATACTTTTTTTCCTTGTAAGAGGGATGACTTCCTGGAACCAGAAGTTCCTTCTAGATGCCCCTATTCTTCATACTAAGAAAACCATTCTAAATATCTTCATTGGCTGTCTGTGCTCCTTTTTGGTAGCGATCTCCCCACACTCCTTTCTGTGTATCCCAAATTCTGTTCTGTGTATTACAGGACCTAGTATTGGTAGTGGTTGTGTGAGGAAAATCTGCAGAGGGAGTATGGCAAAAGATCAATATTCATAATTTCAGACTGCATTACTTGACAACCAATAGACCAAATGTCTCAGTGGTAGAATATGGAATTATTTAAAATATGAGAATATAAACAGGTCAGGTGTCAGGGAGTACTGCAATCTTATTGACACAACATATGTTTTTTTGTGGGGGAAACTCCAGTGCACCCTCAATACCTACATAGTGTTATGAGGCTGCATAACCACAGGGAAAGGAAAATACTTAATGTGAAGTTGTTCTATCTCGCCGTTCATTCTTACAGATGGGTTCGGAACCGATCCTCGGCTTCGAGTCGGCCAACTACAAAGCTCAAGGTCTTCAGACAGCTTGAGGCCAAGTCCCTATCCCATGATGCACCTTGAGTTACCTCAGATCTAGTTTGCCGCTACAACAGGTCGTTGGTTTCTTCACAGCTCGGACCAGTATAGTTTTCTTCTTTTGAGAAAAATTTCTTTCTTTATATATATTTCAACGTAGCTTAAGTTTCCTTTCTAAATATATCTTTAGAACTATTAAGACTAGTGTTTAGTTTAACTTTCTATAGTATTTTATAGCCTTCGTTTATTAAGACTTTAGAAATTCCCTTCCCCTTTTTCTGGTGTGCCTTTTTACAGTTTAAAAATATTAATAACAGTGTTTAGTAGATTAGATTAGTGTGTTTAGTAGGAAATTAGTAGTTTATAGCTATAAGAGTGTGCTGTTACAGTTTCTTTATTTTTATTTTATTTTTTATATTACATTTGTTAACCGGGTTAGTCTGACTGAGCTTTTGGCTCATTTTCAGCAGAGACCCAGGGAGAAAAGCTCCTCAGGGAAAAGAATCTTACAACAATACTTTACAATCAGCAAAGAATATGACACTTGTTACAATATCATTTTAAATACTTAGTACAAAATAAATTTATAGTCTGGAAAATATTATGAAACCAGTTAAATATCATTTTATATGAATAGTACCTAGTTGTTACAGGGTTTAGAAAAAAGTATATGAATAGTTAGATAAAAGATATAATGGAAATAAAGTAAAGGTGACCTTTTAGATAGATTTGATAAAGTTAGTTATTTTGGAGCAGATTGAGTCAAGATTCATTAGAGAGGGGGGATAGGAAGTAGTGGGAGGGTATTAAATAGCAAATGTAAAGAAAGAAGGAAGAGGTTGGAGTACAAGGTTAGAGATACATTTAGAGTGAGGTGGAGACATTGGTTTCAGGGTGAATGACTGCAGTGGCAAGACCATTTTTTATGAGGTATTTTCTTATGGCTAATTTGAGCTCTTGCTACGGTGAAGGGACTTTATTTCCAAGGGGAGTTGGTTCCAGGATGTAGCTGGGTTATAGTTATAGAGAAGATATCCTATTTTGGTTTTGGGTTTGTAGGTGTGTACTAGTTCTTAGTTTGAGCTGCATAGTGTCCTAGCAGGGGAATATTTAGATATGATGGAAGAAAGGCTGGGGCAGATAGAGGATAGAGTGAATGATTTGTAGTTGATATAGTTGGAGTAGGTGAGGGAATTCAAGCCAGTTTAGCTGCTTAAGTGCTAAGCAGTAGTGAGACTTGTAGGTTTGGTTAGCTGCAAATCTGACCACCTTGTTGTAGGTAGTTTCAAGTTTAGAAATGAGTGTGGAGTTGAGTTTTGTGAATATGTGACAGCTGTATAGGAGTGTTGGAAGTAGTAAAGCATGAGAGAGAGTTTTAAGTATTTCTTGTCGCAGAAAATGGGTCCAAGTTTCTGATGAGTTTTTTTGGTGGAGTTTGTCAAACTGGCACGAAATAATAGTTCAAAGGCTTTAATTGCATAAAAACCCACATAAATAATAAATCAAGCGCTTTCACTTGACTAATACCAGGCTTTATCAAGATATCAAATAGTTAAAACAACCATTCTTATATATCATTAGATACAGTCACATGATAGTTAATTGTAAATAATTACTCTCATTAAAAACTTTTTAAAAAGACATTACATAGTAAATAAATAACTTAGAAAAATGCCATTAATTGCACATACCATATAAAGTGTTTGACTAAAAAATGAATGTAACCACAAGTTAATTTTAAAATGTATTATAATAAAAAATGTGTTATAATAAATGTATATCAACATTTTCATAATTTTGCTCTTCTCATCCTAAGAATACTTTTAATACTAACATTGTCATTAAGACCAGGAGGTTTTGAAGCATCTAACCTTAGTTGCCAAAGCAGTTCTCTATATTCGAGAAATGTTTCCCAATCACCCCCTCTTTGGTCTTGTAAAACTTGTTCCAAGACCACTTTAACTGCATGTTAGGGCACTGAATAGAATGCTTATAGAAGGCATTGGTCTTTCTTTTTAGTTACCTCATATAGGTGTTCGTAAATTCTACGTCTTAGGGGTCTTTCAGTCTTCTCTACATAAAAACTGTAACATTGTGTACAGACACCTAAATATACTACTCCTCTAGTTCCACAATTAAAATAACCCCTTGGATGATACCTAAAACTTCTTAAAGGAATATGTAAATTGCTATCATTTAAAACAAAATGACACTGGCTGCAGGCTCCACATTTAAATGTACCCCACCTTGAAGTGGATGCATGATTTCTACCACGATTTTTACTTTCATATAAACCTTTTAAGTTTGTATCCCTTCTTTTCACAAAACTAGGCTCTGGAGGTATCACATTACACATGTCTTCCTCAAGTGTCAACACTGGCCAGTATTTCAATACAGTTGATTCTAAATATTCAGCATCCTTAGTGAATGTATAAATAAACGTACTATTTGGCTCAAATTTGCCTTCCTGCACTGTTTTCTCAACTGTCTGCTGTCCAATGCCCAATAATGGGTAATATTTAAATTCCCTGTTGGTAATTACTTCTGAAGCCAGTTTATTGATCAAACTTATTGGATAACCTCTCTCTGCAAACAACCTTTTTAATGTATCAACCTCTTTAAGGAACAATTCATCTGTACTGGACATTCTAGATGCCCGAATGAAAGTTTTTAATGAGAGTATTTATTTACAATTAACTATCATGTGACTGTGTCTAATGATATATAAGAATGGTTGTTTTAACTTTTTGATATCTTGATAAAGCCTGGTATTAGTCAGGTGAAAGCGCTTGATTTATTATTTATGTGGGTTTTTATGCAATTAAAGCCTTTGAACTATTATTTCGTGCCAGTTTGACGTTTCTTCAGCCACTGAAGGTGTTTTTGTGATTCAGTTTTGGTGGAGTTTGTAATATGTAGATCAAACTTAAGACGATCATCTATTGACACCTAGCAATTTAGTACTAGGTTCAACTGACATTATAGTGTTGTTGCTAGATAAAATGGTAAATGTACTTTTGAGACTGGTGAGGTTTTTGGGGAGGAAAAGAAGGTGCTTAGTTTTCTTAGGATTAAGAATTAGTTTGTTATCACTAAGCCATGTCTCAATGGTGTGGAAATATGCCTGGGTAGTAGAGTGGAGGTCAGATGGGTTGTCAGCAATGGTTATAACAGTAGAGTCATCAGCATACTGCACAAGTGATGACAGTAAGTTGGTGAAAATATTAAAGAGCAGTGGTCCGAGACTGGACCCTGGGGACACTCATTTGTACAGTGTGGGGGGGGGGGGTAGTGCAAAGAGCCATTTGACTGATTGCTGGCAGGTAGAGAGATAGCTAGAGAACCAGGAGATAGTAGGGGAGAGAAATTAAGTTAGTGAGTTTATCAAGGAGGAGAGGGTGAGAGACAATGTCAAAGGCTTTAGAGAGGTCAAGGAATAGGCATGAGAGAAGTTTATTGTTATCACGAGCAAGAGAAACTGTGTTGATGAAGGATATTAGTGCAGTAGTTGTACTATGATTAGGTCGGGCTCCATGCTGAGTGGGTGTGAGAAGGTTTTCCTGGTGAAGGTAATGCATTACCTGCTTGTGAATGCATTTCTCTAGGATTTTGGAGAGAGTATGGCAATTGGTCTGAAGTTTGATATGTTTGATAATTTGCCACCTTTGTGAATGGGTAATGTAAAGAAGTTTTTCCATATAGTGGGGGACATAGGATTCAGAAACAGATCGGTTGATCGAGATAGATACAGGATAGGCCAGAGGTTCAGAGGCAATCTGTAGGAAATAGCAGGGTAGGTTGTCAGCTGAGGGGGAGCAGGGTTTGAGTTTTGAGAGTAAAGATTTAATATAGTTAGTCGATACTGCTTTAAGAGAGAAAGAGTAGAAGGGTTGAGAAGAGGTATTGAGTTTGTGAGGGTGTTAGCATTGTTGTTGGGGGGAAGATAATTGATTAAGGTAATTATCGAGTTTATAAAATGATTGTTAAATTTAATGGCTGTGTCTTCAGGGGTTATATTATGGCATAGGTTTGGAGGGGAAGGGTTTCCTGGATGTAGAATATGATTGATAGAGCTCCAGAATTTTTTTGGGTCTGATTTTAGAGTACAGGGGGGATTTACACAGAAGTTCATTTTGTCTTTATGGATGACTTTTTTAATTTTATTTCTTAGTTCTTTATATTTCTGAAGGAGAGAAAGGGTCCTGGTTTTAGCCCACATTTTCTATATCCTGTCCTGGTTTTTCATGAAGATTCGGGTAGATTTAGTAAGGAGCAGTGTTGGATTTGATTCTAAGTGTATGGAGCGGAGTGAGGGAGTTAAGAATGTTTAGGAAGGTAGTGTTGAAGGAGTGGACAGCTTCATCTAAGGGGAGAGTGGTGAGGTGAGACCAGTTAATTTTATAGAGTTGGTCAATGAAGGAGTCAGGACAGAAGTGTGAAAGTTTGTGGGTGGTAATAAATTTGTAGGATTTGGTAAAGTGGGGAGTATGTCTGGTAACTGTTATGGGGCAGTGGTCACTGAGGGCATTTGGAAGGGTTTGGGGGTTATGATAGTTTTGGGGGTGGGAGACCAATATCCAGTCAAGAAGAGAGCTAGGAAGGTGAGATTTATTAACATAAGTAGGGGTTGTGATTAGCTGCTCAAACCCATGCAGGTTAATACAGGAGGTAGTACTGGGAGTTTGTAATGAAAGCCAATCTATATTTACATCTCCCAGTATGATGGTTTCATTGTGGATGGTCTGACAGAGGTGAGATAAGATGTTCTCAAGTATGTTAATATTATCACCAGGGGCAACATAGATTGCTACGACAGTTATGGTGTTGAAATTATTAAGTTTGAAGTTGGTCAGTAGGAGATCAGCTGTTGAAAAGGAGGGTAAAGCAAGTTTGGGACTAATTAGGGAGAGATGATCAGAGTAGATTATGGAGACTCCTCCTCCTTTTCTTTTTGGTTGATCAAGTCTGAGGATATTACAACCAAGAGGGATAATTTCACTGTCCAGGTGGTGTGGTTTTAACCATGTTTCTGTTAGGGTAACTATGTCAGGAGTATAGCTAGCTAACCATGCATGGAATTCTTGGACTTTAACGAAACTCATGAGGTTGATAGAGCAGAATGTTACTTGCTTTTGTGAGTAAAAGGGGTTGGTGGGTTTAGGTACTGGAGGGTTACTGTTCAGGGTAGTGTCTGTAGGGCCAGGGTTAGGATGAATGTCTCCTGATAGGAGTAGTTAATAGTTAGATTCGATTTAGCGTTATAGAGGCAGTTTGTTTTTAGAGCTGCTTATAGCTTAAAATACTAGTGTGTTGTTTGGACTCGTTGAACACTCGTGTGTGACTTTAATATCTTTATTAATGTTTTTTTCTTGTGTGCATTTAAAATTTGCTTCTTATGGCTGATCAGGAGAAAGAAAATCTACCCAAGTCTGGGTTTAAAAAATGTCCAAAATGTGGACAGAAAATGTCTGTGACTGATAGTCACATCAATTGTGTTTACTGTTTGGGTGCCCTGCACCTACAAGAGAGTTGTTCTGTCTGCCATTCTTTTAGTAGCAAGGTCCTGCATGAAAGAAAAAGGAAGCTGATTGACAGAGGACTTGTAAAATCATCTTTTCAGGAAGCTTTGGGTGACCATGATAAAGCTGGCAAATCTCCGAAATCTTCTAAGTTCTCTAAGTCTTCTTTGTTGGAGCATAGAGTTTCAGATCCGACAACATCTAAAAAGACATCGATGTTGGCTCCACAGCCTTTGGAGCTGAGCGTCTTAACTTTTCGTAACTGGTCCCCAGTCCTGGAACCAGTCTCCGAAGTACTTAAGTCACCGATCTTACAATCAGTGGCACCCTCGATCCACTCCTCTCAGTCCTCGATAAGCCTATGTGATTTGGATGTGGATCGTGTGGTGCAGAAGTTGTTACAGGCACCAGCGTTTGCAAAATTTTTATCAGCTCCGACCCAAGTGGTTTTGGAACTGAAAACTGTTCCTCCATCTTCTTCTTTTTCTCCTCTGAGCCATACTGGTCCTTCAGAGCTGGAGGAGTTGGAGCTGATGATTGTGGAGCATTAGGAAATGAAGCCTGCTCCAGTGCCATTGGTTCCGATTACTCGGACCTCCTTGGACCCCATTGAGGAATCTAGGAGCCATCATTCACTGGTTGGGTCCAGGGAGGATAGTCACACCAATCTTATGGTTCTGACTTTACCTCTTGGGACCTCGGCTCGGATGAGTTCATCTCCTACCTCTTGGATAGGAGCCCACTGTTATGGTGCCAAGGGAATCATCTATTTCTTCGGATCCAGGGGTTCCTTCCCACCGGAGCAGAGGTGCTTTAAAAGCCATGAGGAGAGTAATGCCCCCAGGACATCCACAACTTCAGGGCCAGCTACCTCTTCCCTAAAAGCACCTGTGTCTACTTCTGCCTCACAGATCCATTTGAAGCGAAGAGACCCTGAGCCTCAGGAAGCCCCATTGGGTGGTCCCTGCTCTTCCAAGACCTCACCAGAAGCTCCCACTGATGAGGTTCCCAGGAAGAGAATTTGCAAGAGGAAGCATCTAGACTCCCCGCAGGAGTCTATCACATCTGACACCAACGTGGATGAATCAGAAGGGTCCCCACGGTCTCCCTCTGAAGATGTCTCATTTGCAGATGTCTTGGAAATCCTAAAGCAGAGAAGTGTCTGGAAGCCCACCAACCCTACCGAGGATGAGTTGGTCCTCCTGAAAGCTTTTGGGTCTCAGCCCTCCACCTCTTGGGTGTCTCTGCCCTTTGATGAGCTTATGGAGCTGGTCTCACGAAGGGCGTGGGAGTCTCTGGACACCATGGAGCTTGTCCCTAGGAGGCCCAATAAATTTATTTCTGCCCCTCATGATAAGACCTTTATCACAAAGGGAGTGCCTGTTGATGCTAAAGTGGTGGCAGCAGCCACCAAAAAGGAGATGTCGGAAATGTTTTCCTCTGTCCATCCTCCTAACAGAGATTCTAGGATCATGGATAGATACGGGAAGCACGTGTTTAGTTCAGTGACTTTTGACATGCGTTCACTGAACTATCTCACACATTTTACAAGACTGCAAAGAGACCCCCTAAAAGAGCTTGGAGATACTCTACAGGGTATGGTAGCTGAGGGAGCTACAGACAAGGTTGCATCCCAGCTTGCTACCCTTAATTCCATAGTGAACTCTTCCGTGCGTCTGATTTCATATGCAGCTGATGGAATGAGTAGGGCAGCAGGTACAGGAATTGCTCTTAGGAGACACTCCTGGATGCACTTATGTTCCTTTGTGGAGCCTTTTAAGTCATCCTTTGTCAACACCCCTTTTGATGGCTCGTTTCTTTTCAGGCCCAAAGTTAAGGAAACTCTGACCAGGTGTGAGCAGGAAGGAAAGACTCTGTCTGCCATTGAAGTCCATTTTTCCACCCCTACTAGACCCTACCCCAAGGGTCAAAAGGGAGGAATAATGTGGTTCCGAAAAGCCCAAGGAGCCTTTCTGGACACAAGTGTTGAACCCCCCCTCCAGGGGCAGAGGAGGGGGTAATAATGGAAGACACCACCCTCTCGGCAGAGGGGGTCCACAAAATCAGGGTGACAGAGACCAGTTCTTTGGAAAGCCCTACCAGTGCTCCTGAAAGGAGGCCCAACTGTCCTACTCTGTAGGCATTTGGGGGTCACTTATCTTTGTATCCAGACACTGGGCTAAAAATAACAAACGACAACTGGGTACAAAGCATAATTTCCAGAGGATATTTTGTTCCCTTCGCCACTCCTCCCCCTTTGATAACAAAAGTCCCGGATGTTCCACCCAGTTACAGGTAACAAGCAACAGTATAATTCCAAAGGTTGCTAGAAAAAAGAGTCATCCAACCAGTCCCAGCAGACCAGATAGGATCCGGAGCTTACTCAAGATTATTTTTAGTTCCAAAAAACACAGGGGACTGGAGACCTATTTTGTTCCTCAGCAGACTAAACAGATCTGTCAAGAAAGAGAAGTTCTGGATGGTCACGCTACAGTCGATACTTCCCTTCTTACGAAAAGACAATTGCATGTGCTTGATAGATCTCCAGGATACTTAATACCACATAAAAATGGCCAGACCATCCAGGGATCATCTGCTCTTCCAGCTGGGAGCCAATCTCTACCAGTTTCGAGCCCTGCCCATTGGTCTCACTACAGCTCTCAGAGTGTTCACCAAATGTATGGCAGTGGGCACGGCCCACCTGAGGCGTTTGGGATTCCAGGTGTTTCCGTACCTAGATGATTGCCTCCTCTCCACCACCACCAGGCATCAGCTTATACAAGCCAGGGACAACACACTTACTCTTTTCAATCAACTCGGGATTACCATAAACTCAGAAAAATCTGCCTTGTCACCATCGCAACATATTTTTATCGGAGCAGATTTGGACACCATCACCACCACTTTAAAACTTCCTTTAGAAAGGATATCAATACTTCATCAGCATATTCTGAATGTCATTTCCAGAGACAAGGTGCCAGCCTCAGAAGTGCTAAAATTGTTGGGTATGATGGTAGCTGCAATAATAGCAATTCCATTGGGACGTATGCACATGCGGATGCTACAATGGCTTCTGTTCATGCAATGGTCTTACCAAGAGCTCCCAATGTCGCATCTCATTATTCTAACAAACACATGCAAAAAGGATCTTTGGTGGTGGTTGACTTCTCTCCAAGTAATGACAGGTCATCCTTTTATACTAACCTCACCATCAGCCACGGTGACCACGGACGCTTCCCTGATCGGGTGTTGGGGGGGCACTTTTAGGAAAGAACATGCCGGTGCTGCGGTAGCGTTGTCGCCTCACAGTTAGACGTTGCCCGTTCGATTCTCAGTTAGAGCATCTTCTGTGTGGTGACATGCATGAATGAGCGTTCCTTCGTTGAAGGTTGTGCGTTAGGCCCGGCAAGCCAGCACGTCAAAATCTACTGCCAATCATTAGTGGACCGGAGTTCCACTGTGGCGACCCCTAACCGGGAAAAGCCAAAAGAAACAAACAAACATGCCCAAGGCACATGGACCGAACAAGAGACACATCTGCATATCAATGTCCTGGAGATGAGACTGGTACTCTTGGCGCTGCAGTACTTTCAGAACTCTCTCCTTCTGGGGACAATTGCGATTCAGATAGGCATGTCGGTGGTCTGGTACTTAAACAAACAAGGAGGAACCAGGTCCTATCCCCTTTGTCGAGAGGCCCTAAGAGTATGGCAGTGGGCTACATCCACCAAGTGCTTTCTGATAGTAATGCACATCCTGGGGAAATCCAATGTGATTGCAGACAAACTGAGCAGGGCAGTTTTGTTGCCTCACGAGTGGTCCCTCAAAAAAGAAATACCGGAAAGAATATTCCGCAAATGGGGCCAGCCTTGCTGCGATCTCTTTGCATCCCCCATGAACACAAAATGCAGAATCTACTTTGCCCTGATTCCTCCTCCGGGAGATTCCCCAAGGGATGCACTTGTACACGATTGGCCTCCTGGTCTCCTTTATGCATTCCCACCAATTCCCCTGATACCCAAAGTATTACAGAAAGCCAAAGCCTTGGGAAGGACCATCATTCTAATAGCCTCTCATTGACCTTGTCAGACTTGGTTCCCCTTCCTTCGACCTCATCTGTTGGATGAGCCTTGGATTCTAGACCCAGTTCCGGACCTTCTGATGCACTCATCAGGGGCTCTTCATCCCTCCCTTCAATCCCTAAAATTGACAGTTTGGCTGCTCCAATTCCCAACATAGCCAGGTTCCATAAGCTCTCAAATGAAATGCAACATATCTTAATATCTTCCCATAAATCCTCTACTAGGAAGGTGTACCTCAGCAAATGGAAGAGATTTTCTCAGAATAACATTGACCCTTACCAAGCCTCTATTTCCTCTATATTAGAATTTTTGACTATGCTTTTCAACAAAGGAGTGGCGGCAGCTACAATTCGTGTGCAGCTTGCTACCATCTCTAATTTTCATCTTGGTACTGAAGGCTTTAACATAATGTCACAGAAGCTATCCAAAGCCTTTCTCAAAGGGACTTTCCATCTTAGACCACCAGTTAAATCCCCTTATACCACTTTGAACCTAAATTTTATGCTCTCATGCATTATTCTCCCACCGTTTGAGCCAGCTTCTTAATGTGATTTGAAATTTTTGTCTTGGAAGACTATCTTTTTAGTAGCCATCATGTCTGCTCGAAGAGTCTCAGAACTAACAGCCTTATCCATAAAACCTCCGTGTTTGGTTTTTCATGCTGAAAGAGTTTCATGTGAACAAATCCTTCATTCTTACCTAAAGTTTGTACTGAAGCTACTCTTAACCAAACTATAGATTTACTAGTGTTTTTCCCTAAACACACCAACAAATTGGAGTATATGCTGCACAAACTTGATGTTCACAGACAACTCAGAGTTTACCTAGATGGAACCAAATTCAGAAAATCTGAACAACTTTTTGTTTCCTTTTCAGATTCTAGAAAAGGTATGCCAGTGGCAAAAACAACTCTATCAAAATGGTTATCTGATTGCATCAGTTTCACTTACTCAGCTACCAATTTACCTCTACAACACAATATTAAGGCTCATTCAACCAGAGCTGTGTCCACATCTTCTGCATTTTCAGCTAGGCTACCAATAGACCATATTTGTGCTGCAGCCAGTTGGTCAAAGCCTCATACCTTTATCACTCATTACAAAGTCGATAGGGCCTCCTTTGGTTCTACTGTCCTGAGAAACATACTCTCGTGAGCCACCCAAGAAAGATGGTGCTTGGGACGTTACCCATCTGTAAGAATGAACGGTGAGATAGAACAACTTCAAATAACGAAGTTATGTACTCACCATAACATTCCACGTGAGTTGTTCATCTCGCCTTCATTCTTACTTCCCAACCTCTCCAAGTTTTTTCGAGGACTGAGATTCATGTTTTATCATGGTTGCTTTGTCTTTCATATGGCTTTTACCTTAAAAAGTGACAGAATGGCATATGGTATTATTAGAGGCAGCAAACAAGATCTGAGGTAACTCAAGGTGCATTATGGGATAGGGACTTGGCCTCGAGCTGTCTGAAGACCTTGAGCTTTGTAGTTGGCTGACTCAGAGCCGAGGATTGGCTCCGAACCCATCTGTAAGAATGAAGGCGAGATGAACAAGTCACATGAATGTTATGGTGAGTACTTAACTTCTTTTTCTCTTATAAGACATGCCATTTTGCTTTCCCTGATGTAGTGCTGCCTCAGAATGAGAATTCTATTAATTTATATCTTCTAGGCCTGCAAGCAGTTTTCTAGCGACAGCAGAGGTAGCACTTATATTGTACAGATGTAATTTGTCTGTTTGCTGGGGAGTGTACTTCTGTGTTGAAAAAGGTGCTGGAATTTCAAGACACAGATACAAGATTTTGAAGTGTATGGAGCAAAATGTCAAAGTAATCTTCTTAAATAGTGAAGAAACAGAAGGATTAACCATAGCTGTTTTTCTAAGAATGGATTCAGAAATCTCTGCATCACAGAATCTGTGGCTCTTAGTTAAGAAATGTGTAGGTGAAACAGTGGTTGAACTGGAAGGAAGAGATAGCATACAAAACGATACAGTGAGTAGTTCATAGGTGAAGTTGAAAATGAGATGCAAATGCTTAGAGTTCAAAATATAGCAACAGGAAACTGTGGAACAGATGGCACAAAGTAGAATGGAATGTTTTCCTCATAGGCCCAGGCTGTCAGAAGTTATAATTTCATATGAAAAAGGTATGTAAGAGGGTTAGGTCAACCTTCAGAGAGAGACAGTTTATTAAAACAGTTGCACCCCATGTGGCAGAGGATATAGGGACAATTATACACATTGGGAATGAGGCTTTGCATAATATTATTGAAAGTGAAATTGCATTACTTTGTTAAACAAGCATGGAAATAAAGGAATTTAACTACTGTGCAAAATAATTTACTTTTTATAACTTTCCAAACAGATGTTTTTTAAGGAGTGGTATAATTCAACCTAGGGACATAATGTTACAGTTAAACGATGTGTAAATCAATTGGAGAACCCAGCATGAGGAAAGACAGACTTGGAATTTTTAATAGAGAATGGAAATTTAAATTAATTGATTTAAATAGTGTTATACTGGAGGAGGGAGATGATTTATACAGTACGTGGAGAATAAAAATATAGCTGGCTAGCTAGGTAGATAAATAGACAAACACATAAGTTTGTAAGTAAATGGGGCATTTAGAGACAAAATATTTAAAAAAAGTATGTGATACTTGTGAACACTGGGGGCATTTTAGAAGGAACTATAGGCTGCAGTCTACACAGTATTCAAATAAAGGACAATTCTGGCCAGGCTGATAAATAAAAATAAGATACAAAGTGGAAAGTAGAAATGAAAAGGGCAACAAAATAAGCAATAATGAAGAAAGTAAGTTTATTTTATGGGAAGCAAGGACAGAAAAGATGAGGAAAGTTTTCAAGTATTAAAAGTAAGGTTTAAATAAGTTAGATACTAGAGAAACTAAGAAAAGTATTTAAGGAAAATAAATGTTATATCTTGCAGGAAGGTCTGGAATGTTCAGGTAGAGGGGAAGAGAGTGAAGGGGTTTGAAAAAGAAGAGCTGCTATAAAACAAAACATCAGTAAAAACAGAAGACAAGAAAGAAAAATACTTGCTAAGACAACATAACTGATTTTAAGTGTAAATAGTTTAAAGTAAATAAAAAGAAGGGGGGTCTCTGGGAGATACTTGCCTGACATTAGCTTGTGGCTGATCTGCTTGTAACATTTGCTGAAAATGACAAATATGTGACCCCCCGCTGGCTCAGTCCTATTAATCGCATATGTAGCACACCTAGAACCCTAACTGTAACCATAAAACTCTCTCCTAATCTCTAACCCTAACCTCAAACATTGCTGCCTAACCCTAACACTAAAACACCTAGTCACTCCCTACCTTAATCACAAACCTACCTAACCCTAAAACTCCATCACATTCCCTAAATCTAATCAAAAACCTTGCTCCCTAAACCTAAATCTCCTAAACAGAAAACTCACTGTAGCTCTGTAACCCTAATCCAGAGCCCTAATCTCCTAATCCTAAATCCTTATCATCCACTAAACCTTACCAGTAAACACCCACTACTTAACTTATCTTTCTTGAACATGGTAATGTGGCAGCTTCATTTCTTCCTACAGATGCCACAGTTACCTCACTTGAATCTGGTTACCATGTTTGAGGGGACAACAAGATGTTAGAAAACTGGTAGGGATACTTTTGAAAACAAAGTAATGATTAAATCTTAAAGACTAGTATAACATTTACTTTTTAATGCATTATAGGAAGATCACATGGGAATGCAGGTATTTTAGGATTCCTGGATAAGGTGGTGGTTTGAATTTAAATGAAAGAAAGGAGAGAATGTGTTTACAATATGGTCTTGGGGTAAAAAGTGGAAACAAACACAGGACATGACAATAAAAGGACTACGCAGAGCTTTTGGACCTAAAAGGGAAAGAACATTTTTGAATTAAGCGAGTTGAAAATTTATGAATGACACAAAAATAAATGCATATAATACAAGGTAAAAGAAGGGTAGGTATCACTCAAGACAGGATGACAAAAAAATCAGTTACAAAAAAACTAGTGATGGAAGAAAAATTAAAAAGAGTTGAATTGAGTGACTTTGGTGAAAGGATTATTATGGAAAATTTAAATTATTCGAATATGAGAACAAGATAAAAACAGAATTATGGAAATGGGGAAGTCATATTGAAAACAGATTGGAAGGAATGTAAAATGATATTTCAATGTTTACATATAACATTTAGTATGAACTAGAAGTTTTGTTGAGGTTAAAAGAAGGAGCTTTAGAAATATTATGAATTGTGCTCCAAGAACAATTAAAAGGAAAGAATTTAAAGGAAATAATAAGAATATAAGAAATGTTATTAAGAAGAAAACTACTGTAACTAATAGGGGTAAGAAGTTAAAGATCAATGTATTGACTTTAAAATTTTCACAATGATTTCTCAAGAAAGATATTAAACAGTGAAAGCCCTTTTGTTAGGAGACTGGAAACATTGAAAAGGACAGGTACCATCAGAAGTAGAAGCTCATTAATAAAGGCTATTATCAAGACTTGATTTAAAGTGTATGATAATGCTAGCCATATAGCATTTTGATGCCTTATATCAGGTGAAGTAATAGGTTTGACAAAAGTATTCCCATACTAATACCAAGGATTAATGAACACACACACATGATCGTATAAGAAAAGGCAAGAAATAAAACTAGGGTGCCCTTTAAGCTTGGCTTTGTCTGGTATATAAATAAAATTGTGCTCCCTGTTACAATTTTCAGGCTCTTTATTGCTAGTATGATAATTATGAAGCATAAACATTAAAGCAACACTGAATGTTGAAACCCAATGTACTCCTTTCAGAGCAGTTTTGCAGTGGGCGAACCCCCTGTGCACCCCACACCCCTGCTACATACATAGAAATGTGTCTATATATATATATGTGTGTGTGTGTGTATGTACACACACACACACATCTATAAAGTTTAGGGCTGGAAGATTCAAATGAAAAGGAATTCATCACATATTATGACATCTGCTGTTGATACAGTCTTGATATAATACAATGAAGAAAAGATGAGGCAGAATTTAGTTCAAACTTTGAAAGAATGTGACAAACATTATACTTAAAATTAGTAGGAAGAACAGCAGTTGTTACGGCCATAAAAAATGCATGAGGAGAGATGTAAAGATTTCTTGGGAAAATAAAATTTAAGAAGAAGGTAGCAGGACTGAAGATTTCAAAGAAAATAAATCAAACAGTAGAGTTGTGGAAGTGTTTTAAAATGACCCAGTCAGAAAAAAGTTTTATGAAAGTTAAAACAATTTTTTTAGGCTTAGGATCACATGTCAGAGGGAGCCAGTTGAAATGATAGGAATTCTCTTTAATGCAATTTGGGAATCACATAAAAAAACAAATTAAACAATGGATATTATACTGGAAAAGGGGTGATAGAGCTGATGTGGTTCAGGGTATAGTTTATTTTACCTCTTTGTATTTAGTTTTTATTACAAATTTAGTTCAAAGAGCTGAATGATATGAATTTTTAAAAGAACAATAAAAGGATGTTGGAAAATGAAGCACCACAAGAAAATATGGAGCAAAAGGATTTTTTTATCTCCTCCCACAGGACCAAGCCCAGTGGCTTTTCTACCTGCATCCAACTGAGCCATTCATTCCATGGCGGCAGGAGCTGGGAATCCCTGGTCAATGAGAATGCCATAAAATCCATTCATTCCTGTCTAGAATTCCTGAAACAGCTAATCTACTCCATGGTGAGAGTTGGCAGTAGAGAGATAATCCAGATTTACCTTAAATTGTCAAATATTTTCTGCCTTTTTAAATATATTATTTCAAAAAGTTTACAAATCAAATTTGCATTTCAGTGATATTTATGTAAAAAAATCCTCTACTCTAGCCATCTCCTTGGCATAGAATGATAACACGTTTTGGTATGCAACCTGACTTTGAGTAGCAGCTCAGGTAGCTGCAAGAGTTGGTTGTGAAGGAAAGGAATGAGTGACCAGTACCAACTCACCTGTCCTGTGTGGAGGTATCTTTATGGGTAGCACCTAGTAGTAGTCTCATTTTTTAGCCCATGTTGCTGATCATGGTGAGTTCAAGCTAATATGTGTAAGCTGCATAGTAAACTAAGGGAACGTGTGCTTCCATATGCTGACTTCCCCTAAGAAGGCAGTTATAGCATGGTTATAGATACAACTGTCCAGTCTTAAAAGCTACAGGGTGGCCTAATCATTGTGGGGCTCAGGGAGACCACATAAATGCTGTGGTTAGGGTGCCTACACTTCAGAGCTTTCTTGCTGAAATGCATTCTTCCTGCAGGCTTTGTGGACCTGATTTGGGCTAGTGCTGTTTCAAGGCTGGGCAGATAAATACCCTTCTGGGGAAAACCTTCCAAATATTTAATTTTTCTGAGGAAAAAACATGCGTTCTTTCTTTAAATTATTTTATGCTAGATAATACTGTTTTTGTGAACTATCATGGGAAGTCAGTTTTGCTTCCTTAGTGAACATTTCATAAAAAAGTGTTAGCCATTTTAATGCATTATTTCTATATTTTTGCATGGAAAATACTCTTAGGAGCTTGATTTTTTTGTTTTTGTCTTTGTCACTGAACTTTTACCTCAACATTTTGCTTTAATTGTCATGTTGGGAGGTTACTGTCTCATCCAGGCCCTGCTACCCACTTAACCAGGCTCCTTTCCCAGTCAACCATGGAGCAGTTGTCTGACTCGTCGGTTCTTCCCTCTCTCTTCTGCAAGTGGAAGGAAATCTCTCAGGAGACTTTGTGTGTCAGACTGGTTTCCTCACTGCCTCTGCTGCTGATGTATGCTGTGAACATACCTTGGTCTTTGCTTTTCTCATTATTGATTCTTAGTTCCACTGGTGTAGTTCCCTGAGAAGCCTCTAAGGACTAGGACTTAGGTTTTATGCCACTGTTGTGTTGTCCTCTCTGGATAAGGGAGAACCACTATTGTTTGTCTAAGAGAAGTAAGTGGATGAAGTCTTACCACACAGCAGGGCTAAGGTGCCTTATTCTTGTGTAACTGCCCCTACTTTGAGTTGGCTTCTTTCCAGGGACTCCCATTACCTCTCAACTGTCCCTGATTTTCAGGGACGTCCCTGATTTTGACTCAAATTTTAGCTCTGTCCCTCTTAATCCCTCCTAAAACTAGTGACTTTTGGAGGAAAGGTGGTGAATTACACTTAATGAATAATGACAATAATTAAGAGTTATAGACTTCTTTTACTTCAGAAAATGTGTATTAATTCATATGCTCTGATTCTGTCAATGTTTCAAGTTAATAGCACAAATATTTTAAAAGTGTCCCTGATTGTCCGTGATTTTTTCTTGACTTGTCCCTGATTCTGTTGAAATTTGTCCCCGATTGGTTGAGAGGTCTCAGCCTCCCAAAGAAAATAAATCAAACAGTTAAGCATCTGGCTTCTCCTGTATCTCTCACTATTGACATAGACTTTGATAAATGTTTATTTCAAGCTTATAATGTTTAAAATTGTTTCTTCACTGGACTCTAACAGAAAAAGTAAATTAATTCCTTATATTTCTACCACTGTTTCCTAGTAAGAAGAGTAAGGACTGGAATGGGAGTGTTTTTCTTCAATTAATTCTCTTCTAGCTGCAGATTCTTATTCTGCAGTGTTTCTTAATATTTATCTTCAAAGTATTATCATTTTCTGAAACTATAGCAAAAATGAAAGAATTATTTTAGATTGGAACAGAATTAAATCCCAGTCTCTCAGCAGAAATGCTGTGATGTTACAACTGGAACTTCCTCATCATGCAGTTTTGTCAGTATTAGAGAATGTTTTCTTAACAGCTTGCAGTATGCCTAACAGTCAATTTCCTGCTCCTAAAAATTCTAAGTTATACAAAGCATCTCATACACATAAATACATATTTTCTAATCCCAAACCAGATCCTGCAGTTCTTGCTTTATCAAAGCCAACTACTGCTTAACATATTGTCAGTTATAACCCTATTCCTTCTGAAAAGTTTGAGAAAGTTTTTAAAGGAAAAAAACTTTCTCCTCAAATCTACTTACTTTCATAATTTGAAGCTACCACACTCGTACATTACATTTTTACTGGGTTCTTTTGAGAACATGAGAAAGACATATTTTAACTGTCCTCCTTTCTGTGGTTAAAGCTTCTTTAAATTCCTCTTTTATGCCTAAAGTCATTTCAGAGTTTACTTTGAGTCAGACTATTTCACTGTATTCTTTCCAAAACCTAAAAACAAGGGAGAAATAAACTTGCATAACCTGGATGTCCACAGGTAGCTCAGATACAACTTGGACATTAATAAAATCCTTCAGGAAGGTTGATCGGCTACTTGTTACTTATGAGGATAAGAAAAGTGGATAACCAGTGTCAAAGAAGGCAATTTTTATCAATCGCATGCTTTTTTCTGCTATTCTCACATTAACAAGTTGCTTTCAGGTAGGGTCAAGGTTCAGTCTTCTAGGACTTTGGTTTAAGGCTTCACTACAGAATTTTTCTAGAAGCAGCAACTTGGTCCTCTGTACATACTTTTACAAAACATCACAAACTGGACAAGTCTGTCTGACTAACTTTGCCAAGGACACCAAGTTGACCTTTACCAATGTCCCCATTTATTGAGCTACTGTTTTCAGTTCAGATGTAGAAGCTCACCTGGAGAGTATAGAAAGAGAGGAAAATGACCTCCTTTCCTTATGGTGTAAAATATTAGGCTGCAGTACACCTTTTTTTAGATACAGTGGAGCCCACCTCAGTTTGGTTTCAGTGTGTCCCTCACCAGCAGATCAATCAAAGGTCAGGAAGAATCCAACACAGACATAATAATTTTCAGAAGGTCAAATTCCCAGAGGCAGAAACAGTAGAAAATGTCAGGGGTGCTCCAGCCATCCCTTGGGGACAACAACAGAACCCATGAGACCTTGTCCAATTGTCTCATTGTGGAAACAGATGTTGTCTGTCCTTCTACTTGTAAATGTGGTAGTCAAATGGACAAGTGGATAAAGATGGTAATATCCAGAACCTTTACGATTCCCTTCTGGACAAGTGGATAAAGATAGTAATATCCCAAACCTTTATGATTCCCTTTCTCAACCCTCCCCAGCACTGCTCAACCTCCTTGTCAGATGTCCCACCTCATCAAAAGACTGCAGCAAGAAAAGAGGTGTCAAACCTAAAAAAGAAAAAAAGAGAGAAAAAAAAACAAACTTCAAGAGGTCCCACTAGACCAGAAAATGTTAAGTTATTACTGCTAGCACTTTTTGTTTCACAAAAAATACAAAAAGACCTTAGCAAAATATTTGACCTAAGTGGCCTAAACACATTTACCTAAAAAAACAATTTTTTTGGATGGCCACAATGCAGTCCAGGATGAACACTATGGAGCTCCAGGATAACTACCTCTACAGCAAAACTGACAGTAAGTCCAGGTGGTTGCTGCACTTTGGGGTAGAAGATAACCATTACCAATTCTGGACAGTGCCATTTGATCTCTCCCCTGTACCTTCAGTATTCAGTAAATATATGTTAGTTATTGCAATTAACCAGAGGCTGCTATAAGTGAGGACATTTATTTAACTAGATAACTGGCTCCTAATTGACTCAACAAGGAACAGGTTGATTTCTGCTTTGGAATTTATCAGTCTAATCCAGTCTTTGGTAATAACAGTGAATGCTGCAAAGTTCCAGTTGGAGATCTTCAAATGCTGACCTTTACTGGAAGTACCATGGGCATTGTACTAGATCATGCCTTTCCATGGACAGGATCCTTCCACTGCAAAATTTAGACTTTCAAATTGTTCATTTTCAGACAATGACAATAGTTGTGCAACTAAAAATACCAAGACTAATACTAACAACCAGCTGCATAATTCCTTTCTACAGGTTGGACACCAGAATTCTTCAGCTGACCAAAGGTTTAGTGGTCACAGTTATTATACTCCATGATGTAAAGCATCAGGATTTCCAGGGCTTGCAAGTTTCATCTCATTTAGTGGCTTCATACTTCTTCATCTCAGTTAGTGGCTTCATACTTCAAATTTACCTCTAGCAATCCATTCCTGTAGTTACAGTCACCACACATTTTTCCCTAAGAAGGAGAATACTGTCAAGGGTAGACTGTTCAAGGATAGTAGCTACAGTCAGGGGACCAGTCTATATCAGTGTTCTGGAGATTAGGTAAATTTCCTCACATCCCAAGTCTTTTGGAACACCCTTCCACAAAGTACTGTAGCCATCAACACCTACAACATGACAGAGGTTTGGTATATGAAGACTTTGAGTACCACTACATTACTGGAGAAGCCAGTTAATTATTGGAAAGGGTCAGTTGCTGCTTAATGATGTTTCATGAGGGGTCCCTCAGCCTATCAATAGCACCTGAACTCTTCTGTCAGGAAAGTCTTGTGCGGCCGTTTGTATCCCCAACCAACATCAAGCAGAATAACTAATTGTCCCCATCCCTCTTTCAGGGGAGCATCCCAGGGATTGTTTCATAAAGTAAAGTAAAGGCCCCAAAACATCTTTATACTTTCCTCTCCTTGTCCTCATTCCAAAGTTCATACAGAAAGACAGGCAGAGCAAGTCCAAAGTCATTTTCACAACTCCACTTTGGCATCAAGTTATGCCTCATCTTCTAGAAGCCTTCATTTGAAGCCCTTCATATCCCTGTTGTCCACCTATTCAGCAAGCCTCTTCTGGAGCTCTATGCCCTTTGCGTAATTGCATGTTTTATTCAGTTTCATTAAAGGCAAAGGAATTGTTACACCCTGCCAGATCCAGTTACTCACTTATGGCCAGAAACCTTATACAAGAAAAACATGCAAGGGTAAGTAGACATATTTTTCTTATGGTTACTTCTGAAGGTTTGGATCCCTTCAGGGCTTAAGGTCCTGCTGTACTGGACTATCTTATTTTTGATACAGATCTTAGTTATTTAGCTGGCAGTTAGTGCACAGGCATAATTACAGATGTGAGCTGTTAATAAGCTGACTGCTGCAGTCTTTGGGCCTCTATTTGCCTACTGTGTCTCTCTGAGCAAGATAGTGCTATAGGGCAGTTGGAAAATTGGGCTAGCCTTCTCAGTGGTCTTAATGACAACATACCTATTGACTCTCCAATAACCTAATAGTATATATTGCTGACATTTATAATTTTCATCCAGGGTCTGATTCACTGTCAGTGGCATTACCTAAGGGGTATATGGCCTTTTGAGACATATTTTCCTAAAAACTGACCATCCCTACTTTTTGAATGGTCAGTAAGTGAACAGTTGAAACTTTTATCTTAGAAAACACACTGCATCCGATCTTAAAGCTTTATGTGATAATCCTTCCTATATAATGTTTCACAAAGACAGAATGTCATTAGGAACAAGGTCATCATTTTTTATAAAATAGCCAAAGAAAAAATAAACTTAAAAAGGTCATCAACCTGCCTGCATTCTTTGCCAACCATTCAAACAGCTGTAAACCTTTGTTGCTGTCTATGCATTCCCAAAACATCTATTTGCATATAGAGAGAACCAGATCTTTAAGTGGGTCCAAAACTAGTTTTCCAGGAAGTTGAACTAATGCATTAAAGTCTGTTACAAAAGACAATAAATAAAGAGTTATGTTGTTACCAAAACTTGGAATTTGTGTAATCCAGTGTCATTATTCATCATGGATGGGTCTTGGATACATCCTTGGATCCGAGCTGGCAAAGTGAGCGACAGCTCCTGAGCTCGAGTTCCTCCTCTCCCAGGAGTCCTATTACCCATAATCCTCAGATCGAGTTTGCTAGATAAATAACAGGACAGTGACACTGTCCCCACCTAGGAACAGCAGAATCAAACACAACATTATCCCAAGAATCCCCTGGTCATCAGAAGGAGGGTGAATAGAGGGTAGGAACGTGATGAATAATGACACTGGATATAGCACAGATTCCAAGTTATGGTAAGTACATAACTCTTTATCTGATGCTATCCGTATCATTATTGATCACAGATAGGTCAGAGTTCCCAGCTGTCCAGAACCCTGGGAGGTCTCAAGGAAGGACATGCCAGAGCACAGAAGAACCAAATGAGGCTCTACCCCAAGATACCAAATCCAACTTGTAATGTGTTACAAAGGTATTGGGGTTTGACCAAGTGGCCACAGCACAAATGTCATCCAAGGACGTCCTGGCCCAGAATGCCAAAGAAATAGCCACTGACCTAGTAGAAGGAGCTTTAATAGTCTTGGGAAGATCCCTGTGATTGCTTTCATAAATGTGAGCTATACAAGAAGCTATTCAACATGAAACTGACACTTTGGAAATGGCCCTGCATCTCCTGGCCTGGGAAAAGGCTACAAAGAGCTGATCTGACTTTCAAAAATTATCAGTCCTCTTTAAATAGAAATGTAACTGCCTATGGACATGTAGACAATGTAGTTGATACTCCTCTTTGTTTGAAAAGTTGGGAAAAAAGATGGGAAGCTGAACAGACTGATTTAGGTTAGTTTCCAAAGCTACTTTTGGAATGAACAAAGACTAGTTCTAAGAGAGACCCTATCCTTGTGAAAAATCATGAAGGGAGGGTTTATGCAAAGAGCCTGCAATTCAGAAACCCTCTTGGCGAAGGTAATGGCCACAGAAAAGTCTGTCTTCCAGGATAGAAACTTAATATCACACTTCACAGCAGGTTCGAAAGGAGGGTGTATCAGGGACTGCAGCACCAACGTAAGATCCCAAGGAGGAGATGGATCTTTGAAGGGAGGCCTAAGCAAGAATACCCCTTTAAGAAAGGCTTTGCAGAGCCTAGAAGAAAACATGGGACTAACACTTAGGTGAACTTTAGAAATAGCTGCTAATTGCAGTTTAATCATTGAGAAGCTTGCTCCTTGCTGGAACATAGAAGGAAGAAAGAAAAGATAGAATGTCTGGAACCAGTGCAGAAAAGGGATCAATGTCCCTCTGATGAGCCCAAAGAGAGAACCTCTTCCATTTACTTCTTAGTGGAAGGCTTCTGGGATGCTAAAATATTGTCCTTCACCGGGGAAGGTAACTTAACTTGACTGATGATTATTGGAACTGGAGGTACCAGGCTGTCAGCCTCAGGGATGTCAGGTCGGGATGGGGAAGTCCCCATGGATGGGAGATTAGATCCTGGACTGGAACTAATATCCAGGGTGGATATTTCAGATGAGATGAAAGGAGGGAGAGCCATGTCTGACGAGGCCAGAAGGGGGCAATGATGATGAGGTGAGCCTTCAGGTGACAGGCTTTCTGAAAACTTTGGGAATGAGGGGCACTGAGGAACAGGCATAGAGGAGTCCCAGTGGCCAATCATGAATCACAACAACCCTGGGTGATTCCAGCAGTGGGGTATCAGGGGAAAGTATTTGCTGCATTTCTGATTTGCTGGGGATGCAAACAGATCGCAGCACGGAAGACCCCACCAGTCGAAAATCTAGCTTGTCACTGACTGTTTCAGGGACCACTCATGGGGACTCAGGATAGACCTGCCGAGCTTGTCTGCTAGCATGTTGGAATCACCGGGGCTATGTGTTGCAAGAAGAATGCACCTGGAGGACATCGCCCATTCCCACATTCTCATGGCCTCTCTGCACAGTGGGTATGATTGTGTCCCCCCTGCTTCTTGATGTACCAGACTACCACCATGTTGTCTGTCTGAATTGCTACATTCCTAAGAGGGAGATAGTCCTGGAAAGCTTGCAACAATAGTTGGACAGCTTGGTCACCAAGGGGGACCACATGCCTTGGACCATCCTTTCCTGAAAATACCCCCCGCATACCCCAATAGGGAGGCATCCATGGTTAGCGTGGCTTGGGGTTGCGGGAAACAAAAAGGTCTCCATATCAGAAGGTCCTTGGACCGGAGCCACTATACTAAGTGACACCAGCAGACTTGAGATATTTGGATTGGCATGAACATAGGGTGAAGGTGAGCAGACCACTGTACCACCAAGGTCCACAGAAGCATCTACATGTAGTACCTGGTGAGGGGAACCAACTGAATAGCCGCCACTATCGATCCAAGGGCTTGAAGAATTAGATGGGCATGTACATTGTCCCAATCCAGGATGAGGAGAAGAACCTGGAAATGTGACTACCCTGCACAGGTAAAGAGCTGCAATCTCCAACACTGTGTCCAAAAGAACCACTATGAATTCCAGTTTCTGACAGGGAGGAAGGTGTGACTTGGGAAGGTTCATGGTAATGCCCAGATCATGAAACAGACTTGGGGTGAAGTCTGTGGCTAAGGAGAGCAGATGCTTTGTGGGAACCATGAGGAGAAAATTGTCTAGGTACAGAAAGTCCTGAAATCCCTGCAGCCAGAGATGGGCTGCTACCACTGCCATACATTTGGTGAACACCCAGGGGGTGGAGGTGAGACAGAAGGGCAGGGCTCTGAAGTGATAATGACTGCCCCCCAGCTGGAGATGCAGGAATCTCCTGGAGTGCCTGTCTATTTCTATGTGATAGTATACATCCTTGAGATCTATCCAGCACATCCAGTCATCCTTGCACAGAAGAAGCAGAAGAATAGACTGAACAATGATCAGCTGGAATTTTGATTTATTGACAGACAAATTCAGCTTGCTGAGGTCCAGAATGGGATGCAGGTCCCCTGTTTTTTTAGGCATTAAAAAGAAGGGAGAGTAAGTACCGGATCCTTGATGTCCCTGTTGGGACCTTCTGGATGGCCCTTTTTTGAAGGAGGTCTTGCACCTATGTGAGAGCTAACTCCCTTTGGCAGGGTGGTACATTCGGGAGTGACTTTTGGATTGGAGGGGGATGATTGAAGGATATAAAGTATCCCCTGGACATAATATTTAGCACCCACTGGTCTGAGGTGATAGCAGCACAAGCCAGGTGATGCAAGTAGATATGACCTCTGAATGGCTCCAGGGCCAGACAGTCATGCAGCACTTCAGGAGCACTGTGGGGGCTTCTCCAAGAAGGGTTCTCAGAAGCCCTGATTCTGCGGCCCACCTCTGCCTCTGGGATGGTGTCTGACATCAAATCCCCTTCTCCATCCAGAAGAGGAGGATTTTTGAGGAGCATCCTGGAAGGAAGACTGAGTTCTGTCGAACCATAGCTTTTTACTACCCCACTAAGTTTTAGAGAAGGAATGTTGGGGAATAGAAAACTTGATCCCCACTGCAGACAAGGTCTTTCCCTCCTGGTCACTGCAGGTCAAAGTTTCCTTGACCAAAGGACCAAAAAGAGAAGATTCAATGAATGGGGCACTGGTAAAGGATGCCTTGAAGTTGTCCACAAACCCGCATAGGTGAACCCAGGCATGACGTCTAATAGCAATGCCTATACCTACCGCTCATGAGGTGGCCTCAACAGCATTTAAGATCAACCTCATAGAGGCATTTGCAAGGGAAGAGAGAGTGGATAACTTCAGAGCAACCAATTTAAGGCTCTCCAGAGGCAACTCCGAAAGGGAAGAGGAAAATTCTGATACCAAATCCCTTTGCAGCCATGTGAAGTGTGCCATATAATCTGTAGTCCAAAGTCTGACAGTAGCTGAGGTGTACACATGCTTCCTAAAACAGTCAATCACCCATGACTCTCTGTTAGGGGGATGGACCGTAGAGCTCTGTTTCACGAGTTCTTTCTTGATGGCTGTGGCAACCACAGTAGCATCTACAGGGACACCCTTATTCCAGAAAGGTTTGTCTTTAGGAGGACTGAGAAACGTATCCTCCCTCTTGGGGACGGATTTGACTGTGTCCAGCTTCCATGCCCTGCTGCCAGTGAATTGGACTAACTAGCCCTTCCCAAATGCCTTCAGGAACACAGACTCTTCAGAGGACGGGGTGGGGAAAGACCAACTGCCCCGCTCTTTCAGAGATCTCAAGTATGTCTCCAAAGGAGACCTTGGATGGTAGTCTGAGCAAGCTGTCCCCTTCCTCAAAATCTGTGTGAGAGACTCTCAAGGGGAGTCTAGGTGCCTCCTCTGGCACATCCTCTTCCAAGGAGCCTCCTCCACTGTGGGCTCTGGGGAGTACTTGGAGGAGGAGGGTACCCCTAAGGGGGTAATGCCCTTCTGAAGGTGATCCTGGGGGGTGACCGATGATGAAGGCTCGCCACCTACGACAGAACCAGGCAGGGGTGGGTCCAGAGCTGAGGAAGAGGCTGTCAACCAACAGGAGATGGTCCTCTCTATCACCTGGAAGGCAAACGGACTGGATGAAGCACCACCTTCCTCCCTGTCGGTAATGACCGACTGGGGTGGGAGGGGACACCCCGGCACAGTACTGATGTCCCCTGATGATATCGGTCCTGAGCTATCCAAGGCAGAAGCCCCCAAGGGAGCAGTCTGAAAACTCTGGACTGGACCCCCCCATGGCCTCCAGGGATCTCTTGGGTACGAGGCAAAGACAGCCACAAGGGCAAGGGGGCTGTGCCAGCCATGGACCCAGACAGCATGTGAGTGGGGGCATTACCTGACACCAATGGTCTCTCCTTAGGCAAACTGTGACCCAGGAGTGCCAAATTCCCAGGAGTCGGACGGGAGGAGAGGAGTTCAGAGGTGGGTGAAATGTCCTGAGGCAAATGGCTAGGGGGCAGAAGCAAGCCCAGTTCCATTTGGGTTTTGAGGAAACTCCTCATCATCTGGTCCATATCACATGGGAGCAAAGTCCTAGTAGACCGTGAAGAAACTGAGGAATGACCTGAATGGGTAGAGTGTCCATGGTCCCTAGAAGAGGACCTACTAGACTTCCTCGGACATGGCCGGGGGATCAATAATAATAACCTGCTCCAAGGGAGCCACAGGATCAGAAGACCTGGTTGGATCTGAGCATGCAAGAATCTACGCAGATGTATCAACGAGGTCGTTGGAGCCGAGAGGGATTTTGATCCAGTCAGATCCGAGGACCTGTGAGTCTCTGAGGATTCGGATCCAGCCAGGGGAGCTGATGCACCAGAGGCTGGGCTCGGATCCTGGGCACATGCATCCGAGAGCCTGGGTTATTTAGCAGGGGAGTCCCGAGAGGAAGAAGGCTTCCTCTTGGGATCTGATGGGGCTTTGGACGGGGAGCCCAAGGCCAAGGGATTCCTTTTGGGAAGCCTTTTAAGGAGCAACTTATTTCTATGGTCTACGATTGAACCCTGCACAAATATCACATTCAATCTCTAAATGGGGCTCTCCTAGACAGCAGACGCACCCCTCATGCGTGTCAGCAGGAGCTAACTTCTGACCACATTAGGAGCAACGTCTGAAGCCTGAGGGTTTGTCAGGCATGACCAAACCAAAGAACAAAACCCTCCAAAACACACACACACACACACACACACACACACAAAGGGAGAAATAGAAGGGAAGTAAGAAAGGGAAAGGGCGGAAAAAACCCTAATGGCCAGCAAATAAACTAACAGGGGGAGAAACTACTATAAACTCATTCCCTCCAATACAACTCTTTTGAGTGAGTACCTTTAACTCCCAGTGGGTGTGGCTTGAGCCTTTAAAAAATGAAGTTATGACCTTACAGTTCTAATAAATACTCATTGAAAGAAGTCAAATATCAATACAATTGTGTTTGTCATCATGTATGCTTCAAGATAAAATATTGCAATACACTGCATATAGCATGATTTTGGAATTATTAATGCAAATATGAACAAGCAATATCTGACACCTAGAGGCGCAGTAGGAAGTAACTGCACAAACGCATGGAGACGCACTCAGCTGTAATGAGTTAAACTAGGAAAAACTACTGTACATTAGCTAACTAAACTAGACAGAGGGAAAAAGAAAGAGACAGAAAAGAAACCCCAAAAAGGCACTTAACTGAATTAATGAGCTCAAGCAGCAGGGAACATGCCGTTCATTAATCGCAGCAAACAACATCTGAGGTTTATGGATTATAGGAGTCCTGGGAAGGGAGGGAGGAGCTGTTGCTCACTTTGCAAGCTCAGATCTGAGGTCAGATCCAAGACCCATCCATGATCAATAATGACATGGATAGCATCAGATCATTGCCTTTAGCACCTAAAGCTCATTCAGCTCTGGTTGTGGCTACATCTCAAACTGTTTTCAAAACTGCAACCTTTTACTTGTGCAGCAACTATATGGACTTGACAGAAAACATTTGTAAGACATGATAAGCCTGATGTTATCTCTAGATCTGGGTATTCTGTTTTCAGGTGTATATTCCTATGAAGTTGACCAACCAAGAGAATAAGCTTAGACTGTGTCCTACTTGTGGTAATGGTTGAACTCCTCATACCAAATATGAAACATGTGTACTGATCATAATTTTAGATCTGAGTGACTTTCATCAATATACCCACCCAGCCCCCCCCCCCCATTTTCTTGCTGACATGGTCAACATGCCTTTGTTGAATTTTTCTGCTTCATCTTACAGTCGCATGACTGAGATGTGGAGAGGAAGGGCTTTTTTACAGGTCATTAAAGAATTATGACAAGAATAAACATACTCATCCAAATACATCATGGTAAGTACATAACTTTTGTATATTTTGCATTCCCCCTCAATCAGTTCTTCATAAAGGCAGCCTCTCTGGTATACCCTTTTCCAGTGTATGACTATGCATCATCAAGGAAACCCTCCTCATCAGACTTTTGCTTGGCCATATTTGGGGAGAAATATTTAACCTGTTTCCTGTAATGGATGGAAATAAATGCATTCTGCAATTGCTGTGGTCATGCTCTACTACACTTCCTTCATCCTACTCATTACTGCCATACCTGCCCTCAGGTAAGGTATATATAACTTACATTTGGCAAAGGCTCAAAGCTACTGGCTGGAGCTCTGGGTTGGGCTGCTATCCTGTGTAATTATGGCACAATATGAGAAGAAGAAAAAAAGCAATGGAATCTAGTTTAAAGAGCCATCATGATTTGGTGGATGTCCAAGAGATTATGGTAGTCTACAACACAGTGGTAGCAGCCTTTATCTCTGCAGATGCTATGTGGTTATAGGCATGGATGGACTGGATGTTGGTAGGTTTGTCTTGATTGCCGCCTGTGTCAGACCTTCCAGTGTAATACCATCACAGAAAAACTCAAGTTTAAATGTATTAAAGTACCCAAAAGCTTTGCACTATAGAATTATAATAAACAATTATAAAAATAATCAACACAAGTCAAAACAGAGAAATATAAAAACATTACACTTAAAAATAAAACCAAACTGCTGCAAATACAATGTTAAGTAGCCCAAGGCTAAGCATTAAATTCCATATAGAAGGGTATTTGTAAACACCCCTTAAGGCTACTGAGCATGTAAGATGACTTTAAGCAACCTGCTAGTAGACTGCAGTGGTGTGGCCCCCCTGTAAGCAAATAAATGATTAACAGAGGACTCCAACTCTATTCTCAGAATCATGGCTGAGTTTTGGGTCTAGGATGACTGAAACCAGGCATGCAGCTTGTCGAGATATGACAGACCCATACCATGTAGGGCTAGACAGATAAGGACAAAAACTTTATGGATGACATATTTGGGTGACAGCTAGTGCAGTTTAAGCAGAACTGAAACAAAATGATGAAAACAAGGCACCACAATAAGTAGCCAGGCTATGGAATCATGCATCAGCCACAAATGATCCAAGTATGAGTTTAGAATTCCTTAGGTACAAGTCACTACAACAGTCAAAATAGGTGGAAAACATTGTATACTTCACAACAAGAAGGCTTTCAATGGTACAATGTATCTGACAAGGGCAGGAAAGGAAAAGGATGATCTGGCAATGGCTAAGACCTTGTCCTTCAAAGTCAGCCTGTCATCAAATGCTGCCTCTATACTAGGATGCCTTGACATGAATGGAAGTTAGAAATGATACAGACAAATTCTATAATGTGGTGTGAGAAATCATTGCAACTATCTTGGATTTATTGAGCTTCAACCAATTTTCACTCATCCTAATTGTGGATGTATTCAGAATCTTCTGCTAACTTGTTAATGGTAGACAATGTCCAGAAGAAAGAGCAGTAAATCTGCATGTCATCAGCATAACAACAGTGGACTATCATCAGGTCTCAGATCGTATCCAGATTCAGAAATGGGCATCAAGAAATGTACCCTGAGAATAAAGCTGGAGAGATGAATTTCTTTATATTTATTTCAGAAAGATGGGATTGAATGGACTGTTGATGTTATTGCTTCTCAAAAAAGAATCATATGGTGATTATACCTCCATCTCAAGAGCCTTATTAACAAATGGGAGATCCAAGATAGTTCTATAATTGTTTTTTTCCAAGATGGCTACACATTGATAAACAGCTAATTTCAGCTCTCCGATTGTGAAAAAAGAAACTGACAGATAAGGGCCAGTAATTCTGCTTAATTTAGTAAAATTCAGTTACTGGCTAGTATGTACAGTGCCTGGGCGCAAGCAAAGATGAAACTTAGAGTACCTGAAAGAAAATCAACTAGAAAAGGTGAAGAAGAACATTGATTTAGAAGAATCCTGCAGCTAATCAGTCAAAAAGAGTTCAGGCACTAGTTTTGGTACAAAAGATGGCTTCCAGTAATTCAGAGGAAAAAAACAATAAGGCAAATGTGCTCGCAGCTGATTCAAATAAATGAAACATTGAAAGAGTACATCAACTTAAATAACAAAAGGCTGGGAAAAACAGAAGAAATGTTAAAAAATTATTCAGATGAACTGATAAAACTGCAGCAATCTGAGGTTGAAATGAAGAAAAAGCTTGCAGAGTACTAGACTTCTCAAGAAACTTGGTTTCAAAAAAATGGTAGAGTTAGAGGACAGGGCATAAATAACTGGACTGATATTCCACATCAGGATTTGTTAATTGAAACAGCATGGTGTGCATATGTTCCAAATCTGGCCATGAGAAAGCAGCCAAGACTTGTATTAGTAAAGATGTAATCATATGAGCAGTAACAGTTGCTCCTGGCAAAACTATGGCAGTAGGGGAAAATATTAAAAACTGGATAAGGTAGACTGTTTGTGGAAAATGATTATTCACTGTGCAGCACCAGGCAGAAGATAGGAAAATTTATCCCAGCAGTCAAGAAATGTCAAGAGGCGGGTGTGACACTCAAGCTCCTGTATTCAGCTGTCTTCAGACTATTTTTCCTGGAGAATCAAAGTCATTTTTGATGAACAGGCTAAGGAGGAAATAGAAAAGTTTGTCCAACAAAAAGGGAGCAATGAAACTGAAAAGGATTGTGTTTCTCATTCTTCTGATAATAAAACTCATAGAGAGAGACTTTGCCAGTGAAACCTTTTCCAATGTTCCAAAGAAAAATGTTTGAGAAGGACAGAACTCAACTCAAACATGGATGGGTGGATGGGGCACCATAAATTCTTACCTGGGATAGTGCCCACAACCCTTCTGGACATGGTCAGTCATCACTAAATGTAATCTCGGGTACTGACTGGTACTTCTACAGTATTACATTGGTTTGAAATGGCTAGGCTTAAAATGACCTAATGATAGCCTAGTAAACTCCTATGAGAGATAGAAAAAAAAGCACAGGAGTTGACAAGAAGAATAGTGAGTACCATGGACTTGAACCAGAGCCTTGTGTTGAACAATGGAGCTGAACAAGAAGTCCAGCAACACTGAAATTAGTGAATAAATGTGAAACTATAAAGCATCAATCACATTTGTGAACTATGGAATTATAAGAAACTTGGGTGTTTGTTGACATTGTTAACCTTGTGGCAGATCTGACAGGCATGTGCCCCACTTCATGTCACTGATGTTTGGAAGGATACTTATAGAGGAAAAAACAGAGAAAGTAACTATAACTAAAATGTTGTTCTAAATAGTATTTATATAAAGCATTTCATGATATAAATCGAATGTTATATAGTAATGCATTTTCAATGACTGCTGTGCATGATGAAGACACTAAAGTAAATATTGTTTTTCTTCTTTTAGTTTTAAAAAAATTAGTCATTAGAATATAAAAATAAAATTAGAAAGACTAGACAAAAACATGTTTGATTTAATGGCTTGTAATCGTAGGCTGTTGGGATGGGGCTAAAATTGCACTCAATATAATATAATATAATATAATGTAATATAATACAGGTAGAGTTGAAATGTTCTCTTTTACTTTTGCGTAGTGAATGTCTGGCTTAATGCTCTTGGCTTAATCTAATGATTTTTTTTTAAGCAAGTATTTTTTTATGAAAGGCCACAATGTTATGAATAGTTTTCCTTTAGCAAATAAATGTCCAGTGCTCATTGAGAAATACATTCTGTTCTTAATATTTCCATGGAAACACGCTGGCTAAAAGTGAAGGCACTAAATCGAGAGGTCTGGTCATTATTTACCGAGAGTATATAACATTAAAAGGTACAAGGAGAATCAGCTCATTAAAAATAAAGTTTTAAAGTTTTGGAAGTGAATAAGAGATATCAGCTTTCTGGCAAGTAAATAAGTTAATTTGTTTACTAGAACAATGTATAATTTAGTTTTATTTAAAGATAGGCAGTGCACTTTTTCTTGAGGCTAAAAGTTAATGTTTTCTGAATGCATATAAGCTGTTTTTCACACATGGGAGGGGAATAAAGATAAGATAACAACAGACAGCAATTGGTGTAAATAAGAGCAGAGGCTTTATCATGCACTTTAGCATGTATAACCTTAATGTTAGGTTAGTTAATGACTGTTGATACAGCTGTAAATTTCAGAGAACCGTTTTTATCAGGAGGGTTAAACTCCATTATTTGAAGATGTACATAGTTTTGTCTGTTTGTTTTAAGTTAATAGATTATGGGGATGTTTGCTGTTTTTGTTTGAGGGTTTTCACTAAAACAAAAAGTCTTGTAAAATGTGGCATAAGTTCAACTGGAGATGACAAGAAACAACTATATAAAAGATCAACCTGCCAAACATTAGTAGGTGCATGTAAAACAAAAGCTGGAAATTAAAAAAGCTGTCATATATAATAGATGAGAATAACAACATCCTATCATAATGGCTACACTAAACATATAATTTTGGAATATGAATGGCCTCACAGGTATAGACAAAAGATAACACCACAGAATCATATTGCAGAAATCCAGAGTCCCAATAGCAATGATACAGTAGACACATTTGGAAAGAAGTGAACATGTGAATTTGATAAAGAATGGATTTTAGAATGGATATTCAGCAGAATATCATGGACAAAGAAAAAGAGGAATACTTACTATTAATTGCTAGGGGAGCTCCAATAGTTATAGAAGAGGAGAGGAAAGGAATGGTGGATTTGTGGTAGTACAGGGCTACTGGCAATGGAGGAGGATGATTATGCTGCCATGTATTTTGGGAGAAATAATCATATTTTAATGGGGGATATTACTTATAGGGGGGATTGGAACTTGATTTAAAACAATAAGGATATATCCGGGGGGGATCAAGAAAGGATAATATAACAAAAGAGGGTAGATTAGAAATTTATGAAAATGTTTGATTTGGAAGATGTGAATTCAATAGTAGGATCTCAGAGAGATTTGACAGCATACCAGTTAAATACAGAAGGATTTAAGAAATGGGTAGTAAAAATTATTTGAGAGTTATTAGGGAAGACAGAAATGTCTTCAGAAGTTATAGCTAGTGAGTGGGATAACATGAAAGGGAGTTTAAAAACAGGGTAGAAATAAAAGAAAAAGAGATAAGGTTAAGAAGTAACAAGAATGTTTAGAAGTGTTGACAAAAATTGAAGTATTGCAGACTAAAGGAATCTCACAGAAGAAGAAGAAGAAGCACAATTGCAGAGAGCTAAAGAGAAAACAAGGCATTATCTGGATAATATGCATGTGTTTAGAAAGACTTCAATTAACCAACTGTTTTTTGATAATAACTCTAGAGCACAAAAACTTTTAGCACAATGACTTGGGTAACAGAAAGTAGAAAGGGTTGTTGCCAAAATTTGGGAGCCTATAACAAGAAAAATAATCAGGGATTCCATAAAGGTATTAGAGATATTTTGGAAATTTTATGAAAGTTTGTATAAAACAGCACAAATAGAAAAAATATAGAAGACACAGACATGCCAAGGCTACAAGTAGATATGGCTGAATAATTAACAGTAAGATTGGAGAAGATGAGATAAAATGGTGATGCACAATCAATCTGCAGGAAAGTATCCAGGAATAAATGATATTCCTGTGGAAGTTTGGAAACTAGGAGGGAAGAAAGTGATAAAGATCTGGAAGGTTTTGTTTAACAGTATTCTAAAGGGAGGGGAAGCACCAATATCCTGGAAGAAAGCTGTGGTGGCTGTAATAACTAAAGACAGCAAAAACCCATCAGACCCAGCTTCATATAGGCATATTTTAATTTTAAATCATGATTATAAAGTGTTCATGTCTATAACAGCCAAAAGAATGGCAAATGTTTTGCCAAAAATTGATAGATATGGATCGGTGTGGTTTTGTGGAGTGCAGGTAAACATTTGACAGTATTAAAAGGATAATGATATATATCAATATGATTTTGTGGAGGGGAGGTAAACATTTGACAATATTAAAAGAACAATGATGATTCAGAGGGAAGCAGAATATAAGAAAATACCACTGTGGTTGGTGGGTCTTGATGCAAAGAAAACATTTAACAGAGTAACGTGAGACTTATGAATAGGACAATGGAAGCATTTGCATTCCCTGATACAATACTAAGGTTAATTAAGAGGCTATATGAGGGATTGGAGGCAAAAATGAAAGTGGGAGGGTTCTCTCTGATAATCTGTGGCTGAAAAGAGGAACCAGGCAGTTGTGCCCTCCTTTTGCTTTATTTGTGTTATATTTAGAGCCATTGGCAAAGAAACTAAGGGACTCAGAAATTCAAGGTTATAATTGGTATGGTATTCAAGTTTGCAGATATTATTATTTTGTATTTGTTAAAACCAGAAAAGGACGTGCTTCAAGACTTTTTGGGATATAACATTAATAAAGACAAAACAAAGGCTATACCTGTGTCAGAAAAATATGTATTAGTGTATGTATTAGTAATATGCTTAGTGCATTTAAGGCTTGAAAAGGGTTAACACATTTATTCTATTTCACACTGCATAAAATCTGTACAAATTGCAGAAGCTTTCTAACCTTGTATTGTCATGAAATATGCACAGCTATTGCTTATGTTTTGGAAATTTACAGGGAAGCAGATAATTTCTGCTTGTGTCAGGAAAATAATGAATAGAACAATATCGCTTGTATTAATGTTATGAGACTTAGACAAGGAGTTCCGCTTGTGCTGTGAGAAAACACACAGCTGCAGAAGCTATAGATAATTGGAACAAAGACTGCTTGAAAATATGAACTGCAATCAGCATTTGCTTGTGTCTGAGTTAGAAAAGTACCTTGAAATGTAACACATGTATTAGAACTACACAATAAAAGCTTGTAACGGGCTAGGGCCCACCAAGGCCAGGTTGTTTTTCTCAAAATGTTTTTCATAAATCCAGTCATGTCAGCAGAAAATCTGAGTAACATTTGCTGTAGAACAATACTGAAGGTTGTGTTTGATTACGTCAGCCATAGAAGGCAATGTCTTGTAGAACAGTATAAGAATAGCATACTTCCTGTTAGTAGGTAGGCAAAATCCTGTATTTGCATGTTTTTGTCTCCTTGCAGCAAGTTATTAAATGTGCCTTAACTGAACCTTACATGTATTGGTCTTTGAAGTTTTTACCTTTGACAGATTGGTCCTTTGGACCGGAAACCCTCACTTCTCCTTATATCAGACAGGCCAGGTGGCTTGAAACCGTACGGGGAAGAAACCACATCGGTTCTTCTTATCTGAAAAGCCCTCTGACTGAATTGTTGTACAAAAGAGGCCATCCACTTTCTGATCTGCGACTGAAGGACGGGTTTTCACGAACCAGGTGATCAATCATGAAGGCTCAGGTAAGGTGAATCTACTTTTTTTTCTGTTTTAGATCAGGGACAAGATTTGTATTGTTTTTGTCAGGACTGTATTTTTACAAGTCAGGGACAGAAAAGATTACTGTCCTGTCATAGATCAGGGAAAACAGAGTAGGTAGGCAGTCATTCTGAAGAGACTATAACAAAATCCATGGGACCACGTTAAAAATAAGAAGGGTTACGTAACATTCAAAAGGTTAGAAGAAGATGGGTAATAACTGCACAAAAAGACCCCAAAATCCACCGTTAACCGAAGACGTGAAATACATGCAGTCACAGCGTGCTGATAATATTAAATACTACTCAAAATGGGTTAATAAGTTTGAATTTGACGGTAAATTAGAAAAATCCTTGCTTAAACAGCTTAAAACCGATTCCAGAGGTCGGGTAAAAAAGCAGCGCCAATTAGGAATTCCTCAGGCACACAGGTGGATTGAGGAAGTAAACCGTAGGGAACAAAAGAATAATGATTCAAAAGCAATGTTTTTTGATAAGGAGGACAATAACTTAGTAACAGCATCGGCCCCTCCGCAAATATGAAGCACGTGAACAGGTTAGTCCACCCCCACGATATCCTGCTGTCACCGTAAATATAGACACAACAAAATCAAAACCGTTTATTAGAGATCCCATCGAGACCAGGTCTCAAACACGGGCAGGTAATTCAAAAGGGGACATTGAATTATATCAAATGGGTAGGAATTCATGATCTATGAGTGAAGAAGAAATATGCCCACTTATAGAAGTGCCTAATCCTCAGGCAGGGCAAGAAGGTTAGGACCCAACTATTCTAGTGTATAGACCCTGGACTCCGGAAGACATCCGGAAAGCCACTGAGGGAATTCCCCATCCAAAGGTTAATTTTAGAAAGTTCTTAGAGGATTTACAAGGAATGAGACTAAGTTATAATTTAAACAGAGAAGAGGTAGAAAAAGTAGTCAGACAAATTGTTGGACCAGATTGGCACATGATTAGTGGCAACTGGAATCCCCGTGATGCTGCGCTCAGGCCCCTCTCACATAGCAGCGCAGAGCTAGACAACAGAGTAAAAAGGTCTTACAGACCGAATCTCTGAGAAATGGAAGCCTAGGGCAGACTGGACTTGCATTAATCAATGCATCCAACAAGAAGGTGAAACTATTGACAGATATTATGCCAGACTGTTAGAATGTTTTAATAACCATTGTGGAATGCAAGTTCCTGAAGATCAGACACAAGATTCCCCATATGAGCAGCAGTTAAAGAATAAGGCAGCATTGCACCCATAAGCAGTTTTATTACAAAGCACATGGCAGATCATCGTACAAGCAGGATACAGTCATTACTTGAATATGCTAGACATGCCGAAAGCACTTTAATAGCAAAAAGAAAAAGAAAGCCCAAGTATTTTCAGTAGAAGATGGAGCAGAAGTTTATGTAGTACAGTCCGGGAAAAAGGGCAAGAGAAATGCCCAGGGAAACAAACAATCTGATCAGTGATCAGAGGACTTTGAAGGACAAAAGAAAAGGGGTGAATGTTTTAAATGTGGTAAAAAGGGACACTTGGCAAGGGATTGCAAGAAAAATAAGAGGGCAACCACGGAGGAAGACAAGGAGGGTGAGGACTGACTATATGATAGTCAAGAATCATTAGAAGGGGATAGCAGAGAAAGGATAAACGAGAATGTGATAGAGGGAGTAGAGGATGTGACAGAAGAAATAGAAGAAGTGCAGGAAGTTACGGATAGTGAAGAAAATGAAATATTGGATTTAGCTTTATTGAGCTTGGCTATTTAGCAGACACAAAACCAGAAGTTACACTCCTGGTAGAAGGGAGGGAAGTCAAATTCTTGTGTGACTCAGGGGCGTCACGGACCCTGATACATCCCTCCAAACTGCCAGAAGATTCAGAGTCACCTGATTACATACTAGTGAAAGCAGCTAATGGACAGCTGTATTGGGAGCCCCTCTCCCATAATATTGTAATAACTGATCCTGTTTCAGGATTGACCCAGAAAAGCAAAATTGTCGTTTCTGCAAAATGCCCAGTAAACCTCTTGGGCAGAGACCTTATGCAACCATTTGGTATAGCAGTAGTTCCGACTATGCAGGGTATGGAAGCACAGCGACAAATTGAGACCTTTGCAGTGCAATCGAAGGGCGAAATGTTTTATTGGTACAGCCAGGACTTGGTTACGACTGGTCCAGGGGTAGTGACCGAAGAGTTGATGAACATAGCCATCAGCAAGTTCCCCTCCCCTGACATTGATAAACAACATTTGTTGCACTGTACTCTGTATTATTGTAACACACCAGGACCTGATAAGGAATATGAGCAAGAATTGTTTAGATATCATGCAAACAGATTGATATTACGCAATCTGTACTGGGACATGGAAGGGAACAGTGTAGCCAGCTGTTCATTGCCCCAGGAGTTCTTTGCACTCTATAAACCTAATCGATTACCACATGTTAGCTTAACTAAGGACAAGAATGTAAAATGGGTAGACTTAGGAGAAAAAGTCACGAGATGGGAAAAGCAGACAGAGTTAGAACAATCAGAACAGGGAATACAAATGCAGAAATTTAATTGGATAACTCAGACCCACCCAGCCGTACACTTGCAGTCTAGCAAGGACAGCTGATTAGCACTCCTATTAAAGGAGGAAGAGAATGCCTTACAGAATATACCAGAAACTCTTTGGTCAACAGGAAAGTCAGATGTAGGACTTATTCGTACAGCGGGACCAGTTACTATCACACCAAAGTCAGCATTTAGACCACAGAAAAGACAGTATCCCTTAAGAAAAGATGCAGAGGTAGGAATCAAACCTATTATAGCAGCTTTACTTAAGGAAGGGGTGCTGGTGGAATCTCCTGATTCACCATGTAACACACCCTTATTTCCTGTTAAGAAAGTGAATGGAGAGTGGCGTATGGTCCAAGATTTACAAGCTGTAAATGACGCAGTAATACCAAGGGCACCTACGGTGCCAGACCCACACACTCTGTTGAATGATTTAAAACCTCAACAGAAATATTCTTCTGTGGTAGATATCAGTAATGCGTTTTTTTCGATACAGATACACCCTGACAGCCAATATTGGTTTGCATTCACATTTCAGGGGAAAAGGTATACATATACACGACTACCACAGGGATATTGTAAAAGTCCGATGATATTCTCACAAGAAATGGCAAGCAACTTGGCGGGATTTACCCTACCAAGAGGCAGTCAGAGTTTACTTTATGTTGATGATATCCTGCTGGCGGCCCCCACCCAGCAAGATTGCAAAGAAGATACCATAGCGCTATTACAATTTTTAGCCACTGAAGGACATAAAGTAAACAAAAATAAACTGCAGCTTTGGAGAAAACAAGTTAAATACCTAGGATATGTCATATCCAAAGAAGGTAGGACATTAGATGAGGACAGAAAAGTAGCGATTTTACAAGCACCAAAACCCACTACCAAGAAGGAAATGATGCTCTTCCTGGGTACGACTAATTTTTGCCAGAGCTGGATTCCAAACTACGCCTTGGAATCTGCACTGCTAACTAACCTGATATATAAAAAGCCTATGGCAGCACAGGATTTGTTACAATGGACACCAGAAGCAGAATCTGCTTTCTGCAAACTGAAACAGTTAATAGCGTCCTCATTAGTTTTAGGATAACCAAACTATCAAACGTTTTTTCCAAACTGTAGATTGTAAGCAAGGTTATATGACATCAGTGTTAACACAGCAGCATGGGGACAAGCAACGCCCTATTGCTTATTACTCATCACAACTAGACCCAGTGGCACGGTCTTTACCCCACTGTGTACAAGCAATAGTTGCAGCTGCAATGGCAGTACAGGCTTCGGCCTCAGTAGTTATGTTCCACCCTCTCACATTGAGAGAGCCTCATGCAGTCGCAATTATTTTACTGCAAGAGAAGGTAGCATATCTTTCCCCTGCTAGGCATCTTTCCTGCATGACTATATTGTTGAGCCAACCTCATATGACAATTGAACGATGCATGACTTTGAACCCTTCTACCTTACTCCCAACCCCTGCAGATGGCACACCACACAGTTGCCTGCAGGTGATTGAGCAAAAGACACTGCCTAGAAAAGATCTCACGGATGTCCCCTTGGATGATGCTGAGGTGACATACTATGTGGATGACTCGTGCAAAAGGGGTACTGCAGGACAGAACCTAGTAGGATATGCAGTAGTTTCTGATACTGAGATTATAAAAGCGAAACCCTTACCACACAATTTATCTGCACAGGCAGCTGAATTGATTGCTTTGACATGGGCATGTACCTTAGCAAAGGGTAAAATGTGTGAACATTTTTACTGACAGCCAGTACGCTTTCTCTACTGTACATGTTTTTGCGCAACAGTGGAAAAATCGAGGAATGATAACATCTACTGGCAAACCAATCAATCATGCACAATTTATTTTAGATCTTTTAGAATCTATTCAGTTACCTCAGAAAGTAGCTATTTGTAAATGCACAGCTCATACCAAGCAACAGGATAGGATTTCAAAAGGTAATCCGAGAGCTGATACAGCTGCAAAGCAGGCAGCTTCAGAAGTATTTCTTTTGAATGAGAAATTACAACCCTCTGAGATTTTAAACTTAGAAATGTTAAAGACAATGCAGACACTTACTGCGCAGGCTGAAAAACAAAGATGGGTAAAACGAGGAGCAATTCTCGAAAAGGGGCTGTACATCTCTAAAGAGGGGAAACGGATATTACCATCTAATTTGTTTAGATATGCATCTTTGTTGAGCCATGGGCAATGCCATGTCTCAACAGGGGGGATGGTACAGCTGGTGAACCGAGTGTTCATGACATATGGATTCTTAAATTACTCTAAAAAATTTTGTTTAATGTGCCACGTTTGTAATAAACATTATGCACAAGGGGCGTTAAAGCCCAAGCAAGGGAGTTTCCCTACACCACCATATCCATTTCATACTATCTGTATGGATTTCATAGAATTGAACCAATGTGAAAATAAGTATTGTCTTGTCATTGTAGATATGTTTTCCAGATGGGTGGAAGCCTTTCCGACTAAAAATCCAGATGCGGCTACCATAGCAAAAATTCTCGTTAAAGAAATCATCCCTAGATTTGGCATTCAGGAAAGGATCTACAGTGACAACGGTACACACTTTGTGAACCAAACCATACAACAGTTAAGTAAACATTTTGGTATTTCTTTAAAAAATCATTGTGCATATCACCCGCAATCTGCAGGGTTAGTAGAGAGGCATAATGGGATTTTAAAGAGTAAGCTAAGGAAGTTAATAGTAGAAACACAGAAAAATTGGGTGTACTGTCTGCCCCTGGCACTGTTGAGCATGAGAACTTTTCCAAATGCAAAATGATTGACTCCTTTTGAAAAACTATTTGGAAGGGCTTATTATATACCTCAGTGGAAACCTCTCATGCCTACAGACCAGGAAGCCGACTGTACACTAGCAGAGTATATGAGAAATTTGTTGAATTCTAAACATCTGTTGCAGTCAAATTCTGTTTCAGATAAAGAACAAACCAGGCCATCAGAAGTGGCAGTGGCACCAGGTACCTGGATCTGGGTGAAAACAATAAAGAAGAAGAATTGGGCGTCACCAAAGTGGGAAGGTCCATATCAAGTGCTTCTGTCAACACCCACTGCAGTCAAGATCGCAGAGCGTGCCTCGTGGATTCACCTGATGCACTGCAAACTAGTTAAGAACTTTGAACTGGACAAAAATCTTGTCACATGTCAAGAGCAAAAATGATAGAATCCAGAACAAACAGGAATGCAGAACAACCATTTCCTCAGCAGTATTGCATAATCATCCTGTTAACTGTACTAATGACAATAATCTTTTTGTTGTGGCCATTCCTTTATCCAGCCACACAAACTGAACTGAATAAACGTGAAGCGTTACTCATAGACTGGCACCCAAACTTCAACACTTGCCAGGCAATTAAATATGTGTATGCTGAGACTTTCAATGTTTCGAATTGCTGGATTTGCACAGCTTTGCTGACAGCATACGGGGGATTATTAATGACTGCAGTCCCCCTAGGGGTCAACGAGACCTGGGAAAACTTGATTTATGATACCTCAACCATTACATCACAAGATAAAATAGCACTGCACTTGTCTGTTCCACAAAAGGGAACTGTGTGTTTTTATAAAAATGATACTGTTCAGGTGGGTTGGAGCAATTGCATTGTGGCTGTTCCTTATAAATGTTACACTAAAGCTAACAATGCAGGTTCTTATTGTAATACAAACTATGATTCATTTCTTGAATTGATGCACAAAACAATTGATGAAGTAAAACATAATTCTGTTCTTTATAAACAACTGTCTATAATTGATAGAAAAATATTTCATGTAGGGCGAGTGTATATTCATAGCAAAGTTACTACTAAAGTAGAGGACTGTTATTTTGTGTGTGGCAGAAAGGCATACAAATGGTTACCTGAGAATTGGTCCGGCAGTTGTTTTTTGGGCTACCTGGTTCCGACCACATGACACACTGCAGTTTTACCTCGAGGAAAAATTCGGAATGTCCAAGAGGTCGTCAAGAAACCTGAAAATCCAGTGGGACAAATCAATGCACGCTGGAAAAACCATCATTCTATAGGCGATAAACTGACACACATGGACTTGAGTGACAGTGTTATATCGTGGGCAGGCATATCACCAGCATATGGAGCAGTGAAATCGATCTGGGAGCTGAGAAAACTGCCTAAACTTCTCGAAGTAATGAGCAATGCAACTTTTTCCACTCTCGAATTGGTGACTGATGAACTGAATGCCATGAGAACTGTAGTGCTTCAAAACCGCATGGCTCTCTACTTCACCCTAGCGGCGAGAGGCAGTACTTGTGCTTTAATCCAGGAGGAGTGTTGTTCGTACATTCCTGACCATAAATACGAGATAGACAATCATCTTGTGGCAATTCAGCAAGTGTCGGCCATGACCGAACCCACTGACGGACTTTTTCCAGAAATGGTTTGGGGGGTGGGGTACCATCCTAATGAACATCCTGATTGCCATTTGTGTAGGAATGCTCCTATTGGGAGTATGTGTTTGCTGTGGCATCCCCTGCATGAAAAGACTGATTAAAGACTTTATAGACATGTCAGTTTCTGAAACCTTATATCAAAGTGCTGAGTTTGAAGAACTATTGAAAAACTGAAATGCTTTCATAAGTTTAAACTGAATGACTCTCTTAACTGCAAATCCTGAGTAGGAAGAGGTCAGGAGAAGAAAAAACTGTTTATGCTTATTTTGAAAGTAGAATAAAAGTATTAAAAGGGGGGAAATGTCAGAAAAATATGTATTAGTGTATGTATTAGTAATATGCTTAGTGCATTTAAGGCTTGAAAAGGGTTAACACATTTATTCTATTTCACACTGCATAAAATCTGTACGAATTGCAGAAGCTTTCTAACCTTGTATTGTCATGAAATATGCGCAACTATTGCTTATGCTTTGGAAATTTACAGGGAAGCAGATAATTTCTGCTTGTGTCAGGAAAATAATGAATAGAACAATATTGCTTGTATTAATGTTATGAGACTTAGACAAGGAGTTCCGCTTGTGCTGTGAGAAAACACACAGCTGCAGAAGCTATAGATAATCGGAACAAAGACTGCTTGAAAATATGAACTGCAATCAGCATTTGCTTGTGTCTGAGTTAGAAAAGTACCTTGAAATGTAACACATGTATTAGAACTACACAATAGAAGCTTGTAACAGGCTAGGGCCCACCAAGGCCAGGTTGTTTTTCTCAAAATGTTTTTCATAAATCCAGTCATGTCAGCAGAAAATTTGAGTAACATCTGCTGTGGAACAATACTGAAAGTCGTGTTTGATTACGTCAGCCATAGAAGGCAATGTCTTGTAGAACGATATAATAAGAATAGCATACTTCCTGTTAGTAGTTAGGCAAAATCCTGTATTTGCATGTTTTTGTTTCCTTGCAGCAAGTTATTAAATGTGCCTTAACTGAACCTTACATGTATTGGTCTTTGAAGTTTTTTCCTTTGACAACCTGTAAATTATGTACCCTAGCATGGATTGGTTCAGCAATAATGTTTAAGGGGACATGATGAAATTAAGTATTTAGGAGCATAGATGAAAAAGGCTTTTGTTATGGCAGTTAAAGAAATGTGGGAAGAGACTAAACTAAAGAAAATACAAAAATTGAGAAACTGGAAGCTCTTGTTTATGGATATAGACAGCAAGATATAAGCAGTGGAAATGTTTTTAGTCCCTTTAGTTTTATATACAGGTCAGGCATATTTTTATCAACCAGAGGAGAAGTCGTGGACAGTAATTAATAGAGAGTTAAAGGATTTTATCTAGGAGAAGAAGAGGGCAAGGGTCAAGTGGGATAAATTAATCCTTCTAATACAAAAATAAGTTATGTACTTATCATAATGTCCAATCTGAGTTTTTGCTTTTCATTTGTCTTTAACCTGAGGGACTTGGATCCAGTACGGATCTGACTCGGCCACATACTCCAGCATTGGATCCAAAATCCAAGCTCATCCCCTACCCACAATGCCCTGCTCTCCGTCCCCCTCAGATCAAGTTAGTTGCAGAACAGCAGCATCCCAACGTAGACAACATGCCTATAAACCTGACACAACCCACAAAAGGCTTATCAAAAGGAAAGCTAGCCAGGATAGAGGGGCTATGACTCTTCCGTCCAGTCCTCTACACAGCCCACACAAGACAGGGGAAGGAGGGAGGGACGGTTGAAGACAAATGAAAAGCCACAACTCAGATGGAATGTTATGGTAAGTACATAAACTTATTTATCTGAAGTTGATGTTTTCATTTGATCTTCAACCTGAGGGACAAGCCCCCAACTACCAATAAATCCTGGGAGGTCCTCATGGAATGATATTCCGGAGCACAGCTGAGACAAAGGTTGCCCTCCTCCTGGAAAGAAGGTCCAATTTATAATGGGAAATAAAGGTGTACAATGATGCCCAGGTTGCCACAGAGCAGATATCATCTAGAGAAACCCTGGACCAAACGGCCACAGAAGTAGAAACAGATCTGGTGGAGACAAACCTTTGGCTCGGTAGGCCAAAGAAATGCATTCTGAAATCCAACAAGCAACTGTAACTTTAGAAACAGGCTTCCCCAAGTTAGTTTTAGAAAAGGAAACAAAAATCTGATCCAATTTATGGAAGGGTTTTGTTCTATTCAAATTGAAGTGCAGCTGCCTGTGCACATTTAGCAAGTGCAATTTGTACTCCCTTTTATTTTGGAAATTTGGAATGAAAACTGGCAAATTAATGATCTGGTTAATACTGTTTTCTGAGGCCACCTTTGGTAGGAAAGATGGACACCCCCTGTCTTTATGAAAGATCAGTTAAGGGGGCTTGATTGATAAGGCTTGAATTTCAGAAACCCTCTTGGTGGAGGTAATTGCCACCAGAAAAGCCTCTTCCACAACAAAAACTGCAAATTGACTATAGCAGCTGCTTCAATGGAGAAGAAACCAAGGCTTGCAGAACAAGAGTAAGATCCCAAGGGGGTGTGGGGTCCTTAACCGGAGGCCTAAGAAGAAAGGTACCTTGCAGCAAGGCCTTACAAAGTTTGGAAGAAGCCAAGGAAGCTGAATTCTCGCCTATGTGGAAATTGGAAATCGCTGTCAACTAGACCTTAACAATAGAGAAACTAGCTCCATGATTAAAAATGTCAGCCAAAAACTCCAAAATGACTGAGACTGGCACAGTGAAGGGATCCAGGTCATGCTGAGAGGCCCAGATTTAAAAATGTTTCCATTTGTTTATATAGACCTTCCTGGTAGAAGATTTGTGTTCCATGACCAGGATCTTTTTAACAGGAAAAGACAGCCCAGGAGTCCTTGCTATCATGGGCATTGGAGCAGCCAAACCATGAGCTTGAGGCTGACTAGGTCCAGCTAAGGAACCACTGAGGGGTGTGTAATCAGATCCAGAATTGGATCTAGAGTCCAAGTAGGACACATTACATGAGACCACAGAGTGGATTACCAAACTTGGCAAGGTCAGAAGGGGGCAATGAGGATCACTGAGCTCCCCAGCCATCAAGCTTTCTGAATGAACTTGGGAATTAAAAGAAGCAGAGGATATGCATACTGTAGACCGGAGGGCCAAACATGGACTAGAGCATCTCTGGGGGACTCCCCTGGGGGGGGAGGTTCAGAGCAAAATACTCGCTGCACTTCATGTTGGACAGAGAGGAGAAGTGATTGCAGCAAGGCTGAACCCAGTTTAGAAAGATCTTGTCTGTTACTGAAGGATTCAGAGACCACTAGCAAGGTGTCAGAATAGAATGGCTGAGCCTGTCCTCCAGAATGTTGGACTTCCTCAGAATGTGCATTGCCACCAGAAAATGGCTGGTGGAGATCACCCACTCCCACAATCTCATGGCTTCATGGCAAAGGGGATAAGATCTGGTTCCCCCCATTTGTTGATGTGCCAAGCTAGTGACATACTGTCCATCTGTATGGCAATAGTTCACGGAGAAAAAAAAGGCATGCAGAGCTTGCAACGCCAAAAGCACTGCCCTCATCTCCAGGACACTGATATGCAGATTGGTCTCTGGAGAGGACCGTGTGCCTTGGACCATCCTTCTCATACAATGCCCCCCCCCACTCTAGCAGGGAAGAGTTCATGATCACCGTGATCATGGGGGAGGGAAGAACAAATGTCTGACCCTGAAGGAGGTCCGGGGATTGGAGCCACCAAAGAAGGGAGTCCCTGCAAACATGAGACAGATGAACAGGATGTGACAAGAGAAGATTCAGCATGGACCATTGAACCGCTAAGGTTCATTGCAGAACCCTCATATGAAGTCATGCGGTTGGGACAAGCTTGATCATGGCAACCATGGACCCCAGCGCCTGTAGAACTAAGCCTGTTGGGGGAAGATGGACTTGGAGAATGTAAAGCACATGATGGTGGAGTGATAATCTGTCCAGAGGTAGAAACACCTTGCCCTGAGTAGTGTCTAGCCAAGCACCTATGAAATCCAGTACCTGCACTAGTGCCAGTTGAGACTTGTTGGCATTTATGGTAATACCCGGGTATTGAACAATCTGAAGGAGATGATCCCTGGCCTGAATCAGCCAATGTTGAGGGAGCAGAGAGGAGCCAATCATCCAAGTAGGGAAAGACCTGAAAACCCTGCAGCCACAGGTGAGCTGCTACTACCGCCATACTTTGGTGAACAACAGTGGGGCAGTGGTGAGACCAAAGGGGAGTGCTCTGAAGTGAAAATGACTGGCTCCCAGTCAGAAGCAGAGGAACCTCTGAGGGCATCTTTCCATCTTGATATGATAGTACTCATCCTGGAGGTCCACTGAGCACATTCAATCATTCACGTGCAGGAAGGGCAGAATGGATTGAAGGATAACCATCCTGAATTTTGTCTTGGCAACCAACAGGTTCAGGGTTGAAAGATCCAAAAATGGTCTTAAGTCCATTTTCTTTGGCACTAAAAAGAATCTGGGTAAATGCCTGATCTGGACTGGTCTGGGGGGGAACGGGTTGGATGGCTCCTTTTGTGAGTAGCCAGGTAATTTCTTCATCTGCCTCCTCCCATTGACTGGGTGGCATGTCTGGAAGGTGTCTGGGAAGAATGGGAGGATTGATAAAGGGAACTGAGTAACCACTGGATATGATCTGCAGAACCAAATGATTGTTTGTGATTGACTCCCAGACTGTTGGGTGCAGAAATACTTACCCCCCAACTGCCTCCAGAGACGAGCAGTCAGGCAACCCCTCAGGATTGCTGGAAGGGTCTGTCCAGGAAGGTGGCCCACAAACCCTTGATTTTTTGGACCCCCCTCTGCCAGAAGGGTGGCATGTATTGTATCCCCATCTGCCCCTGGGGGAAGGCAAATCCTAAGCATCTTGGGAAGAACCCTGACACTTCCAAAACCAGATCTTTTTGACCCCACACTGATTCCTAGAAAAGGATCATTGTGGGGTGGAGAAGTAGATCCTGACAGCAGACAAGGTCTTCCCATCCTTCTCGCTCTGCATTAACGTATCACAAACCATTTTTCCAAATAAGGTGGAACCATTGTAGGGAGTGTCCATGAAAGATATCTGAAAAGGCTCTGAAAACGTGCAAACCCAGAGCCAGGCATGCTGCCTAATGGCCATGCCTGTTCCCACAATCCTGGAGGCACCGTCAGTAGCATGTGAGAGAAGCCTTATGGATGTATTTGAGATGGAAATGAGAGTGGCCATGTGAGAGGAAAAAACCTTCTTCTCCTCTGCCGACATGGACCCTGGGGCAGACTCAGCAACCTCCTTGACCAGGTCTCTGTGCAGTCTGATTACGTGCCAAATTATTCAGAACATGTAAGGCAAACGTGGCTGACACATAGGTCCAGTTCCCAAAATGATCCATCGCCCAAGACTTCCTGTCTGGAGGGTGGACCAAGGAGCGCTCCTAAGCCAACTCCTTTTTGGTGGCTGCCATAACCACCATGGCCTCAACCGGGGACCCCTTGGACCAGTGGAGCTTGTCAGAAAGGGTGTTAAGCACATTATCGGGGGATGGAGATGAGATCCACTAGGGGATCCAGAGCTGGACTTCTTGAAGCCAGGTTTAGAGGTCTCAGCTATGGGCAGGAAGACAACCTGCACACATACAGACATATGCTAGACAGAAATAAAGGAAAAGAGAGGAAAGTTTTTTTTTTTTTATAACACCGACACTGAGCACAAAGGGGACAGGGTAGGGTTAGATTAGAGACAAGGCAAGTCAAGAAGAGAGAAAATAGAGAAGAAATCTCAAATGAAGCACACTTAACACAAGCAGAGCTTGGAGTGATGGAGAAACATTGCTGGTCAAAACAAGTGGCAAACAAGATCTGGGAGGAGGAGGGAGAGTAGGGCATTATGGTAAGCTTGGACTTTGGATCCAATGCTAGAATATGTGGCTGAGTCCCTCAGGTTGAAGACCAAATGAAAACAACAACTTCAGATCAAGATGTTTTAGGATTACCTGATTTAAAGGGATATTTTAGAGCTAAAAAGTTAATGCTCATATACATAACATAAACAGAAAGCTATTTATTTATTTTATTTTACATTTGTTGACCGGGCTAGTCCAACTGGATACATGTCCATTTTCAGTAGAGGCCTGGGGAGATAAGCTCCATTAAGCTACGTAGATTGCAAAGTAATAACAATGATAATAATAATTATTACAAAAAGGTACAATGAGTATCTGAATACAAGATGTGTTGGCATTATTAAAAGAGAATAAAAAGTAATTAAAGAGGTAAAAAAAGAACATTTCACACAGTAGAAAGCATAATACTCATCACAGAGAAGGCTAGCAAGTAATATCATGTTCTGAGAGTTAACTAAGAACACATGATTTTAAGTAGCTTTCACATTCTACAGTCCAAGTGAAAAAGTAGCAAATATATATATATATATATATATATATATATATATATATACATATATATATGGTAGGTAGCTTTCAAACTCTACAGTCCAAGTGAGACAGTATCGAATATATACATGGTAGAGTTATTTTGTGGGTTTGCACTCAGGGATAGTTTAGCAGGAAGACTAGGCTAGAAGTAGCATTCAGTAAGCTAGTGGCCCAACTAGCTGAAGTCAGGAGAGAGGTATGTCTAGAGGCCTGAAAAAGATACAGATAAGGACATGGAAAGAAGCAGGTTATTAGTCAAGGTTAGAACATGTACATAGCCACTGAGTTTTAAGGAATGTTTTTAGTTGCTTCTTGAAAAGTGTTGTTGAAGAAAGAGATGATAATTCACTGGGAAGTCTGTTCCAAATTTTTCCCACAGAGTTACAGAAAAGACAGTCACCTGATTTATTGTTGGCTTTATGGGTGGCTAGTAGTAATTTATTAGCTGAGCGTAAGGTTGTGAGATTTTTGTATGGGGTGAAAAGGCTGCAGAGTATTGGGGTATTGCTGGGATGACACAAAATATTTTGGGTGATAGTAAGTTGCTGAAGTAGAAGCTGATTTTGCAGTTCCAGCCATCTTAGCTGTTTAAGATTTTGACAATGATGGGTTCTAAATGGGGAGCCAGTAGCAAATCTGGCAATGTTACAATAGGAAGTTGCCAGTTTATTGAGGTTACTTTTGGATAGATTAATATAAATGGGGGAGGCATATAGGATGGTAGAGATAAGATGAGTGTGGGTGATGGTAGTTGTAGCTAAAGGAGTAAGGAAAGGTTTAATCCTGTAAAGGGAACCTAGTTTTCTATTAACTGATTTAATGGTTAAATTAATGTGTGAATCGAAGTTAAGGTTGTGATCAATTGTTACACCTAGAAGCTTAGTGGTTGGATCAAGTGCTATGAGAGTGCCATTATTGGATGTAACTGTGATATCAATAGGGGAGAACTTCTGTGTTGTAGTGAACGGTAGTAATTTAGTTTTTTGAGGGTTTAGGAGGAGACAGCGTTGAAAGAACCAGTTTTCTACTAAGTTAAGTACTTTTTGGGTGATGGACTGGAGTTCAGCAGAAGAGACAGCACTACAGATTAATGTGGAATCATCTGCATATTGTATGCAGGTGGCTTGAGGAAGGTTAGCATTTAGATCGTTAATGAAGATAGAAAAAAGGAGAGGTCCCAAAATAGAGCCTTCAGGGACACCAAGGGTAATAGGGAGGGGAGTGGATAAGTTACTGTCCAAGAGGACTGCTTGTTGTCTATAATTCAAAGTGGAAAGGGATGATGATGAAGAGGGGAAGATTCAAGAAATAAGGACAGAGTGGGATTCTGAATGCAGATCCTTAAGGAGAATAGCAGCAGCCATGTAGAATATGATATTCATAAAGTTGCAAGAACTAAGCCAATATGAGAATTGAGAAAGGAAATTCTGCCCATACGGATGACTGCAATTAGGGGTAAACAGAGTAGGCAAGAGGGTGCTGAAATTTACAGGGGAAAACTATCAACGGAACAAAGGATCTGATGTTGTTAATCTTCGTCTATTCCTTACTGATGGGTTATCGGTTCCGCCCTCAGAACCGAGCTGGCCTTATACCAAGCTTGCATCAGCCAAAAACTCTTGACCCAAGATCCTACCCAGAATGCTCTGCTCCCTGTTACCCCAGATCTTGTTTGCCACATTGCTGTACAGCTGTATCAAGCAACTCTCTCTCAGCTAAGTGAATAATTTTTTGAAAGTTTCTATATTGTTAGTACTTTAAAAGTTTTCAGTTACTATTTCTATACTCCTACCCTATCATATCTTTAAGACTCTCTCCCTATAGTCTCTTTCCCTTTATTACCCTTGTTCTTACCTTTGAGGCAATTCTTCATTACTGTCATTGGTAATCCTTCCTTTCTCTCTACTTACCCTTTTGGGTAGCCCTCAACTCTTTGGTACTGTTGTTCTTCTAGTAGTGTTGGTTTCAAACAGTGCAAAGATTGTGGCCATAAGTTACCACTTTCTGGTGGCCATGATTTGTGTGTCTATTGCTTGAATGTCTCCCACCTTTCAGTGGATCCCCCATGTGGGATTTGTAGAAATATTTCAACTAAGACTCTCAATGAAAGAAAGAACAAGTTAATCCTGAAAGGCCTCCTTAAAACTCCTTTCTGGGAGGCTATCTCTGGGTCGGAGGGCTCACCCCCTCCTGCTAAACCCTGTAAGAGGCGTTCTTCGTCTTCCTCCTCGAGGTTGCTCACCATCTCCCTCTGGAGATCATAGGGAGTTGATTCATAAGAAGGTAAAAATTTCCAGTCCAGCGCTACCACCTGTGACCCTTTCGGCTCCAAGCTCAGCACCGCCCCAGTTGATTCTTGCTCCAGCTATGTCCTCCTTATTGCCATCGGCACCGGAGTTCCTGGTGCAGACAATTACACCTCTGACAGTTTCGTTGCAGCCTTTACTGGCACTGTCTCTGCAGTTACAGTCTTCTTTGGCACCATTGGTGCAATCTCCTTTGGCCCCGAGTTTAACGATACTGTCCTCTATGGTGCAAACACCTTCGGCACCAACATGCTTTTTGGTGCAGTCCTTTTTGGCACCATCATTACTACTGGTGCAGACACCTTCCTTGATGGTACCATAATCATCGGTGCAGACACTTGCCTTTATGGTGCAGACACTTTCGACTTCTATGGCACTGCCTTCATCAGCGCAGACTACCTCGACACCATCCTCCTCGGTACACCCTCGGTTCTGGGCTCTGCACCACTCAAACTAGCAAGGGCCAAGTACTCTCCTTCTTTGGATCTGTTTGTTGGTAGCCAATATTACCCTTTTCTAGAAAGGTCAGAATCGCCTTCAGGTTCCTCTATGAGGTCAACAAGATGTGTTGCGGCTTGTTGACCAGTTGCTTGTGGCCAGAGGACTCTCTCAAGCATCTAAAGCTATGTTTCCTCTTTCAGGTGAATGTATTTCTCCACAGACTTCAATGTACACTCCTCCTTTGACTTCCATGTAAGCATCGAAGCCCCTTCCTTCAACAGTAGCTTCCCACCCTCCGACCCCAATAGTGGACCTCATTTTGGAGTCGGAGTAGTCCTTGTGGCCCTCGGTGCACTGAGCATCGGGCTCTTCTCAGGCTAGTGGTTGTGCCATGGGGGATTGCATTCTTGGTTTCACGCCAATTTTTTCTATGGCACCCTCCAGGAATCCTCCCTCCCTCACATTCCACAGCCCTCTTGAGACTCCTGGTCTGGGGGTCGGCTCATAGGAGCGAGGTGTAAACCCAGTTCCAAGGTTGTCATGCTCAGTTCCAGGCTCCCATCCCTCTTTGGTCGGTCCAGCCTTCCAGGCCATGGAGAGGGTGCTTGCCTCTGCTGGCAAACCCCCCATGTTGGAGGCCTCTCCCCCCTCTGTGCTGCAACTGTCACAAGCCACAACCACCGGGCGCAAGGGCCTCAGGTTTCTCCCCTTCAGGAGACCCCCGCTTTGCAATATTTCCTAGAACTCCCCACTGATGAAGTACCTTGCAAGGTTTTGTGCAAGAGGAAGCACATGGACTCCACTGAGGAGTCTTTGACCGAAGACTTTGATGACTGGGAAGGGTCCCCATGGTCACCCTCTGATGAGGTGTCCTTTGGTGACATCCCCGAGATCCTAAGACAGAGGGGTAACTGGAAGTCCTCCAATCTTTCCTCAGAGGAATCTGTATTCCTGCAGGCCTTTTGTGCCCAGCCTTCTACATCCTGGGTTACCCTGCCAGCCGATGAGCTTGTCCAGCTCATCGTCAAGCATGCATAGAAGGCTCCTGACACCCTGGAAGCTATTCTGCTGAGGCCTGACAAGATTGTATCTCCCCAAGCTGAGCATCCACATTGGTCAAAAGGTCTTCCAGTAGATGCCATGGTGGTGGTGGCTGCAACCAAGAAAGACTTGGCAGAAGAGAGACAGACTGTCCATCTGTCCAACAAGGAGTCCCGGGCAAAAGACAGACTCAGGAAGCATGTGTTTGCTTCATCGACCTTTGCCATAAGGTCTTTGAATTACTTGGCACACTTTACAAGGCTCCAAAGGGATCTTATCAACCAACTCTCTGAAACCTTGGCAGGAGCTGTTTCTGATGAGGTCCATGACAACATAGCTTCTCAGATAATGACTCTAGAATCCATATCCAATTCTTCCATGCATCTTATTTCACATGCAATGGAAGGAGAGACAGGCACAGGTATAGTCATGAGATGACATGCCTGGATGTACCTTTGCGACTTTGCAGACTCTTAAGGCTTCCTTTATGAATGCCCTATCGAGGCTGCTTCTTTGTTTGGCCCTAAAGTTAAAGATACGCTGGCAAGGTGCGAACAAGATGGCAAGACTCTAACCACTCTATCTACTCCTCAACAATTCTACTCCAAAAATCAGAGAAGTGGGAAAATGTGGCACAGAAAATCACAGGGCTCTTTCGGTGATGCATGTGCTGAGTTCTCCCCTAGAGGCAGGGGGGGGAATGCCAATGAAAGACACCCCTTTTGGGGGAGAGGAAGTCAGCAAAACCGGGGTTCCAGATATTCTTTCTCTGGACAATCCTATCAGCGTTCCTGAAGCGTTGCCCAACTGCTCACCTCTGGAAGTGGTCGGGGTAATTTTTCCTTGTTCCCTACTGCCTGGCGAAACATAACCACTGATTTTTGGGTACAATGGATAATATCCAGAGGTTATCACATCCCCTTCCATCTCTGTCCAACCTCATCCAGAGACTTACCCGACGTTCCACCCAATCAAAGGGAAGCAGCAGCACACGAAAATCAAAAGCTGCTACAAAAAAAGAGTCATCCAAATGGTCCCCCAGATGAGATAGAATCTGTTTTTTACTCAAGGTTCTTTTTGGTGCCAAAAAATACAGGGGACTGGAGACCGATACTGGATCTCAGCACACTGAACAAATTTGTAAAACAGAGAAATTCTGGATGGTCATGGTTCAGTCTATCCTTTCTCTTCTGGAAGAAGACAATTGGATGCGCTCTATAGATCTTCAAGATGCGCATTACCATATATAAATGGACAAGCACTCAAGAAGATACCTCCGCTTCCACATAGGAGCCAGTCACTACCAATTTTGAGCACTGCCCTTTGGTCTCTCTACAGCCCCCAGACTGTTCACCAAATGCATAGCAGTGGTCATCACTCACCTGTGACTTCAAAGATTCCAGGTGTCTCCATACCTAGATGACTGGCTCCTCACTGCCCCCACCAAGCGTCTACTGGAAGAAGCCCTAGACTACACTCTCCTCACAGCACAATGTCTGGGAATCACTATAAACTGGGAGAAGTCCAACACAACTCCAGCACAGTCTTTAGAAATCATCAGGGTACTGTTGGACACGAGGAATTGCACAGCATCAATTCAGGATTACACTCTTCAAAGAATAAGACAACAGGTTCAGCCACTGCTTTGTCACCACAAGTCTTCTGCTTGGTCCATACTCCAAATCTTGGGGTCAATGGCAGCCTCGATCACCATTGTTCCTCTGGCCAGATTCCACATGAGACTTCTCCACTGCTTGCTCCTCACTCAGTGGTACCCTCTACAACACCCTTTGTCCTTTTAGATAAGTGTAACTCAGAGATGCAAGCAAGATTTGCTCTGGTGGACATCTCAAAACCCCCAACAATGGTCTCGCCCCTTCAGCTCCCATCAACCGAAAGCCACGGTGACCATGGACTCCTCCCTGATGGGTTGGGAGGGCTATGCCAGGGGAAACTTGGTCCAAGGCACCTGGTCGAGATGGAGGCCCTTTTGCATATCAATGTCCTGGAACTGAGGGCAGTGCTACTAGCATTGCAAGCATTCCATTCCATCCTTCCATCAGGGACTATTGCGATCCAATCAGACAACATGTCAGTGGTCTGGTATATCAACAAGCAAGAGGGCACCAGATCTTATCTGTTATGCTGAGAGGCCTTGAGAATATGGCAATGGGCAATAGTTTCCAACCACTTTCTAATTGTAACGCACATTCCTGGGAGCTCCAGCGTGATAGAGGACAAGTTGATCAGGTGCATTCTACAACCTCATGAGTGGTCCCTTAACCATGTGATAGTGGCAAAAATTTTCAACCGCTGGGGCCAGCATTGCTGTGACCTATTCACCTCCCCAACCAACTACAAGTGCAGCAACTATTTTGACCTGATCCTCCCTCAGGGACAGTCACCGAGAGACGCTCTAGTCCATGCTTGGCCCTCAGGTCTACTTTATGCTTATCCTCCTCTTCCCCTTATCTCCCAATTTCTGAAGAAAGCACGGCAGTTGAAAAGCGATCCTCATTGCTCCATATTGGCTTTGACAAATCTGGTTCCCCTTCCTCTGGCCTCATCTGCTACATCGACCATGGATCCTCAATCCATCCCCAATGTTGATCTCCCATCCGCTGGGTCTGACTCAGCCCAATCTAACAACTGTAAAGCTGACAGCTTGGTTTCTCTACTTCCTATGATTGCCAGGCAAGATAACCTCTCATCCCCGGTGCGCAATACTCTTAACGCATCTCATAAATTGCCCACCAGACTAATCTATCAAAGTAAATGGAAAAGGTTTTCATTATGGGCAGCAAATAAACAATTAGACCCCTTCTCAGCCCCAGTTCTGGTAGTTTTTAGATTACTTATCACATCTTTTCCAATCAGGGGTGTCAGCCTCTACTATTTGTGTTCATTTAGCTGCCATTTCAAATTTCCACATTGGTTTTCAGGATTCTTCACTCATGTTACATAGACTTTGTAAGACTTTCTTAAAGGGTGTTCTTCACCTAAAACCTTCCTTTAGAGAACCAGTACAACCTTGGGTTTGGCCTTAATTCTACAAGCCCTAACAGCTCCCCTGTTTGAACCTGCATCTTCATGTGATTTAAAGTACCTCTCTTGGAAAACTTTGCTTCTGGTTGCAATCACATTGGCCAGACATTTGTCAGAACTTCAAGCCTTATGCATCAAACGTCCCTATCTTATCTTGCATAAGGATAGAGCATCACTAAGAACTAATTCTTCCTTTTTATTGAAAGTGATGTCAGAGTGGTCTATCAACCAGTCTATTGACCTCCCAGTATTTTTTCCTAATCATTCTAACAAGGGAGAGTATTACCTGCACTCCCTGGATGTTAATAGGCAAATACGATTTTATCTGGACATAACAAAATCTACCCGTAAATCAGACCAACTATTTCTGGCCTTTTCTGGACCAAGAATAGGTCATCCTGTCTCAAAAGTTATATTGGCATCTTGGTTGAGAAATTGCATTACCTTTACCTACAGCAAGAACAATATCACCTTGCCTCACAGAGTGAAAGCACATTCTATAAGGTCTATGGCAACTTCATCAGCTTTCCATACTAGGGCTTCCCTCAATAATATTTGCTCAGCTGCGACTTGGGCCAAACCTCATACTTTTATCCTTCATTACAAATTGGATTTGGCCTCCAGAGGTAGAGCTTCTTTTGGCTCCATGGTGCTCAGGAATGTCCTTCCATGAGGGCCACCCAGGGATACAGGTAGCTGGGGAATCTGTCCCATCAGTAAGGAATGAACGAAGATTAACAACATCAGATAAAGAAGTTATGTTTTACCATAACATTCCATCTGAGTTGTTGAGCTTAGGTTCAATCATTACTCCCCACCCCCCATCCCATTCCGGAGGTTCCTGGTTGATCTCATATACTCGTTTACTGTAGGTCTGTTATGACCAGGGGTAGCCTCTACTTTTGTCTATCAACTTGCAAACTCAATCTGAGTTAACAGGGAGCAGAGCATTCTGGGTGGGATCTTGGCTTGAGAGTTTTTGGCTAATGCGAGCTTGGTATAAGGCCAGCTCGGTTCTGAGTATGGAACTGATAACCCATCAGTAATGAATGAACGAAGATCAACAATGCTATGGTAAGACATAACTTCTTTTTTTGGGAACACATAACTAGAGAGGGGAAAGATAACAGAATGGGAAAAGGCCAATAACACATTTGGACTGCAGGCTATAAAGACTGCTTTCCCTTTCAGGTACTGATAGAAGAGTATAAGCAAGGAGAAAGGGATATGTAAAACGTAAGTGAAACACCTACTCTGGTAGAGTTTTTAGTTGAATCTAGATCTGAAGTTGCTGTTAAAAGAGGAATAGTTATTTGGGCATATAAATTATTGCACTAACTATAGGAATCAATCAGGGGAGGTTAGGAAAGATTGGATAAGCAATCCTCAAGGAAACAATGGGATGACTTATGTCTGGCTCCCAGATATGCAACCAAGTCCAGAAGATTTAGGGCCAGATTCAATAAAGCCTACACTAAGTGTATACAATGTGTATTCAAGAAAATTCTTATCACATTTTGTTGTGCTTTCTAGTCACTCAGAAAGATTACACTAAGTGTACATGTAGTCTATGCTTTGTAGTAACCATTGTGAATCTCTGTCAATATTTAAAGCTACAAGGATATCAGAAGGAAAACAAAACATAGGAGGAAGAAGGTGTGAGTTATGTCTGTGTTGTCTGTTAGTGTAGGTGTTATTAAATCCGGGGTCAGTCTTTTTCACTTGGAAGTGTTTGCATATGTATTTTTATACCCCAAGCAGACTCAAAATAATTTTTCAACAGGTAGATGACAGAAGTTGAAGGTGGGGATGAGAAAGACAGAGGTAAGTGGGAACCTATATTCTGGGAGTGTAATGAGTTGGTAGACTTTAAAACTTCCCTACAGAGTACTCTGTCAGAAATGTTGGATGAGCAAATGGGTGTAACTGAGGAAATGAATGATTTTTTTGAGCTGAGATACAGGATCTGAATTGCCTAGACATAGTAAGGCCTTGTTAAATTCTGGTGGCTGCCAAAAAAAGTAATTATTAGAAAATGGAAATCAAAGTCTAAACCAGCTGTATTTGAAGTAGTGAATACTGTTAACAGAGATAAAAGAACTGGAACTGGGATCTTTAGAAAAGGGTAGTGTTATACTTAAAAAATAGAAAAATAAATGTAGAGTAACATTTTGGAAGAGGATTAAAATTTAAGGGAAGGCAGGAGTGATTGATATATGCAATGTTGGACTGATGATGATTGCATAAAAGAATATATGTGATATATAATGCTTATAACTGTGAACAGCTAAACCACTGGTTGTGATACCTAGCTGGAACTCCACGTTCAGGGTATGCCCAAGTCTATGAGTAATAGAGACAACATGGGAAAACCCATATCTTTTCATAATACAACATTCAAGTTCAAGTTTATAGTGCTTATTATTTAAGCACTTTACAAAATATAGTAACATGAACAATATAATACAGGCAATGAAACCTGAAACTAGCAACAATAAATATATACATTACATATGCTAAAGATGATTTTCACTAAATAACACAATGTTATGAAGACAGAAACTGGCAAAGAGCAATAGTACATTCAGGAAAAACAGTATTAAAACTGTTAATAATTACTGTATAACTGTCATGCCCAGGAAAAGTTTTACTTGGGCTTAAAAGTAAAATTAATAGCAGACTAAAATATGCCCAGCTGTAAAAACAGTTCAAAACTCTGAAAGTACCAATAATAAACATACACAAAACAGTCTCGTAGAACTACCTGTATATTACCTGATCTGTATCAATAACATTACATCCGTTGTGCCATTTTATCTTTAGAGATAACTGCAGTATAGTAGACAAGCCTTACAATCAGATTTCTGTCTCTTTAATATTCCCAGAACCCAGAACACTCAGCACTCAAAACATAAAACATTTTTTCTTGACTAGCCATAAATTGTCCCCAAAACAGCAACAAAACTAACACTGCAGGACATGGCAAGTGGTCTTCTTTCCATGCCAGTCATACAATACATAATCTTAGTTATCCAGATGTAGTAACAGAACCTTAGCTAGCAAGTGCAGCTGGCAATTACAAAAGGAAAACAAAGTTCAGAGTCCAGTCACAGCCACCCAATAATAATACTGACTAAAGAAAAACACTGTAACAAACATGGGATGAATAAAGCCAAGTGTAGTATCCTGTGCAGTCTAGCAGCTATCTGTTGCCATTGCTGAGAATGGAGCTATGCCAGCAGAGCCTAGGATTTCTTTTTAAAATATCTCCAAATTCCTCATCAACCCTGATGCTGAAAAGCCACATTGGTAAAGTAAGCACTTGAGGAAATGAGGAAATCTGTGACCTCCTGAAGGAACATCCTAAAACTACCTTGAGGATAACAGATGGTGTGGTACCCAAAGTTTGCACTTGAATATATGCAAATTCCACAGTTAGTAGCCCCTGATTTAGCCTTCTTCATTTCAATAGCTGGGTGTTAAAAATACTACATTTTTGCCCTCAGACTGAAGTGCTTTGTGTTTGCATACAACAGATAAGTTAGATGACCCCAAAGCCACAAATATGGGATCCAGATATTCTTCCTGTCAAGTCAGTGTTACAGACTTCTGGTTAAAACAATGCATGAAGTCTAATTTAATATCCAGCTTGCTCCAGTTATTGAGTTTGAACAATACCCAAACCCAAGCAGCAGTAGATCTTGGCTCATCTGTCTGTCCCATTTAACCTGAGGGCCATCAAGCACATCATACAGAACAGTGTTAAAGGTGTCTGCACAATGTCTCACTCCATGGCAGGTGCTGCATAACACCAGTATGGGCTACAAGTTAAACCAGACCACCTGCCCTTTCACAATCAATGGAAAGTGCCTAACCATTTTTTTATGTCACTGCTCAGCATCTTACAGGAATGTACCACTACAAACTGGGGAAGTCTGTTAAGGGAAAAAGGACAAAGAGACAATTCATCCCTATCACACAATCATGACACAGTCTATAATTTAATATGCATGACTTTTAGTGCCAAAAATCAGCTTAATCAGCTTTAAAAACTAACAAAATAAAAAGTAAGTAAATGAATACATGAGCTAAATACATAACTAAAGAATATAAAAGTTTGCCTCTGATAACCTAAGCAGAAGCATGGACAGTTTGCATCAATGATAAAAAATCTGTATAACTTCATTACGATGATGTGTAACACTTAAGGATAATTAACACAGAGTCACCCTAAATGATGATAAAATCAGTTCATTGGTGTGTACTAAGCTAATGGCCCTGGAGCCTTTACAAACCTAGCCCATAGAAGTGCCCTGGCATTGTGCTGCCCGACGTTAGTTCCCAGTGTCTCTATCAAGTAGAGCCACTGGAGTGATCCCCAGGGTGAACTTTCTATTTCCCAACTACTCATCAAGAATTCTCTTGAAGAGGGCCAATGAGGTGCTCTGCTTGACATGTATGGGAAGTCTATGCCAGAGCATGGATAGTCCCTGGGTTATGAACCTGACCCTCCAGCATGTTCTGTTGATTGTGGTAATGCGGTTGAGGTCTCTGAAGCGTTTGGTACGGAGGGATTGGGATTTCTTTACATGTAGCATTTCTAACAGAGCTTCTTTAGATGTAGCATTTCTAAAAGAGTTGTTGGTAAAATCAAGCTACTAGGATGTAAAAAGGCAAAACTGATCATATTCCAGAATCCAGTAAAACTCCTTGCAAGTATTTGTCACAAACATCCAGAGACATAACCAATGGTAAGAAAGAGAAGGATCCAAGTATAAAGTAAACAGTTTCAGAGCAAAAGTAAATCAATGAGCAGAAACAGGCAAATGAGAAGTAGTGTCCACTGTCAAGATCAGTAACAACTGGTTTGACAATATAAGCGAAAAAGGACTGACTGAATAAAACAAAAATCAACCAGTGAAAATACTCACAGTGACAAATAGCATCCTCAAATAAATATGAGAATAAATCCAATTTATGTTCTCAATTATAGCCACAGCTCTGAAACAGGTGATAATCTTCTCAATCATAGCCACAGTTCTGAAATAGGTGATTCTAGCTGTAAAGGCAAGGAAATGTCAAAAGACATTAATACATATGTGCACATACCTTTTATATACATACAGACATACACACACATCTCATGTGTGTGTGTGTGTGTGTGTGTGTGTGTGTGTGTGTGTGTGTGTGTGTGTGTATACATATATATATATATATATATATATATATATGGTTTGGACTATACAGATGGTCAAAAGAGGTGTGAGATCCATAGTCCCCAGGTAGGGGAATATACCCTTTTCCCCAGGGATTGTGAGATCTCAGAGACAGACTATAAAATTAGCAGGGGGTGTGGGGGGAGGGGAGTTTGTTCCCTTGCAAAAAAAAAATGATGCTTTATTTTTTTTTTTTTTTTTTTTAAGTTTTGCATGTGTGGTAGTGTATCAGCATGCATAATGTTAATTTGATTCAACATTATGCATGTTTACATAAGTAGTATTTGATTAATTTGAGAAGATCCATATTTATATATGTGTGTATTTTGTACAGGTCAGTGTATATGATGATTCACTGCTATACATTAAGCTATAAATAGAAGACTGTAAAGAATACATTGGGCAGATAAAAGTTCCAAATTCCCAGTTAAAGGGGTACACAACTGACACAGAGGGAAAAATCAGTTATTACGCTTTGCCAGATGGAAGTTTAAACCTGTAAAAGCAAATATGATATCTCCAAATGATATTAATAAACACAAGCATATAATAAAATGTCAACACCCATCTGGGATATCCTCATAAAAGTTTGGTTCATGCTGTGGCATATATGTATATAAATGTGATGTTAGGACTTTAAAAGAATATCTGAACTATTTTAAGACAGTATAAAGTCACGCGGTAGTGGTGCTGCAGTAGTGTTGTCACCTCACAGCAAGACGTTGTCCCGTTTGATTCTCAGCTAGAGTGTCTTCTGTGTGGAGGCATGCGTGAATGAGTGTGCCTTCGTTGAAGGTTGTGCGTCAGGGCTGGTAACTCGGCACGTAAAAATCCACTACCAAACATTAGCGGACTGGAGTTCCGCTGTGGCGACCCCTAACCGGGATAAGCCGAAAGACACAACAACAACAACATAAAGTCATATTTCTTACACAAGAGTGATCACAGTTAATATGGGATAACTCTCCAATGTTTTACAAAGCAAAAAAAAAATGGTACAAAAATTAAATAAATAAAAAATACACATTAAGTCTGGATAATAATACACAGATTTCAAAGAAACAGCACTAAGATGCTAGTACAATAGCTAACAGGGCACATTACAGTGCTGGCAGGCAGACCTCTTCCATCTTGTACATATGCAATTTAATGGTGGTGATGGTGGCTCTTTGCACTATGGTGTTACATACCATGGCCCTTTGTGCACAGTAACGTTTCTATGCAGACCTCTGAATCTCACACTAGCAAGCTTGTGGAATATATATGTCACTCATGGATGACTTTCAATTAGCCATAGTGCTCTCTCATTCTCAATATGACTCATTAGAAAATGCCAATAAAAGTGCAAATTAATCGTAAAGTAACAAAAGAAAGATGATGCATAAATGAGAGATGTACATATCTGAAAAAATGATGAAACATTGATTGAAATGTGTGACAATTAAAAGATCTATATAAAACAATCCAACAAAATTAAGAATACCTTTTTTTCAGGAAGTTATTTGTCATTCGGCTTTTCCCGGTTAGGGGTTGCCACAGCGGAACTCCAGTCCGCTAATGACTGGCAGTAGATTTTCATGAACGCTGAGGTGCCAGCTCGATGTTCAACCTTCAACGAAGGCACGCCCATTTATACATGTCTTTCGAACACCCACCCAACCGCAGGAAGGACATGCAGACTCCACACAGATGGCACTCCCCGCACTCCAGCCGAGAATCGAACGGGAGAACCTCTTGCTGTAAGGCAACAATGCTACCACTGCACCACATATAAAATAAAATTATTGCTTATTGGAGATAACTAACGCCTAACTTTTCCCTTAAGACATGAAATGAAGCTGTGTCTAAATTATGGAGAATTTAGTTTAATAAACATGGACTAATGCATGTGCAATAACAAAAATTATAGAGATTAAAAAAATGAAAGAATATAAGTATTGTTATGAGGAAAGTTGTTAAAATGTCAGATGTAATACAATTCTGAGAAACATTTTATAAAAGTGTGTGTTTACATTTAAAATTGATGTCAAATGTGCACTTTGCATCTTATTTGAGCTGCTATTTAATAGAATTATCCTAATATGAAATACTGACTTCCTGAAAATCAGTATGCCGAAAGGACAAAAAAAAAAAATGCCAGAAATTCTAAAGGGTGAAAAAAAATTTTTTTTTGCAGGGGGCACCCTCCAAACTTACATATACCAATTCCACTGTTGCACCAACTCAAAAAAGGAAGAGATCTCCTTAAAAAAGTGAATCAATGATAGTGCCTACTTAGAAGCCGATACAGCTACATAGTTTGATGTTATGACATTTATCTTTTTTTCCCCTCAAACATGTGTAGGGGAGCCAGTAGAATGCCTTGCTTTTTTGTTCTACTTCATATTGCAATTCCTGTTTGTATTATACTAACTTAGCTTTAATTTCTCTGAATAGGCTAAAACTTCTATAAATATTAAATCATTGTCATATAAGTTGCATCTATTCTTAACTATTTCTTTTCACATTATGTCTACTTTAGTATAATTATTTAAACTGTAGCTGTTTTTGTATTATTTTTGAAAATTATAACATTATTGCTCTTAAATATTTTTGTAATATTTTGGAGTTTTTCTCTCTGGGCCTCTGCTAATGGACACCTACCCATTTGGGCTTTTCCAGTAATCAAATGTCAATAAATAAATAAATAAATTCTCATGGGATTTTTGAATATCTGTCTAAACTCCCAGTAACTCAAACAGACAGGACTATGACTGTGCATCTCATTCCAAAAATGGAACCCAATGAATGCAGTAACCCCTTGTTCTGTCTTCAGAGTTAATACTAAAACATGAGCCTAACTACTTAGTGTGAATACAAAACCCACCGTCTTATGAACTTTCTGACCCCAAAGGTGGGAACACTCCCTACCTAAGGATAATATGAATGCATAATTTTTAAAAGTGAGAGGTGTGCACATGCAAAATTGTTTAAAATATGTATGATTGTATCATTTATTTTTTTGAACTTATCTGCATTTCCATAAAGCCCATTTCACGTTTTTAAGACTTTTTTTTTTTTTTTGCATTTGCAGATTTGGTACTGTTTTTGGTATTGTATAATTCAAACCATCTGACTGTCAATCTTATGCCAGGGACCCATTAATAGAAAACTGGGCAAGCAACCCAAATGACTTGCAGTTTAGAGGCATTTTTGACATTGATTGCAGCGAGGTATTCTTGTCAAAGCTTTTTCAGTCTAGTTTAAGGGTATGAGTAAGGCTTCTTCTGTGAAACATTGCAGAAAAGGGCAAAATAAAGAGTTCTGCCCTGTTACAGATACAAAGAGTAAAAAAGGGAATGACATCAGGTACCTGTAGAGAAATGGCCAGTAGAGACCATTCTTGGATATATCAAATTAAAGTACCACAACATGAAAACCATCCAATGTCTTCTAATGCTCTGTCTGAAGAATCTTAGTTCTTCATTCTTGACTTAAATTATGGATATTGACATGCCTTATTGTTCTAACCTTATGTTTCCCATATTTTACTTCCAAAAGCATCCCTATGTATAGATGTCCTTCAGTGATCACTGTTGCATTATTAATTACATATGTGAAGTATCTTCCCAAGGATACCATATGTACTTGAGCGCCTGTCTCTCAAGTCATATGTCTGAAGTATGCTCCAAGTGTGAGACTGCAAAGCAGTACACAAGGGACATATGGGTATACAAATCCTCAAAACTTTCTTGATGTCATGATGAACAATTAGGCTTTGCTTTCATTTCTGTCCGCAACTATATAATCTGTGTCAGTTTCCATTACAAGTTGGCAGATAAGTAGACTATCACAGTTGGAGAAACAACTTTCCTTTGTTTTTTGACAAAATTGTATTTTCATGTCAACAAGGTGGAGCACATGTCACTGTGGGAAGAAAATACCTTATAAAGATAGTCACACTAATTGCCAATAAACTTGCTTGCCTTCTTTCTGAATACTTAAAAATAAAGGTGAAAGAATGTTACATTCCTTAGATATCCATAGTCAACTCCAGTTTTATTTTGACAAAACTAAAAGTATCAGAAAAATCTAACCAATTTTTTTCCTTTCATGATAAGAAGTTGGGTTGCCCTGTCTTGAAGTAAACTATTTCCAGATGGATTTCTTTAGCTATTATATTCCATTACTCCCACTTTGGGAATTCCTTGCCAGGACAAGTTAAAGGCCATTCCACCAGAGCAGTAGCATATTCAGGTACTTTTTTTAAGAGTCTGGATACAAGATCCTTTTTAAAAGCAGCTACTTTGACTTCCAGTCACTCATTTTACTAAGCGCTACAAAATTAACACTTTGTTCATATCTAGGACTGGTTTCATCAGATCTGTGGATGGAGTTCAATTACTACTACTTCTTCCTCCTAGACAGTCTAAAAATCTTTGGGATCATTCCATATGTAATAAATACTGCAACAGTGATCAGTGAAGGACATAGTACAGCTCTGTAAGAACTTATCATAATAGTAGGTGTCCGAATATATCACTATTGCTGTATGGACTCTGTCCTTATTTTCTCCCTTTTGTTTTTATATTTTTTCCTTTTTCTGGCCATGGTGGACCTCATATGCATTCCCTTCTCTCATTCGTCATACAAAACTCTTTTATCTCTCATTTTCTGGTCCAGGGTAAGAAAGTCCTGAGGATCGTGTGCTCATTAGTCCATTATGTCCTGTTTTGCAATCTTGGGATCTTGACATGCATCTGAAGTATGGTGCAGGAAGAAGATAACTAAGCTTTGGTATGCTGGCCAGATGTTCAGCATACTTCCCATTTGTAATTAATACTGCAAAAGTGATCTATACAGGCATCTACTTTTATGGTAAGTTCACCCTTTCAGACTGGTGGCAGTAACAATAATGTTTTGTATATGTGTTGTGACAGCTCTCACACTGAAAGGATCCAAATTTATCCTTACCAGAATGAATATCTTATTCTGACCCAGTCAAAGGAATGTTTGCTAGACAATATGACAGCAGTTTTTATGTATCTTCAAATGTCTACAGTTTTTGGTGTTTATTTTTATGTTTTATTTTTCATCTGTTAATAGGAATAGAACATTGATCCATCTGGACTGTTTTCAGGTTCAGCATGAAAAGAGGCATAAAATCTCAAGCAATAACTGCAGTTCTAAAATAATAATTACATAGAGAGGTAAATATAAAATCATCAGGATTACAATCTAAGCAGAAACAGTATAGACAGTGAACAGAAGTCATGTAATATTATTAAATCTTGCAGTATTTACAGAATAAGTACATTCTGACAGCTCTGTTGAAGGAAGGTGAAGAGACAGGACACAGAGCCACAGAACTGGAGAGATATAGCATTGTGAGACTATATAGTAGACTAGAAATTAAGCAGAGAAGTATATATATATATATATATATATATATATATATATATATATATATATATATGTATATAAAATAGTGCTGCGGTGGTGGTGCTGCGGTAGCATTGTCACCTCACAGTTAGACATTGCCCGTTCGATTCTCAGTTAGAGCGTCTTCTGTGTGGTGACATGCGTGAATGGGCGTTCCTTCGTTGAAGGTTTGCGTTAGGCCCGGCAAGCCAGCATGTCAAAATCTACTGCCAATCATTAGTGGACCGGAGTTCCGCTGTGGCGACCCCTAACCGGGAAAAGCCGAAAGAAACAAACATATATATATGTAATGTTTGAAGTTCAGTAGTTTGTAGCGGGTACAGACTATGGATTATCTACAGAGCATGATCCTGCTATAAGTAGTAGTACTAGTTGCACTTCAGATGATGATGCTACTTCTAGAGTACTGACAAGTAGATTCCTTGAACTGATTTTTTTTTTTTTTTGAGAACTGGGGGAAAGTGATTGAACTGGTAATGATTCTAATATTGGGGGTAAAAAAAGCATGGTCTATTCTGTGGAAATTGGTTCATGGAGTTATTAAAAGAGAGGGTGGATGTTGACTGGGATCTCAGGGTATAGGCAGAGGCATGTTTAGTTAATCTGCTGGCAAAAAAAATGAGAAAGTTTCAAAGTTCAGTAATTTGTTGGGGATGCTAGCAGTAACGTGCAGCTCTGCTACAGCAACAGCTATTTTGCTTCAGCTAGCATGACATAACAATGTCTACTGTAGAGATCCAGAGTGATAAATCTGCAAATCCTGTTGGAGGTTGTCTGCACAAATTATATATATATATATATATATATATATATATATATATATATATATATATATATTTTTTTTTTACTTTTATTTAGTAGCAGTAAGAAGAGCGAAACATGTTTAGCCCAAAACACAGACAAGATATGTGGATTTTTCAGTCATACTCAGAGTCCTAGTATGGTGTATTATGTTGATAGTTTCATGTCCTCTACCTCTAGGACAAAGATTGACGGTTACTTTGTCATTTCTGCTCATAAACCTTTCCAAGAGCACTTTTGCCCATCCCCTTTACCTACAATGCACATAGACTGAGGACCCATATCAAAATCTCTTCAGCCATGTAGAAATCAACAGCTCTGAAAAAATGGTCTCAGATTGCACATTTATTTTTCTTAAGTTCTAGTGGGTGTTTTATTTTTTGTAACTGCATGTATCACCCCCTTTCTTGCTTCTTTTGTTGCCATTTTAAAGTTGTGCTCTCCTTTGATTTATCAGCCAATTTTTTCTCCCTAACTTTTTTTTTTTGCAAGTCAGGTTAGTTTGAAAAATAAAAGTTTGCATATATATATTAGTATCTCTACTGTTCTTTTTTCTATACCTTAGAATTCCTTATCAGCTTGTAGATTTTCATGTGTTGTTAAAGATCTCACAGTTCTTTCCCCTAAGGCATATATGCCTTACTTTTCATCAGGAATACCATTTTCCCCATGCAGAGTTAAATATTGTTTGGTAGTTGTCTGAAATCTGCTCTTTTAAACTCAGATTGCATCTTCTGTCTTACTCTACAGCTATTTTTTTTTTATTCTCGCAATTCCATTTGTAACCCAATATGTTCATTAATCTCTCTCCCTCTCCTACAGGTCAAGGTTGGCTTAATGCTGCATGTATTAAAATTCTCATGCAAACTGACTTTAGTCTTTGCTAAACAGTTTATGTACCATACCTTATCCAGAGTGAAATCAAGTTGGTTGCTTTTTCTCTTCTAATTTGCCTCTGCTTAAACTGTAATCTGCTATGTGTTTGGGGCATGTCATTTGGTTCTATTTCATGATGTTCTTCATTCTCACTGCTGCAGTAGCTATGAGTAGTGTCCTTCCAAGGACACAGCATTCAGCTTTCCAAAGCTCCAACTCCCCTTCCTGTCACTCACTCTGGCTGCTGACAGGCTGCATCCTTTTAGCAGGGAAGTATATCAGCAACCACAGTTGAGTCAAATCTTCAGAATTTTATTGCCACCTTGAGGAGAATAATTTCTCTTCCGCAAGAGGAATAGCAGATGGTCAAAAGCCTTTACCTAACAGATAAGACTCCATTTCAGAACCACTTTCACTGATAAACATGTGTATTGAATATTTGTGGTATTTCTACCTTAACATATTAAAAAAATAAACAGCTATTTGTGGTATTCTATCTTACAAATACCAGCTTTTGTCAGGGAAATTTCTTACCTGCTTCGGCATGGTTTACTTGGCTTATTTTACAATTTTGTGTGGAAAACTTTGATTTTTATGAAAATATTAAGCATTTGGGTTGCAATGTTGCAGATGGAATGTGTGTGTTTCCCACCTTTTGCTGATTTTAATGCAATTAAAATGTTTTCTCATTTCTGATGTAAAATGTTTTCTGTGATATTTCTGAGTAAAAGTTTAAGATCTGATAACACAATTATCAATGTTTCTTCTTGTGTTAACTTGTCTGAGGTCATTTTTGTTTTGGTCTTTGGGGAAGGGAAGTATGCTGCTGTTCTTACTTGTGAATACTTACCTTCTCCCAATGTTATTGAGCATACTGTATCAACTATCAGGTTTCTTCTCTGGCTATAGCATGGATAATATTCCTGGTCCTGTTTCTTCTACTCTACTTGTACATAAAAAGAAGAAACAAGTAAAATTATTGCCTCAGCCTATGTTTAGTAACTCTGGCATAGCCAAAGACGGTTCCACAGACCATTTACCTAACTCTTTCTGGTATAACTGTAACGGCCACTATGGACCAGGGGTTACACATCATCATGGGCTGTTCCAGTACCTGTTACAAGTATGGGAGAACCAAACACTTTAGGTATAGGAGTTGTCTGTGGAAAGAGACCTCTTGCCAGGGCTAGTAGGCTGTACCCTGACCACTCTCCCAGTAGGGATATTCCTAAAAATAAAATACAAAACTTAATTACAGGTTAAATGATCAGGTTATTTCTATATATAAATCAGATGTTATATCTCTTTTGCAGTCAGTCAATTCTGGGGTGGAGGTTGCCTTTTCACACTTCTAGTGCAAGTATGGCCAGAGAACAGTGGGTGTTTTCAGATGATGAGGATTCTGACAGAAACAAGGGTGATTCTTCTCAAGAATTTATCACCCAGAACACTGACACTTCAGATAGTGAACCTGAAGTTTATTCTAGACATTTGTTTTTACTTTGCCAAGACTGTTGCTAGCCTCAAGGATGTTTTTATTTGGGAGCAAAAAGGGTCTCCCCCAGAACTGAGCAGATTTAATGATCTATTACAGGATGAGGTTCCTAATTCTGCACCTGTTCCTCCCATTTTACCAGCTCTAGAAGACATTTTGAAAACTGCCTGCAAGGCTCCTGATTCACTGGTAACAGTTCCAGAGAAAGCTGATAAGCAGTATAGGGTCTCTTCAGACCCATTTCCTGTCAGCTGACCCTACTGCAGTAACTTGAGGAGCAACAACTAAAAATAAATCTTTGGCTTCCTCCAACCCAGTGCCCTCTGACAAGGAGGGCAAGTGGTTAAATAAACAAGTTAAGAGACTGTGTGCTTTTATTATGTTAGTCTTTAGGATCTTGAATTATTAGGGCTATATCTAGAAGTCTGTGCTAAATTGTGCTTATAGTTTGGAAAAATTGGCTGTTTTATTGTCTCCAGAAGGCTGGCCATATTTGAATCAAACTGTTTCTATTGTGACTTATGTTTTGAAACATGCTCTGAGAAGTGTGTATGATTGTGCTGACATTGTATCTAGTGCTTTTGCTTCTTCTGCAATGTTGCGAAGATTTGTTTGGTTGCATAATCAGAATTTTTCTAATGATTTGAAGTCTGAAATTCTTAATTGTCCACATAGCCCAGATCTGGTATTTGGGCTTGCAGATCCTTAAACAGTGGGAAGACAGAAGTAAATTGATGCATGGAGTTTCTAGAAATTTTCAGGTACCCAGGTTCTACCTTAACAAGGCCACTTCTCAATCCTTTAGACAGCAAAACAAACAGAAATCCCAGACTACCAACAAGCAGCCCCCCATAAAAAGAAAATAGGAAGAGGATAACTTTTCCAAACCAAATAGAAGAAGTAACTTTCCCAAAAAGAGTCAAGCTCCAACTAATGAATGACTGTGCCTGGAACACGATCACTTTACCCACACCTCTTACCCCAGTTTCCCTACCTCTCCCATACCGACTGACCTTCAGCTCCTTAGCATGGGATCAGAAGATTTCAGACAGGTGAGTGCTGAAGGCAATTCATGAAAGACTGACTTGGCAGTGGATGGAGTTGCCTCCTCATTCACCAAACCAGACAGACCTGCTTCCAACTATGCTACAACATATGATAGAAGCAGGAATCATAGAACCAGTAACAGCAAATCACATAGGCAAAGTTTTTTTTTATTCCAGGTTATTAATGGTATCAAAGGAGGAGGACATGCAGAGACGTGTTAGAGCTGTCCTTTCTCAACCTTTAGGTGAGAGTTCCAAAATTCAAGATGTTGACCCTACAATCAGTACTTGCACTGCTTCAAGAGCACTGTCTTATGGTAACATTGGATCTCAAAGATGGTGACTGTCTCATACTAATTGCTCACAGTTTTAGGAAATATCTAACGTTTGCTGTATCTGGATCAAGTTATCAATTCTCTGCATGACACGTCAGACTGTCCACTGCACCTCGAGTGTTCACATAGTGCTTAGCCCAAGTGGTGGCTCACTGCAGATTGCAGGGCATTCGCTTTTCCTATTTAGATTACTTGATTATTTGTGCAGACTAGTCTTCTCCCAGATGTTTGGAGTCCCTAAAAAGAGGCGTCTAACCTCATGTCACATCTGGGATTTCACTTAAACCTACAAAAAAGCCTTGTCTCACATCCTCTCATGAAATCGTCTTTGTAGAGTGTCTGATGGACACATTCAGGAAAAAGGTCATCCTTCCAAATGAAAAGGTAATAACTTACCAGCAGATGTTTCTTAGTTTTTCTCAACAGTTTCAGGCCCCTAAAACAGAATTTCTCAGAATTCTAGGCCTCATTGCATCTGTGATCCTCATGATACCACTTGCCAGATAACACATGAAAAAAATCTAGTGGTACCTAAAATATCGTGGAACCCAGCATCTAAACCTTTTGGGCTTTTAAATTCCTGTGACGGGGTTTGTGATGCAAGAACTACAGTGGTGGAGGGATCAAAAGGCTTCAATCCAGGACTCCCTTTCTCTCTTCCAACCCCAACTTCATCTTGATCAGACGGACTCTTCAGATTATACTAGGTGTCCAGTGTCCACAGGAGTAGTAGTGCAAAGTCTGTGGATGCACATAAACATAAAGGAAATTTTAGCAGTGATTCATGCTTTGAAAACTCTACATCATTTTGGACTCCTGGCTCTTTACAGGTGGTTACAGACAACACCACAGTGATTTGGTATCTCAACAAACTAGGGAATACAAGATCATACTCTCTTTGCCAGTTGGCACTTCAGCATTCTCTGACTCTTCAGGTCTCCTACATTCTGACAGAACAAAACACTGTGGTAGGCAGACTCAGCAGATCCTGGACAGACAGTGAAAAAAGTGCAGGCATGTTCCATGACTTGATTCAGATGTGCTGAACACCTCAAGTAGATTTGTTCACCTCCTTGAAAAACAGACAGCTAGAAAAATTCTGTTCAAGACATCCTTGTAGTCAAGCATGGTGAACAGATGATTTGTCATTCCCTTGGTTGAGAAGGCTCCTGTATGCTTTACCAACTTGTCCAATGATTTCCAAGGTACTTCTAAAAATTCAGAAAGCATTACCAAAAAGGCAAAACTGGTTTTGCCTTCTTATGGAACTGGCAAAGACAATTATCACAAGCTTCCTTACAGACTTGATCTACTTACACACAACACACTACCCATAGGCTTCCTTACAGACTGGATCTACTCACACAACATAAGGGGGGTTTCATATACTGCAACATTAATCAACTATAACCGACAGCCTGGATGATTCAATTTTAATATCTTTCAGGCATTTTTTTCAAGAGGATGTGCAGCAGGTACTAAAAGAGGCAGGAAAATCTGCTACTAGAAAATCTTATGATGGCAAATGGAAGAAATTTTCTAGGTGGTGCCTTTCCTCACACAGGAGAGGGAAGTAGCACATCTGGCTCTCAAACATTTGTTAAAGCTACTTAAAGATAGCCTGGAGGATGCTTCCATCAAGGTACAGCTTGCAACCAACTCAGCTTGTCTGCCTATGGATCCCCCTCTTCCTTTTGTTTGAGGTCAAACAAGTTTCTGAAATGTGTGTTGCACATGAGACCCTTTGCAAGTGAATTCCTTCTCCTCCTCCTTTGGACATCTCTTTTATTCTAGAAAAACTGACCATAGCTCCTTTTTCAGGCAGACCTGCAGTTCATTACTTTGAGAATTGTTTTACTTGTTGCTCTGACAACTGCAAGGTGAGTATCTGAGTTGGATGCTCTCAAAGTGAATTAATCCTATCTGGTTTTCCACTTGTCTAGGATTGCATTATGCACAAATCCTTCATTTATGCCTAAAATTATTTGTGATTTTACCTTGAATCAAGCCATCCATCTCCCAATTTTCTTCTCAGATCCAAAAAAACAAGCAAAAGCACAGGTAATATCTTGACAGAACCAAGTTCTTTAGAAAGGCTAAACAGCTGTTTGTTTCTTATGCAGGGATTAAGAAAGGTCAACTGGTGTCTAAACAGACTATGTCCAAATGGTGGTCCTCTGCTTTTTTTTTTTTTTTGCTATTCCCATCATGGTATTACTATTCTAGGCAAAGTTAAAGCAATGTCTACCAGGGCCTTGTCGTCTTTGATGGCATATTGGAAAAGGGTAGACTCTGGAGGCATTCTAGAAGTAGCAACTTGGTCCTCTGTTCATACTTTCACAAAGCACTACAAACTGAATTCCTTCTATAGGTCAAAGAAAAGCTATGCTAAAACCATTTTCCAGGGGCTCCTGGACACTTATCCTTTCTCCTCCCAGTAGGATATACTTTGGGAATATATCCATACTGCATGAGAATGAAGAACATCATATAGCTGTGCAAGTCTAACTTACCCATAAGAGTGGATGCTCAAATTTCTTCACCACTGCAGTAACTGCACCCACCTACTATCACCTTTTGTAGATAGCAGAAGTGGGACACAACCTCCTTTGTTGTTTTTGTTTGGATGATTTTTATGGTGTATATTGACTGTTGGCTCAGCATGAATCTACCTTTCTTGAGGAAGTAAAAATCTAAAGCTCTGCCTTGCTTTTCTTGCTGATATACCTCACTCCTAAAATGGTGCAGCCTATCAGCAATCAGAGTGAGTGAGAGAGAAGGGATATAGAGCTTTGGCAAGCTGGCTGGCTGATGTGTCCTTGGAAGGGCACTACCCATAGGCTACTGCAGCAGTGAAAGAAATTGAACTACTGTTATGGGTAAGTAGGATTTACACATCTGTACTTTACAGTTCAGAGCTCTCAACTTCTTAGTACAAGAATCAATAATATAATGAGACAAAGGCCCAAAACCAACAACAATTTTTAAATATTTGAGTTATTCACTTGGGTTTGCATTAATAGGCATGTCATGAAAAATAATAAGTCTCAATCTATATTGTCTGGCTTTAATTAGTGATTTTCGGGAGAAAACACATTTTATGAGGGACAGACCAAAAATATGAGATAAAATCAGGAACATTTTACAAACTCACGGTCAGCTGATTGCTCTGTAACTGCTTGCTTAACTTGTTGTGTTTTCTGTTATTTGTCCAGCTTGTCTGGTAGAGTTGCCTGATGTGGTCTGTTTTTTCACCATTATTCTCACTTAATTGGGTCCTATCATCATTTCATTTCTGTCTCATTGTCACTGGGGATTTTTATCTGTTTTAGCTTTTCATACTTTTTTCTGACTACATCCTTGATCCTTAAGAGTCTGTATGATTTTTCCCCTCCTGTGATTGTGCTTTGAGTGGTGGTTTGCTTCTAGTCCTCTCTCCAGCCCTGATTCAGCTCTTGTGGCAGGTAAACCCTTTATACTTGGATTTGAGATAGGCATCTTCTCCGTCTATTTCTACTTGCTCTGCTCCTTCTTTGGGGCATTTCATGGCAGGAGTTTTGGAGGTTACAAGCCCATAGCCTGAGATGTCAATGAGACTTCTCTCATCTTCATCATCTACATATTCACTGACAATCGTGACTTAGACACTGAACCTTTTGGTGCTTATATCCCCTAGGGTTATGTCACAGGCATCAACAGTTCAGAACTGACCTTGTTCTGACCCCTTCAGTGCCTTTCTCTTTATCAACATTGCTAGTATTTGTTTCTTTGGTACAGAATCCTTCATTCCTTATTATCAGAGTTGGTGTCTGTGTTACCATTTGAAAATCCTGCCTTGATGTCCCACATCTTGGATATCATGACCAATGATCTTGATGCCAAAGGAATCAGCTTTAACAAATGATAGACACAACTGGTTAAGTTGCTGGATCCCAGAAGTGCTTCTTCATTGTTGACTCCCAGGGCTGGTGTTAGTATTTTGGGGGCCCCCAGCAAATGTCAAGCTGGAGGCCCCCTGGGCTCTTCTAGTCTAAGTATCACAGTATCACTGTCAGCCCTCATATCCATCCTTTTAGTTCATGCTGTAAACTGTTAGGAGTAGTATGCACATCATGACCTGTTGGTACAATGCTCTTATATTACAACAGACCTATGCACCACACTATGTTGGCCCATCTCACAAAGGGACATGTACAGTTACTGGCATTTAGTTGCAACAATGATACATTAGAACAAGTCTATGCACAGGGCTGGACTAAGGTGAAATTGAGCCCCAGGCACTGTCTACTGTTTCATACCCTCCAAAACACACATACATCCTCCATTGCTCCCTTTGTTTCTCCCCATCTTGGGTTTCCCACACCATGCACATTACTTTTTTTTCCATTTCTCAGATTTTACCTTTTTCTTCAACTTTTTAAGAAGTCGTAACTTTATATATGCTATGAAGTGCTTTTTTAAGTTTTTCTTTTCTTTTTACAAAACTTTTTCATCCAATGTTGTTTGAACAGAAATTGTGATTAAGGAAAGAAATTCAGTGTTGCTTTTCAGCTTTAGTTTTCCTTGCATCCTTTCAACACACCATTCCTGTCCAAGACAGCACAGTAGTAACCATTTAGGAAATAAATCAATTAAGCTGGTGCCCCCAGAAGCCACATAGATTGTAGATGCTCTGGGATGCATTTTAGAGCATTTCCCAACCCTTTAATCCAACAGTGACCTGAAAAAGAATTTCAGTCTTATTTTTTCTTTCATACATAAATTGTGCCCAAGGCTTAATGTTCAAAGCTGACAAAATAGAAGCGCACAGTAAACTAACAAGCCAATTCTTGTGAGGATACACAGATCCTGTCTGGGAATACTACCTGGCTCCTAATCCCTGCCTATGCAGCCCTCTGGTGTTAGATTGGGATGAAAGCAGAGGTTCAAATGACCGCGGTCATGTATTTCAAGTGACTGTTTTAATACGTATACATAGCATTCCTCCTCACTCCTCAATCCTAATCCCCAAAGGCAACCACCTGTATACGTGCCTGATCTTTATTTGTGAGGAAAGTGAAAAAAAAAATAATGACTGCAGTAATGTATTCTACTTTGTTGCTCCTAGACAGTACACTGCCCCTACAAGAGCTAAAGTAACTTTCTTTTTACACTTCTGAGGTCTGCTAGAAAAGTAAAGGAAACAGTGACCACACAATCCCCATTTAGCTTCTCAACCAAGATAGCTCTCTGTTTTTCAGATTTCCATGGAGGTAGACCTTGGCATCTGCAACATCAACCCTACTAGACAGAAATTATATTTCACAGGAACATGTGAATTTAATTGGGAACTTTGACATGCATCAAATAACTATTTCAGATCATGTGCCAATAACTACTAAAACAAAAATAAAGGGTAATGACAAAGATGAGACACTGGCACTTCCCCACCTACTTGTTAAAAGAGAGGAATTTAAGGAATAGGTAGTGGAAATTATTTGGGTATTGTAGGGAAGATAGAAAGTACTCCAGAAGTTATAGCTAGTGAATGGGATAAAATTAAAGTGGTTTTTAAAAACAGGTATAAATAAAGACAAAAGAAATATGGTTAAGTAACAAGAATTATGCAGAGGGGATGACAAGGGTTAAAGTACTGCAGAATATGGAGAATCTCACAGAAAGAAGAGACACAACTGCAGACTGCTAAAGAGAAAATAAGGGAACACTTGGATTATATGCACGAGTTTAGCAAGATTACTGTTAAGCAACTGCTTTTTGGTGATAACTCCAAAGCACAAAAATGTTTGGGGTAACGACTTTGGCAGACCTTCAGACACCTCTTTATTATGGATCATTACCTAGGGAAAATATATTTATTTATTTCCTTTCTTTGTAGTTGCACCCTGATGCTCTGACACCTAGATTCTCAGTCCTTTCATATTTGTGACTGCATTGGGATCTAGTGTCTGTGGCAAAGACTCTGGCATTATAACCTCTGTTACTTGATTTCTTCTTTCCTCTCTTCTTCTGCATCCAGCATAGCAGTGGTGCAGTACATTCCCTTAAGCACCTGATCTACCTTAGTGGCTTAAATGCAGTAAGCTATTTCTACTTTAGCTGGGCATTCCTTTTGGTCCTTTGTCATTAGGAAAATGCTCCAGCTAGGAAATATTTCATTTTGGAACAGTATGTAATTTCATTTGAGACTGTATTCCTTTCTCCTAAAATGTTCAAAGAGATTGATACTAGCAATATTAAGAGCAGATGTTAATGTTTTCTAGTGATCCTTTATGTGACTTTATTTGCATTCTTTCCAGACTGACTATAGCCTTCACGCTCACTAAGGCCTTGTTCATGGGTCTGATATAAGGTCTTTAGAGACCACTTGGAGACTATTGATAATGCTAGGACCATGTTTCTGAGATGCTAATTTGGCAAGACCTTGTTTAAGGTTCTGATGCAGGGTTTTCTCAGCTAATCACCTTTGTCACCACTCACATGTAGGGCTTAGGTGTTCCTTATTCTTGACCCCTCATGTTTAATTCTATACATATATCAGAGGCTGTATATATATATATATATATATATATATATATATATATATATATATATATATATATATATATATATATACCATCATATCAAATGAGAGAACAGGGAATACTGAATGGGAGTGATGTTGACTACCCAGCTTGTTGAAGCTGGTAAAGTCAACTAATCAATGGGTGTGGTAGGATGTAAGTGGGGGGTATGGCTGTGTAGGGCAGCTTGTATGTAAGTAGACTGCTGTGGTCCATGTCTGTAAGCTGGCAGTGATTTTTGTTTTAAATTTCAAAAGAGCTGTCCCTTGCTGGTGTGACCATAGAGTTGGCATGTATAAGTATGGGGGGGGGGGTACATGGGGCTTTGTCTTTCTCTGCAAAACATGCTTTATTTAGATATTATTTTGATCTTTATGAGTTATAGTTTCAGTTTTGCTCTTTTCAGGGCTGTAGGAGTTTGATATTAAGTTTTGTTTTTGGAGGGATTCTGTGGATCGATAAATTCTTAGTTCAAGAGTAGGAGTTTGATACTAAGTTAAGTTTTGTGTTTTGGACGGATTCTGTGGATCGATAAATTCTTAGTTCAAGATTTGCTTATATAATCATACACACACACACACACACACACACACACACACACACACACACACACACACACACACACTCCAGAGCTCATAAGCCATTTACTGCCACTTGTCAATATATGCCTGTGACTTTGTGGCTCTTGTAGGCATACTCATTAACTGGGTATCTTCTTCACATTAGAATATCCCACTACTAGATTGTGCCCTCTGACGGTGTTCTAAGAATTTGTCCTTTTCAGAGCTGTCCACTCTACTCTGGAATCTCCTTTTTTTACATGTGGGGGGGTGGGGAAAAAGTATAACAGCATGGAGCCATGACACCACAAAGTCCTGCCCTTACCGGGATCATGTAACCTCATGGTAGCACTGACAAAACAGCTTGGGGATGATTTTAATTCATAATGAGCACGAAAGCTTTCAATAAGTATTGCCATTACTCTTGAATAATTCAAAACACTCAGCAAACAATAGGAAGGACCTTTTGTGGTTTAGTGTTTGCTAGATGGTTCATACTATCATTTTCTTAGATTTGTTTTTGTTAATCATTAAAAACGTACAGCTGTGTAAAATCTTACCATAATGGTAGATGTCCTTGCCATCACTGCTGCAATATTTTTAAGATATGGGGATTCCCTCCTGTGGAAGCCCGGTGTCCAGCCAGTCTACTAAAGACTCCTGTTACTTTAAAGGTACATCAAATGTCACCCAAACACTCCTTGCATTTCCAATTCCTCCCCCCACCCCCAGGAACACCACTGCATCACCCTCTCCAAAGCTAAAAGGCTACATGTCTATTATGGAGTTGAGCTACTCCTAGGGGTTCCTCTTTTTAAACTACTTCAACCAGGTGACTTCCCACCTCTTGCAGCTAAACTCCATAATAAAACCACTCCCTAAAACCTCCACAACCTGTCCCAATTAAATACCTCACTCCAGACACCCCAAGCCAAACTGTACTGTACTGACCATTCCATCTCCATTGTTGCACCCAAATTCTGGCAATCCCTCCCCACCACCACCACCTAAAGGTAGTCTGCTCTTTCCTTACAATCAGAGCTAAATTCAGAAAACAGCTCCATCAAAAATATAACCACAAGTACTTTTCTACTGGACACATTATCTAACTCCTTCCTCACTTGTATCACTATTTTGACCCTCTGTTCTTACCACCTGCTTCCCTCACATATTTACTAAGATTAATTAACATTTGTTTTTCTACTATGTTAATAATATTTACATATTATATCAATTGTCTATGGAATTATCTACCTTCTCTGATTATATTTTTTGGGAGTTTGTTCTGTTTTAATTTTCTTTGTGAATTTCTTCATCTTGGCTGTGCCTGCAAATGGTCTATTGTGATTAGTATGCTACCCCATTAAACTAAATAAAATAAATAAACAAAGCCCAGCAGGCTGCACAACATACAAATGGGTTAAAAAAACAGAATTGTGAAGACAAATTCCATTTATCTCTTTCAACTTGGTCTTTAAGGGTGTCTCTTCTAATATGTCCTGAGTGTTTTTTTTTTTTTTTTGTCCATTTGGTCTCCTGCCACTCTTCTGGAGTCTTAGTCTCTTGAGAGAAGCATATGTGAAAACCATAGCCCTTTGTCTTACCCTTGATTTCTTCTGAATATAAGGTTACCTGGCCAGAAGGTTACAAGCTTGGGTTGGGTCCTGAAATAATTAAATAATTCATAGTGGCAATATCCATTATATAAACTCTGTTGACATCAGGCAGCAGTTCAAGACAGAACTGCTGCAAATCTGATATCACTGTTGACACAGGATTGGAGATATTCTAACTACTAAACCTATTGTAACACATACCCTCAAGATCATTCATCATAGCAAGTTTCTCAGGTATCTTCTGTTTATACAAGACAGTTTCAGACCTCAGAAGAAAGTTATTGAATTTTGGTCCAGTAGTTTTCCAGAATTTACTGACATGGTTTCTCACTGAAGAAGCAAGACACAGCTGCAAAATTAGGATGGCTTATAAAATAGTCTACAATAACCATGTATTCAAGCATGTCATCTAACAAAGTATTTTATGATACATTGTACTGCTAACCAGCAAGGCCAAATAATATATCTGTTTACAGTAATACTGTTTCCCCATGCATCAGTGCCATTGAAATGAGTGTCATTCAAACATGAAACTGGCAAGGTCTGCATGCTATGACTTTGAATCATTTGCTGTCATTCAGATGTTGGAACATGGAAAAGGCAGCATCTTGCTTTGAATGCCAGACTGTCAGATAATTTTAATCTGATATCTTGGCATTGAAATACCTCATGTTGAATGTCAGAATATTATATATATTTGGGTTTTGTTTGTCAAATCAAACTGTGCTATTTTTTGCAGTATTATCTTAGGCATGTTTGCCATTTTGGTCTGTAGTTGTGGCAGCATGAAGCAGTGCATTTTTTGAAGTGCAGTTCATTGGTGTAGTTTGGAAATTATATTTAGTTAAAAATAACTTTATGGATTGCACTGTAAGTTTTGGGCTGCTGTAGGTTATAAGGTTTGAATTTAATATAATGAAATACAAAACATTTTAAGGAATCACATAGTGGAAAATCTAGCTTAGCTGGGTTTTTCTTTTAGCTTTTACCGATTGTTTTTTTTTATATGTGACCTTGTTACTCACTGTTTTAGTTGCAATATTTTGCAGACACCCTAATGGTTATGGACATCAGCTGGGTACGACAACCCTGTGTTTCCAAATGTTAGCCAAGCAGTCTACTTATGCTGTGCTGACAAGACCATAAGAAGGATGGAAAAATGCATGTTCACAGCTAGTGGGGTTTGGTTTTATTGCCCTAAATTTGTCTACAACAGACTTAAAAAGGAAAAATGTAATGGGCATTCAGAACTGCCATATAGCTGAAACATCTGATGTCCTTAAGGGTCATTTGCATATATCCCATGTTACCGCTAATACAAGAGGTTTTAAGGAATCACACAGTGGAAAACCTAGCTTGGCTGGATTTTTCTTTTTGTTTTTACTGACTGTTTTTTCTGTGTGACCTTGTTATTCATTGTTTTAGTTTAATATAATGTTACAATAAATTATTAGTGTCGTTCCAACGTTGGTGGTTCATTTTTTATTTATTTGTGAATAAATTACATTGGATTTTGGTGTATTACTAGATAACTAAATAACATAAGAGCTGCATAAGAATGTACAGCATAAAATTATATGAAAAAGTACTGACCAGACCTGTGTGAAGAAATGAACTGTACTATTTGCAAACAGCATATTTCATGGAGTTGCAGACTTTGCTGTGGTTATGCAACCATGAAGTTAGTATAACAAGTAAGGGAATTTGGGAGAGTTAAAAAAAAAAAACATGTTTGTGATTGGTGCTGTGATTTATTATTAATTGCACTGTAACTTCATTCTTATACGTATGGTGTGATTTTCATTGTCAGTGGCTTTTGCTGTTGTAAATGTGATGCCCTAATATTTGGGAATCCACTTTATTTACACACATGAATTCCAGGGGAAATACCACTAATTTACACACATGAATTCCAGGGGAAATATTATTTTTAAGGTTACTGAGCAGGGCCCTTAGAGATATCTCAAGTTTCTAAAAAGAAGTGAATATATTCCTCCTGTTCATCTCCATAATTCATCTAATTTACCAGATTTTTCTTTTTGTTGTTGTGGAAACCTGAAACAAGTCCCATTTCAAATATTATGGGATATTTATCAATAAAGCTAGCAAGTCTCCCAAAATGTTCAGAAATGACACTTAATGTTTTAAGACCTAAACTTTTTAAGGTCATATTCGATCACATTGCTGTCAATGCTGATGTGACATCTCATTATCGAAATGGGGAGCAGATTGATAATGATAACTTGTCCTAGCTCCATTTCTCTCTTCAAGTCTGTAAAGAAAATTCTGTCATCTGGATTCAGTGTTTAGAAAAACTGTCTGTTGACCACAGCTTACTGAACTAATTTCTGGTGTTTCAAGCTAATCATGCTATTAATTAAGGAGATAGTGTTGTGCTCAGTGCCCTAAACCTATCATGGAGTATAACAGAGATAGCCATTTTAAGTGCTGACTCTGTACTGTACAGTCACTGAGCTAACACTTCATCAGTTGGATTATATCAATGTCATCTATGAGAAGGGGGTACATTTCTTTGTAAAATTGCTGTACAGTTGCAATGTACATGTGGCACTGCAGTGCACAGATACTTCTTACATTACTAATTTATTACTGGTTTGACCATGTATACATTGGTGTACAACACTACACCCCTTTAGGTCTCATATGTCAATGCTGAAAGCATTTTGCCTGACAATATATAACTATATAAACTGATGCTAGGCACATGGTAAGGGTCACCAACATTGTACTGTTGGGATGCTTGGCATTACACATATCACAAATTTTATAACTGACACCATGCTTCCTACAAGAGAAGTTTGTACATGTATTCTAAACAAGTAATGGTGATGTGAGTCACAAAACATTTGGCCTCATGTCTTACCAAAGCTCTGTATATCTTCTGCTTAAAGTGCAAGAACAAAAGGGGTATGGGTTGCCAAATATGACATGAGGCAAAAGATCAAGCACTGCATACCTAACAATGCCTTACATGAATATCCCATGTGGTACAAGCACACAGGTTCAGTATTAGGAATTACAGCAAGTAGTCTAAAAAATCATAGACATAGTTTGCAAATAACTTACAGGATTCACCAGCTTGGGTTTATTTATTATCATAAATGTGAAGATAGCCACTTTAGTGTTCCTCCACCTGCACCTCATCACAATATGCTTCTTAGATGCATACATAACACACACACCCACACCCACACACACACACACACACACACACACACACACACACACTTATTGTCATCGTCTGACAATGAATACTAAAGTGTTAAGTAACTCGCTGCTATAGTTTACAATACATATTGAAGCTATATCTAAAGTGCTCACTCTATCCCTACTGACACATTTTTATTATTATTTACATTTATTTGTTAAAAATTAGTTAGTTTTTCTGGCCAGTCCTGCTGATTTAGAAAATAATATAAAGTATTTGTAAATTAACAGCCAATAAAATCTGTAGATACTTTTTTAGATGAGCAGCTTTTGTGTTTGCAGTAAATAGAAATAATTTTATCATTCACATCTCTCTAAAAATGGAAAAAAAGTATTTTATTCTAGTAATATATAAAACCTATAAATGACAGACCCTTATTCTGTACATAATTTTGCTGAATAACTTTCAAGCTAACAGTACCATGTTATGTATTTTCATCAATAAACTATCTAAAGTTTAGCATGATTATCATTTTTACAGAACCCAATAAATAAATGGCTTTGGAAGCTATTACATTATTTCTTGGCAAATAACTGATATATACTGTCATACAAACTATTATAGGACTATAAATCAACAAATAAAAAAATACAAAGTGGTATGAGCAGACTGGGTTCCCAAACAAATAGTATATGCAGAAAAATATAGGAAACACCAGACCACAGCAGATAGTATCAAATAAAATTCCAAAGTTTAATCCACAGTACAAAAATGGTGAGCGCTTTTGTAGCCAGAGCTACTTCATCAGACATGGTAATCCAAAAACAAAATCCAAACAAAAACTTAGAAAAAGACGTTGAGACAAACACCAAGTCTCCAACACGTAGAACACAAACTTATTGTGAATACAAGAGGCACAAATAAAAAACGGTTAAGCACTTTTCGTCTCTAAATTCCGGACTTCTTCAGATTATCAGAAAAAACAAACTCTCAACTTAAATATATACCACATGTTTTTTTTCAAAATTCATTAACTAATAATATTTGGTTAGTCATTAAATGATATCAGCAACAAGACATAAAGTAAATTAAATAGTGTGTAAATAAAAATAAATATAAATGTAAAGATGCATTTGTGAATTAAGTAAATGTGGTAAATGCATATAATGTATAAGAAAATACACTATCTGGTTATCATCTAACATAGAATGATTTCTCCTACTACATGTTTAAAAACACTAACCGATGGAGAATAGTTTATATATAAATTATGTGTCCTTATAATAGCTAACATTGGTTCTCCTAGAAATGTGCTTAACATTACATTCTACACAAGTAATTGTTAAAAAATAGTTGTTTAAAAACAAATAAAATGTTCAATAAAGTATATAATAATATGGTGTAGTATACTATAACACAAATCAACCATGCAACAAAGGGAGCAATAAAACAAAAAACAAAAACTTCACTAAGGGCTCTTTTAACGCATTAATTTCTTCAATTTTAAAATGCAAGCAATAGAGGTGACTTCATTTAACCCATGGGGGTTATAGGAGTTCAGTCTTAGTTACCAAATCGACTCCTGTCTTTCCAAAATTAAATGGTAAGGACCCTCTTTTGTGCTCTCTACAACCTGGCAAATCACTCTAAAGAGGAAGTGGTGAGCTGGATGTTCAGAACAATGCCTAGCTAAAGCATTAGAGGGTAACGTTTTCCTAATGTGATAAATATGCTAGTAGATTCTCTCTCTGAGTTTTCTGTCCGTCTTCCCAACATAATATGCTGGGCAGGCTACAGAGCTAGCCAGGTAGACCACAGATTTTGAATTGCAATTGAATCTACCCTTTGTCTTTACCTTAAAGGAACCTACTTCAAATTCTGTCCTAATTGCAACTCTCACATTTAAACGTACCTCCAGTTCTGTTACAGATCTGAGCTTCCATTTCTAGAATTTGTTTTCGGTCATCAGAACATAGTATATTCCAGTTCCTATGGTAGATATTCTGCAGCAATCTAATATTACTAGCATAGGTAATGGGAATTCTAAGCAGGTTATCCTTCCTGCGCTTTTCCTCATAAACTTGACCTTGATTGGAAAAGTACGGTTTCCTCTCCTTTCTCCTTTGAGAACCCATATTCGAGTAATGGGTAATGGAAATATCCTCTCTCCTCCCATACAGTGATGACAAGTTTGAGAAAGAATTACATCAGCTAGAAGATAGATTTATAGAGAGAGGGTATGGGAGGAGAGAGGTTCCAAGTTAAAACATTGATAGGGACTACCCCTCAATATGCCTATAAGAACAAGGAATCCCTTAAGAAACTCTTATGTGGCCCCAGGTATAAGCATGCCATAGATGTTCAACCTACCACTCCCGTATATGGGACGAAACCCTGCAACTCCTGTAACTATTGTCAATATATTGACAAGATGACAAGAGAGGGCATTTTAAACATCCAGACACTGGAAAAACTACCTATTTCAGACTTACAGCTGATTGTAATACCACTAACATTGTGTACCTAGCTTTCTGTACTACATGTTGTTCATGCTATGTCGGCATGACCACAAGAAGGTTTCGTGATAGGATTAGGGAACACATATATGACATAAACAGAGGGGCAGGAACTAATGCCCTGGCTAGGCATGTTCTAGTATCAAGGACAACACTTAACTTTCAATTCATGGTAATTGAAAAATTTCAGCTAGGATGTAGAGGTGGTGCAATTAGGACTTTGGTAGAGACTAAAGAGCTTGAATGGATTATTAGGATGTATGCCAACATGGGCAAAGGCCTAAATGATAAAGTTTGTTATTAAACCAGTTTTGGTTAATAAGCCACTACGCAGATAAAGTCTCTATATATGCACTTTTATGTATTTTTATTTATTTTAAAGATTTACTAGTTGATATTATGTCTCTGTCTAGTGCTTTTCCTTTAAATCAGTGGCTATCAGGCTAATTGTTTATTGGGAACTGACACTGATAGGCTGTTGTTGTTTTTAAAAATCCCTGTGGAGTTTATTGAGTTGTCTGATGAAGTAGCTCTGGCTACGAAAGCGCTCACCATTTTTATACTGTGGATTAAACTTTGGAATTTTATTTGATACTGTCTGCTGTGGTCTGGTGTTTCCTATATTTTTCTGCATATATTATAGGACTATACGTCTTTTGAGGAATAGATATGATCACACTGTATTTACTGGCACAGTATTTTGTACTGCAACATAACTCTAGACACACAGATCATTGCAAAGCATTCACTTGTATCTTATTTATGCACGTGTATATCTATATGTATGTATGTTATATATAAATGTGTGTGTGTGTGTTTGTGTGTGTGTGCATATGCAGTATTATGTATATGTGTATAAAGTGAATATTTATGTGTGTATATACATATATCGATATCTATCTGTATAGATAGATAGATAGATACACACACAGTTTGAAATTACCAAAATTGCAAGCAGTGTCACAGTAAAAGTGATATTCAATTGTTATTAAGATGATCTCCTGTATAGTATAATCTTCAGTGGCCATCATGAGAAAAGAAAACAGTGTTATGTTTAGATGTGACACCTAACAATGGATAACAAAGTGTCACTCACATTCACTACATTAGTATAGACTACTTTGTAAACATAGATGGGACCATGCTGCAATCCAGCATATTTTTTACTTGCAAATGTCTTCAGGCTGTGTCACTGTAGCCCTAGAACAAGAATGTTGGTCTGCAAAAGTTTAACAATAACAGCTCCAAAAAGTAATTAAGCTGTCCTCATCTGGGCGGTTATGTACATGCTTTTTATTTGCATTTCCTAGTAAAGCATAATCTCTTATTTTTCTCTAGTCATTGTGTGTGTATGTAAGATGAGACCAATCCCAGTTAACCATTGTGACTAGGACTGTATCTGGTTAAGCCATTTGAAATCCTTTTAAAAGACATTAAAGACACTCCTGGAAGGCCACCACTAAAGAAGTGGTAACATATTTCCCAAAAAGTTGAAACATTGACTGTGCTGTCTACACTAATGCGAAAAAAAAAAAAAAACTTTTTGCTCAACAAATTGTACCTGGTTCAATCCAGAGTTTTCACTGTATGATAACTTAAACCTTTAAATGAGGCCCATAGGATATTTTCAAATGACCCATTAAGAACAACAAGTGTTTCAGCTGCACAACTTCTAAAAGCACATTACTTTTTTTTTACTTTTTAAGTCTTTACAGATACATTCAGGACAACAAAGCCAAACCCCAGTAGCTGTAGACATGTATGTTTTGGCCTTTTTATTGACCTCATCAGCAAAGCATAAGTGGACTGTTTGCCTATAGCTCAGATACACAAAGTTTTTAAACCCAACTGACATCCATAAATGTTAGAGTGCTTGCAAAATATTCCCAACTAGCATTTAAACCAAAGGGTAAAAAGGTCACATATTCAAACTATTCAGTAAACACTGCAAGAAAAAAACATCCAAGCTAGAGTTTACACTGTGTGATACCTAAAAGTTCCATGGGATATATGCAAACACATGAAGTACTTCAGCAATACTGTTTTTAAATATCCCTGATTTTTTTACTTTTCAAGTCTTTATGGATACACTCAAGTCAATAAAGCCAAATCCCAGTAGCTGTGGACATGCATGTTTTGAACTTTGTATTGACTTCATCAACATAGACTGTGGTGGTGGTGCTGCGGTAGCGTTGTCGCCTCATAGCAAGACGTTGTCCCGTTCGATTCTCAGCTAGAGCGTCTTCTGTGTGGAGGCATACGTGAATGGGACATGCCTTCGTTGAAGGTTGTGCGTCAGGGCTGGTAACCCGGTACGTAAAAATCCATTACCAATCATTAGTGGACCGGAGTTCCGCTGTGGCGACCCCTAACCGGGAAAAGCCGAAAGACACAAACAAACAAACAATTGACTTCATCAACATAGCATAAGTAGATTGTTTGGCTATACTTTAGAAACAGAGGGTTATTAAATGCAGCTGATGCCATAAATGGGGGTTGGCTTTATTGCCATGAATGTATATATATATAAAAACTTGAAAAGTAAAAAAAAAAATTTTAGCATTTAGAAGCTGTGTAGCTGAAACATTTGATGTCCTTAATGGGTGATTTGCATATATCCCATGGGCTTTCATTACAATAAGTTTAAGGTATCACATAGTGAAAACTAGCTTGGCTGTTTTTTTGTTTTTTTTTTTTTTTTTTGCAGTTTTTACTGAATGGTTGGTGTGTAACCCATACCTCTCAATCTCTTAGTGCAAACAATTTGGACAAAGCCTGACAGAATGGGGGGACAAAGGTCCAAAAATAGGGACAGATTTTAAATACTGCTCTTATAAACTTAGAAAGTTGCTAAAATAACAGGATTTGTCTTACTATGCATTTTTCTGACTGGTATGATATCATTATTTAGTGACTTCAGTTCTGAGATCATCCCAGTAATTTGCCAGAAAATCTTAAATTTTATGAGGAGCAGACAAAAAAAAAAATGAATTATTTAGTGACTTCAGTTCTGAGATCATCCCAGTAATTTGCCAGAAAATCGTAAATTTTATGAGGAGCAGACAAAAAAATGAAGCACAAATCTGTATTTTTTTACCCTCTGGTTTAGTATATTAAATTGCAACCCTACTAATGTTGTTCTACTTGGAATTAAAGCACCAGACGGTTTCTTTTGTTTGCAGTTCCAAAATAAAATGACTTACTGGGAGCTCTACTGCTGGTTATTTGTTGTCAAGAATAAAATACATTTGTTTTTATTTCTTCTCTAGCACCAACATCTGTTAGCAGTACAACAAAGAAACTAATTACTTTTAATAATACAGAAATAACAATAATAATCATACTGAATGAAGACCAGACTAGTAGCAGTATGCTTATTAAATGGCTTCACATCTGACAGCATTGACTGTGATTCACTTGATAGCAAATTCTTAAAAGTATTCCTTACAGCAGTCATTGATGTTTTGGTAATATCTATGTATTTGTAGTGTGTCAAATTAATTACTGGAGTACCCTTTTCTACTATATTTGATGTATTCTGCATGTTTTAACACATGCTTACTTTTTTCACATCTTGTTGTTGAGCACCATTAATTGTTGTTATGCACCCATTTTTTTCTGGCTAATAGCTTCTGAAAGCCTGATAATAAATGGAACACTCAAAATATCAGGGCACAGATTTAGTCGGGTCTATATTAAATTGTCGAAATGGCATTACAACGAATGCTGTTTCAATGGCACATAAAGAACGAAATGCAACAGCAGCAAAACCCCAGGTCACCAAATTTTTCCTAGGGAAAAAATTGGTAGACCAACAACACAAAACACACAAGTTACATAATTTAAAAGTGGAGGGCTTCGTCACCCACACCCCCCGAACTAAATATACCAACTCCAAGATCACACTATAGTGGGGTAAAGGGCAATGTCACAGCTCAGGCCAAGCAATTTTTTTTTCCCTAGGAAAAAAAATCGCTGACCTGAGCTTTCAGTGTTATTGCATTTCGCTTATGTGTCGTCAAAATGGAATTCACTGTAATGCCGTTTTGACAATTTAATATAGACCCATTTAGCCATAAGCCTAACTTCTGCTTCTACATACATTAAATAATATATGGTATATAATCAGACACTTTAATATATAAAATGCATCACAAGATGTATTATTCTGAACTATGATCTGGAAAAAGGCATATCTCCTTCATTTAGTCCACATTTTAAAATGCTTTTTCTCTGCCTTTTTTTTCTAAATTATTTTTATTTTATAAAATACAAACAGCTGATTTCTTGTTGAGTTTAATCTGGATGACATCTGAACAATTGAAAATGTTTTAACTACATGTAAACTCCTATAAATATTACCCGCACTCAAGACATTTTATACCATAACATATAAAATGCCAGAATTGTCTGATTCTGATCTGGTACTGCGTATGGTGCTGTGGTATTCCTGTGACTTTTCCTCGGGTAGTTGAAACATGAGGCTGATCAAACAAAATCTGTCAGCAAAAGAGCAAAAAAAAGTTCAGAATTATTCAAGGTAAAAAAAAATCACTGAAAGTGCAACTAAACTGGAACTTTATAACTTGGGCTTGCCCGAATACATGGTTTTGTAAACAGCTACTTCCTATGTTGAGTAAAATGCTCTCACTTGGAATCTGCCCTGATAGAAATGTACTTCTTTTGTTAAGTAACTAATAACTGGATAAAACTACCTGGTACACATATCATTAACTTAATTCAAAATACTTGTAACTTGACCTAATGCAATTAAATACTGTTTACCTGATAATAAAAAAAGGAAGACGGGCCATCTGTGTTTGGAGGAGAACTAGAAAATGACTTTGATTTTCAGTAAAAAAAAAACTGCTCTGCAGTTACATTTGTTTTGATACACAACAAAACTTGTTTAATACCCTAATCACTGATTCAAGCAATTCAGCGATGAACTGGTTGATGGCATTTTCTATTTCTCCCAGTTATATTATTTTAATAACTTTTACAGAGTTTGCTAACTCCCTACAATACAAGAGATGCAGAAACTAAAGCAAAGCAGTTTCTGAAGCCAGCAAAGTAGGAAGAATACTTAATCTGGCAGAAATGAATATGCTGCATAGGTGAAAAAATGAATCAAATGCAATACATCATACTCATACATAAAGATTTAGTAACCATGTTCCCTAAGCTCTTGAGCTGTAGTAGTTGTGCTTTTAACATTATGTCAGGAAACAAGTGTGTCAGCATATTTTTTTCTTCCATACACAGCAGCATTCAGTGTGAATGCATAAAACCACATCCACAGATTAAAATGAAGAACCAGACCAGAAGCAGGGCAGTGAAGTCACCAGCAGCTGCTCATCCCCAGAAGGCCTTCAGATGTCTAAATGACTAGAAGCTGAATGCTATTCCACATCAGAAGCATCATTGTCAGACAGATGGTAATTGCTTCCCTTCACCCGAATATATTCAATATATCTCCCTTCGTCAGAATCTGAAGCACCACACGTACATAGCCTATTTTCAAATAAAGATTCAATCTCCTCCAGTTTTCTCCCTTTAGTCTCTGGAAGGCAGCCGTATATAAAAAGAAACCCAAGTGCAGCAAGTCCTGCATAAAAGAAGAATGCTCCTGCAACAAAGAAAACACACATTTGTCAGAAATCAATGTTTATTTACAGCATGGCAGTGCTTATAAATGTATATAATGCTGTTGAGAGACCTAAAAATACACAGTTCAGCTTGTTTCACATTGTAACTGCAATTTCCATTATCTGTTGAATGTAATTTCAACATAAGTAGACTCTGATCTAACTATGATATCAGTTTGATTTGTAACTTATGTTGCAGAATAAACAAAGATTTAAGCTAAAATTTATAAACAACAAACCATTTTTTAAATTAAGATGATGCAATGTTATTTAACATTACAAATAATATACTCAAATATGTATAGAATACACTCATGGCTGAATGATACAAAAGATAAAAACAAAGGACTACAAAGCCACAGGTAGTAGGTTTCGCTGCTGTTAATACTATAAACAATACAAAGGAAATCTGTGCTACTGACCTATGTTGGCAAGCCAGTGTCATAACATTATGAGGTGTTACTTTCTGCCATACTATGCAGTGTTGTCTCAAACATGAGACACATTAACTTTGCAAACTCTAATGCCCACGACTAAAGCTCTTCTTTCATTTCAGTAATGTGGAACAGACAGTATACACCACTTCTTTTATTACTGTTTCATTAACTGATTCAATTTTGTTGGCTAGGTAGATTCCATTGAGTGAAGGCACCACAGTCAGAGTTAGAATGACAGTGGTAGTGACCAGGGGAATCTTGGCCAAAATTATGGGGAAACTCACCCATTTGGAGGGAGATGGCATTTTCTCATGTACAACTAGTTTAGTATTAGTAAAGAACATGAAGATTTTTCTGTTCTATTGTCTTCTCTTTCTCCTACTTTGTAGTTGTATTAAGATTATATTAGCATCTCATTGAGCAAATATTATGGACTCAGTAGTGGACTTGCAGGAGTTGACAATGTGCCATGAATTCAGGACTTTGAGTTACAAAGAACTTTGTGTGTCCAGCCCTTATATTTCTAAGTATATTTTTATCACATGTATTGGTACAGTAATACCTAAATGCTTTTTAGCCATACTACCAAATGTAACATCACTTGGTACAAGTTGCAGAGCTTAAGAATCCTTTTGCTGTACTATTTTTCTTCTTAGTCCTACCTTTCAGGAAATTTGTCACTGGATTTTTTTCTGCTGTACTGCTTGTCTGATACCATATCCTACTTCCAAAACTCATAATAGGTCTTATTAGACTGATATATATAGAGATACTATGATGCATGGATTTATACGCAATATCAGTTTCAATGAACTGGCCAACTTCTTCATAGTTCTAATACAAATAGCATTCTAAGGTGCTTGAAAGCGAGTCAGTTATCCATCAGTATACTAAATCTTTGTAGGCACTTTGTAGATTATCTGAACTGCCCCTTATATAGCTATTCCCCACCTTGGCCCTTCTGCATCATAAAAGTACTTTTACTTATATTAACACTCATACCATTAATGGACATCTGTCAACTCCCTGATTTTGCTGATATTAACCAGCATATGTAAATGCTCACCACTGGATAATACTAATGATGCTGCTTTTATGTCATGTACATATCTGACACACTGGCACCAATCAGGCACTGGAGGAACATTAACTTATACTGAAAATAATAATGGCTCCAGGGCAGAACTTTGAGAACTGTCCTTAACTATTGGTTTCCAGTCACCTTCATGATTATTAAATATTATCTAGAATTCTCTTTTTAACAAATATAAAGAAATCAATTTTGTTATACAGTCAGATACTGTCCTTCAGATGAAACATTAAACAGAGGTCCTACCTGCCTGAGTTGGTCATAGGTCAGATGGATATAAAAGATCCCACAGAATGTATTGAAAATTTGGCAACATTTCCACTAGTCAGTGTGAATACCACCTTAGGTCGCCCCTAAAAAGTGGCAACTGGCCTAGTGGGACTAAATTCATTAACAAAAACAAAAATAAAATAAAAATAAATGACTTCAGTTATTTTAGTTTCTTTTGACAGCACAGTATACTCAACATTGTTGAAGGACAGACTGAAATCAAGAAAAAGAATGTCTACCAGCATTATTTTGTATTTCACTTTCCAGGCATTATTCTAAAAGTGTAAACAGTTAACGAGATGTTTTCACTATATGCATGGTATCTCAGTTTTTATCATATATAACTCTTTAAGCTTTTCTGGATTTAATTTAACAAATATTTCAAGGTTTATCTCACTGTCACTAAACAATATTATTGGTCTGTAGTGCTTAGAGTATTTCTATTTCTTTTTTACATTTATACTTGTACAGTGGATATAAAAAAGTGTACACACCCCTGTTAAAATGCCAGGTTTTTGTGATATAAAAAATGAGACCACAATAATCATTTCAAAACTTTTCCCACCTTTAATGTGACCTATAACCTATACAATTCAATTGAAATCCAAACAGATCTGTTAGGGGAAAAAATATAAAAAAAATAAAAAAACATACAATAAGCTGGTTGCATAAGTGTGCATACCCTTAAACTAATACTTTGTTGAACCACATTCTACATAGATCAGGATAGAGGATTACTACATACTCATACTTCATATATTTTTGCTACATAATTGCCCACATTTTAAATGCAGACTGCATATATTATATGTGTAGAAACCTGTGATGTACTTAAAATGTGTGTCTTTGGTTAGAAAAAAGACAGCATTGCAGGCCTGCTAGGCATACTATTTTAGAGGGCTCAGAGAATGTTGAGGTACTAACTATGGTGAGGTGTGGTATTTTCACACAAGTTCAGCAAAGGTTCTAATAATGACTAATATTACTTCCCTGCAGGCAGCCGAGTCAGTGGTGCAAAAGTTCACCCCCCCCCAAAAAAAAAGCAAAATCTGTTTCTGTGAAGGTTTTTGAGGTGCATACTGAACAAATTGATCTGATGTCATTTTCATTCATTGCTCAACTGATGGGATCTCGGATTTTACCTCAAATCTGGCTCAGCCATTTTCACTAGATTCATGGGCCTAACTCTTGAGCTCCTCCCTAACCTGTAACACCCCACCAACCTAACATACCTAAGATCTAATTTACCACCACACTGCTCAGACACGAATCTCCTACTCTTGAGCCTTTGGGTGAATTTTTCAGTATCTTTCAGTTGTAAGTTTACTCCTGCTAAATTGTATAAATATACTTTTATTTCACTCTCTCCCTTATTTCCATTCGTTTTGAGTTCTATTCGTTAGGCTATTCTTTTCCTATTCTTTTACTGTTGTTACGCAACAAAGTACCATTGTTGGCACTTTTCCCATTTTCAGTGAAATCCTTTCTTTCCTACCCTTTACAGACTATTTCTCTGTACCATTGTTGGCACTTTTCCCATTTTCAGTGAAATCCTTTCTTTCCTACCCTTTACAGACTATTTCTCGGTACCATTGTTGGCACATTTTCTATACTGTAATACAAAAAAAAATGTTTTTGCTATAGCTTAATTGTTTTTCTTTATTTGTTTACCATGGCTGATAAACTGAATGTTTTTTTTTTTAAAAATGCACTTCCTGTGGGCATAAGATCCTCAATTCTGATGCCCACAAGGAATGTGTCTATTGTTTGGGCACTGCATGTTCTACCATCCTTATAGGCTGTACATGTTTATGATTATTAAATGGACATGTCTTTTTCCTGTCAGTAAGGCATTCTCATAACTGCCAATGCTGAATCCTTTAATAGCTATACAAAAAGTTAGCCTGCTTATAGAAGAACAATCGGAATTAACAAAAACAACTGTATCCTACTCTTTTATTGTGGGCTCATCCCATTTCAGTATTTTGGTGTTGCTGTACTTTATTCATTTTCTTTGATAAAATTAGCTTTGTTTAATTCAGAATTTCCATATTACAATGCTCTAATATTCATAAACTAAGTGTGCAAAACAAATGAATAGTAAGAATTTTTTGGAAGGCTAGATGTGAACGGATTTAATTATCCTGCTGCTTTGTCTATTACATAGAAAAACTCATCTCATTTGCTTCATTAACAGGATGCCGGTCTATTATTTTTGCAAAACATCCTTGTAAACCTGTGAATACACAGTGTAGCAAGCCAATCCAAACATGAAACATGCCACAGCAAGTATGCATCTGTCAAACAATATCATAATGGACCTGCTTTCTTGAAGGCTGTAGAAGTGGAGACAGCATTCTTCATGCATGAAGAACCCAGAATCCTTGCCAAAGAAAGTAGGGTTAACTTCTAACAGATTCTAGGCTTAACAGAAGAAAAGAAACTCATGGACATCAGTGCACCTCAGGAAATTGATTCTCCAGATCATCATCCTCTAACTTCATCTGTCCCTAAACTACAAAACTTTAATGCAGCCCTTAAACCCAGGAAAGCTATTGGAAACAAATCACACTGTAAAAAAATTATATAAACATCTTTATTAAATTACCACATAAGACAAATGCATACGTACATTACTAGAAAACAAACCATAGTAACAGTTTTCCCTTTACATACACATTATACATTACGTGTGTTTTCTATCTTTATAACAACTGTCTTTCAGCTGAATATTACATAAATTGTTAAATTCCTGCCTTCCTTAAACCTTGCACCTTCTTTTCCTGTACATTATTCTTTAGCTGGAAGTTCCATTTATTTCTATGTAATTTGTTCCTTCCCTTTTCTAAGGATTCCTCTTCTATTTTTTATCTCTTTTACAATATTCAATACTTCAAATACAGTTGGTTTGGATTTTGATTTCCATTTTCTAGCAATTGCTTTTTTTGCAGCTAACAGAATTAAACTTAATAAGGCCTTACTATGTCTAGGCAATTCAGATCTTGTGCCCCATCTCAAAAGAATCATTTCCTTAGTGACAACTATTTGTTGCCCCAATACTTCCGACAGTATACTCTGTAGCAATTTTTTAAAAGTTTGCCAACTCATTATACTCCTAAAACCATATTGCAAGTTAACTCTTTCTTCCCCATCATACTTCCAACATTTGCTATTTTGAGGAAACATTGGGTGTCGGGCTGGCAACTCGGCACCATAAAAATCTACTGCCAATCATTAGCGGACCGGAGTTCCACTGTGGTGACCCCTAACCGGGAAAAGCCGAAAAGACAAACAAGTGTCTTTGAAGTCTGCCTGGGGTATAAAATATCTATGCAAACATCTTCCAAGCAAAAATCCCAAACCTTCTTGACTTTGCTGCATACTTGGAAGCCATACATATTACATTCTATTGTTTCCTTGTAATCTGCTTTTCTAGTCTCTCTTCCCAATCTTTTCTAACCTCATTTGATTAATTCTTAAACTTATCATGCAATATTGATTAATTCTTAAACTTATCATGCAATACTTTATTTGCCATACTAATTATCCCTTTATAAGAGAAGCCTCTGATCAAGATTCAACTAAAGACTCTACCAGTGTATGTCTTTCACATAGGAATACCCTAAACCTTTCACTTTGATTATACTCTACACTGAATGTGTTGTCAGTTTTCATTCATTCCTCAACAATGGGTTTGGATCTGACTCGGCTGTTACTTTAGCTTGTGGCTCTCGAGCTTCTCCCTTATTCATAATGCACCAACCCCTGACATACCTCAGATCTTGTTTGCCACTTTCGCATTTGGATGTGGTCACTTTAAGCTCAAGAGTGTTTGAGTAACGGGAAGATAAGTTAGTGATTTTCTTTCTTCCTATTAAAATCTTAAATTTCTTACATTTCCTGTTACAAATACCTTTCTTTTACACATTTTTAGTGCAATTTTCTTACCACAGTTGGTAAGCTTTTCTCCTTTTCCCTCTTTACATGCTTTTAGTGTGATTTACAATTACCATTGCTGGTACTTTTGTCTTTTTGCCTGTTAATTAAAAAAAAAAATATTTTCTATTATTAAAAATGTCTGAAAAGGATCCATCTGGCTTTAAAAAGTGGCATAAATATGGGCAAAAGTTGCCTCTCTCAAATGAGCATGCTTTGTGTGTCTACTGTTTGGGCCCAGACCATTTCATTTACAGGTAGATTGCTCCATCAGCAAGGCCTTCAACCTGCGAGCAGTTGCAGACAGGAAAAATAAGATGTTATGTTGTCCTATCTTGCTGTAATTCTTGCTAGTTGGGTTCAGAACCGAGCATCAGTTCCAACTCGGCCTAATACAAAAGTTCAAGAGCTTCCACTGGCTCGAGGCTAACCCCCTATCTCATGATGCACCAGGTAAGATACCCAGATCTCGTTTGCCACTCAAGCGATCAAGAAGTGTTCCTGCTGGCTCAATTTCTTGCAGAAATTTTCTTTAAAGTCCCTTAAGTTCTCGCTGTCCATGTGCAATAGACCCCTATCTACTTTGTTGTCATAGTGTAGTTCCTTTCCCTACTTCTAGAGAGACCCGTATAAGTTAGAGGGCTCTCAGTGGCCCGTTTAACTTAGAGGGCCACTCCCCTTTCCTTGTGTTTTTTTTCTCCCTTGAAGAATCCGTTTTATTTAGAGGATTCTTCAACTTTCATATTTTAAAGCACTGTTTCTTCCTTTGTTGTGTGTATAAAAAAGAAGTTTTTTTTAACTGTTCCTATAGAGTAGTGATAATTTGGCTTACTGTCTTTTGGCTTCCAGTGTGTTTCTCCTAGTAGTAGGCTCTGTAGTTAGAGTTAGAGCTGTGATGTTGATTTTTTGCATTTTGATATTACAGACATGTTATCTTATTGACAAAGTGTTTTCTGCCATTTTTTGCCTTCCCTCTTGCTGTCCAAGGTGGCGAAAGATAAAGAAAAAGAAAAAGAACATAAGCAGTCAGGTTTTAAAAAATGTGACCAATGTACCCAAAAAATGTCTCTTACAAATGGTCACACTAGCTGTGTGTATTATCTCGGCAGCATCCACTTGCAGGATCCTTGCACCATCTTTGTCATGAGTTTAGCAGTAGAGTGCTTCAGGAGAGCTGAAACAAATAGATGACAAGAGGCTTACTGAAAGGTCCTTTCCAGGAATCATTGGAGAGCTCCAAGCCTACCTCTCCATCTTTTTCACATTGAAAAGCCTCCAAGAGACCTGCTGTTGTGACTCTAGCTTCAGGGCCACCAAAAAAAGTTGTTGCATCAGAGCCAAGGGCTCTTGATTCTGATAGACCAGATTCTTCCTCTTCAGCTCCATTAGTGTCTACAGAGCTGGTAGAGGTACCCAGCAGGAGACTGTCTCCTGTATTGGAGCCGGTCACACCTATATTGAGATCTCCCATTTTGGAGAGGGCTAGCTCTCCCTCATTATCCTCCCATTCTTCCAGGGGTTTATCTGATGATGATGTAGAGCAGGTGGTGAAGAGATTGCTAAAGACAGTGGCACTGGAAAAAATTTTATCTTCTCCAACCCCAAAGGATTCGGGACCGTCAAAGGCACCATCTCCAATTCCTCCTCTGAGCCTGGTGGTTTCGGAGCCAAACAGGATGGATCTGATAGTAGTGGAATTGTCAGTACCGGGATCTCCCTTAGGTTCATCAGTTCCGGCATCTGCTCTGACGTCCTTGGGTCCCTCGTATCTCGACGAGTCTGGGAGCAGACGCCCACCTGTCTGGTCCGGGGAGAGGAGTCAGTGCGAACAGTTGTCTGAGCCAACTCTACCCTCGGTGAGACTGAGCTCGGCTCCTACATCAGCTTTGGAGCCACATGCTCCCCCCTGGAGTCAATCTTTGGCATCTTCGGAGTGGATGATCTCTTCGATGCAGAGTGAGGGGGCTTTTGAGCTGATGGAGAGAGTGCTGTCATCCCAGATAGCTCCACTCTTGGAGCCATGTTCTCTTCCCTCACAGGTGCCGGTGTCAATCTCTTCTTCACCTGCCCCTCCCCAACACAGAAGCCAAGAGCCCCAGGAAGCCCCTTTGAGCAGCATCATCTCCTCTGAGGCTTCAACAGAGTACCCCTCTGAGGAAGTCCCTAGGAAGAGACTGTGTAAGAGGAAGCACATAGACTCCCCTGAGTCTGTCACTTCAGATACTGATTTGGATGAGTCTGAAGGGTCCCCATAGTCCCCCTCTGAGGATGTCTCTTTCTCTGACATCCTTGAGATCCTCAAACAGAGGGATGGCTGGAAGCCTATCAACCCTACAGAGGATGAATCGGTATACCTGGAGGCTTTGGGTCTCACCCTTCCACTTCCTGGGTGACTTCCCCATATGACCAGCTTTTAAATGTCATATCCCACAAGGCCTGGACATCACCTGATACAGTGGAGCCTGTTCTGCAGAGGCCAAATAAATTTATTACTGCCCCTACAGAGAAGGAGTTCCTGATAAAAGGTGTCCCTGTAGATGTGATGGTGGTGGTGGCGGCCACCAAGAAGGAGACTTCCTCATCTGATCATCCTCCTAACAGAGAGTCAAGGACTATGGACAGATATGGAAAGCATGCCTTTTCTTCAGCGGCCTTTACTCTGTGGTTGCTGAACTCTCTCACCCATTTTACAAGGTTTCAAAGGGATTTCCAAAAGGAGCTAGGAGATACCCTTCAGGGTTCTGCAGTTTCGGGGACTGCAGACAAAGTTTCCTCACAGCTCTCCACCCTCAACTCCATTGTGAACTCCTCCACGAGACTGATATCTTATGCAGCTGATGGAGCAAATAGAGCAGCAGCTGCAGGAATTTCCCTTAGGAGACATTCTTGGATGCATCTTTGCAACTTTGCTGACCCTTTAAGTCTTCCTTCACCAACGCCCCCTTCGATGGTTCAGCTCTTCTTGGACCAAAGGTAAAATATACCTTGACCAGGTGTAAGGAGGAAAGGAAAACCTTGTCTGCCATTAGAATCTGTTTTTCTGCTCCATCTAGACCCTATCCTAAGGGTCAGAGAGGTGCGAAGATGTGGTTCCGGATGTCCCAAAAAGGTTTCTCTGATGCACGTGGTGACACTTCCACCAGGGGCAGAGGGGGAAATGCTAATGGAAGACACTGACCTCGCAGCAGAGTGGGGGGGGGGGTCTGCAGAATCAGACTGACAGAGATACATTCTCTCGGAGGCCTTTCCAGCACTCCTGAAAGGAGGCCCACCTGCTCTTCTCTGGAGGTAGTCAGAGGACAATTGTCGTTGCATCCAAATGCCTGGCAAGAGATCACCCAAGGCAAATGGATACAGACAATCATATCCAGAGGCTGTTACATACCCTTTTCCACTCCCCGTCCAGTAAACCAGTCCATGCCAGACATTCCACCCGGTCAATGGGACTATGCAATACAAGAGATACTTGCGTTGCTAGAAAAAAGAGTCATCCAACATGTCCCTGCAGACCAAATTGGATCTACTACTCACTCAAGGTTCTTTTTAGTTCCAAAAAAGACAGGGGACTGGAGATCCATTCTAGATCTCAGGAAACTCAACAAATCTGTAAAAAAAAATCAAAGTTCCAGATGGTGACATTGCAATCAATATTCCCTTTTCTCGGGAAAGATGACTGGATGTGCTCAATAGATCGCTTATACGCGGACTACCACATAAAGATGGACAGGTGGTCTAGGAGACATTTATGCTTTCAGCTGTGAGCCAGTCATTATCAATTCTGAGCCATGCCCTTTGGTCTCACTACAGCCCCCAGAGTGTTCACCAAATGCATGGCAGTGGTCACGGCTCACTTGAGATACCAGGGATTCCGTGTGTTTCCATACCTAGACAATTGGCTCCTCACCGCCACCACCAAGCATCTACTGCTACGAGAGAGGGATGAAACAATGTTACTTTGCAGCAGACTAGGCATCACAGTAAACTTAAAAAATGTGCCTTGTCACCTTCTCAGCATATTACTTTCTTAGGTGCAGAACTGGATTAAAAAAAGATGGTGGCAAAACTTACCCCAGACAGGATACAGTCCCTTCACCACCAGATCAAGATACTGCTTTCAAAAACAAAAGTCCGGGCCAGGTACGTATTACAAGTTCTGGGCACCATGGCAGCTGCGATTCTTCTAGTTCCTCTAGCACGGCTGCATATGAGGGTTCTATAGTGGTTACTTTTTGCCTAGTAGTCAATGCAGGATCTTCCTCTAGCACATCAGATAATCATCACAGAATCATGCAAGAAAGATCTCCTTTGGCGGCTACAAACAGAACAATTATACCTTGGCCATCCTTTTATTTTTCCACAACCAACAGCAGTACTAACCACGGACGCTTCCCAGATCATGTGGGGGGGCATTATCTGGGAATGACGGTCCAAGGCCTATGGCAAGAACACAAGAGTCTCTTGCACATCAACATCCTAGAGATGAAAGCAGTGCTATATGCATTGCAGGCATTTCAAGACTCTCTTTCGATACGCACAGTTGCAATTCAGACAGACAACATGTCAGTGGTGTGGTACTTAAACAAGCAGGGAGGAACCAGATCACACCCCCTATGTTGAGAGGCACAACAGGTGTGGCAATGGGCTGTTGCTTCTCAACGTTTTCTGATAACAATGCACATCCCAGAAAAATCTGAAGTGATAGCAGATAAACTCAGCACAGCTACTCTGTTGCCCCAGGAGTGGTCCCTGAAACCATATTGTGAAAGAGATCTTCCAGAAGTGAGGCCAGCCTTGCTGCAACCTTTTCGCTACTTCCATGAATGCCAAATGCAGCAGCTACTTTGCCCTAATTCCCCCTCCGGGGAAGTCACCAAGGGATGCACTGGTTCACGATTGGCCCCTGGGACTACTCTATGCCTTCCCCCCATTCCCTTTAATACCCAAAGTACTTCAGAAAGCCAGCATGTTGAAAAGCAGGATGATTCTCATTGCACCTTACTGGCCTCGACAAGTTTGGTTCCCCTTTCTCTGGACCCATTGGCTGGAGAAACCTTGGATTCTGGACCCAATTCCAGATCTTCTGACCCACTCATCAGGAGCATTCCATCCTTCCATCCAGATCCTCAAGTTGACAGCATGGCTGCTCCAATTCCACATTTAGCCGGGTGTTACAATTTTTCCCCTGCAGTGAAACATATCCTTATTTCTTCCCATAAACTGTCCATGAGGAAGTTGTATTCCAGTAAATGGAAATGATTTTCCTACTAGGCTGCTGAACACAACATAAAACCTTTTACAGCTTGTAATACTGCAGTTCTAGAATTTCTTTCAAACTTTTTGAGGAGAGAGCTGCAGCAGCTTCTATCAGAGTCTGATTGGCAGCCATTTCTAATTTCCATACTGGGGAAATGGGAGTACCTATTATGTCTCAAAGATTATGTAAAGCCTTTCTCAAAGGTACCTTTCTACTCAGACCCTAGATCAGAGAACCTCTGGCCCCATGGGACATGAGTTATGTCCTATCCATGTTAGTTTTGCTACCTTTTAAGCCCGCATTATCTTACGATATAAAGTTTTTGTCATGGAAAACTCTTTTCTTAGTAGCCATTACTTCCACCAGAAGAGTATCAGAACTCCAAGCACTCTCTATTCATCCTCCTTATATAGTTTTTCACAAAGACAGAGTATCCTTGAGAACTAATCCATCTTTCCTACTGAAAGTCTTGTCAGATAATAATCTAAACCAGATTGAATTGCCTGTGTTTTTTCCAAATTATGGTGACAAGGCAGAATATAAATTGCATCAATTAGATGTACACTGACAGCTACTCTTCTACTTGTATAGGACCAAAGACCTCAGAAAGTCTGACCATCTTTTTGTGTCCTTTTCTGAAAATAGGAAAGGACTGCCAGTATCCAAGATAACTTTATCTAAGTGGCTTACTGATTGCATCTCCTTCTCATACAGTAGGAATAACAGGCAATTAGCGGGCAAAATAAAAGGAGATTCTATAAGAGCAGCCTTAACATCCTCTGCCTTTCAGGCTACACTTCCCATGGACTCTATTTGTGTGGCTGCCACATGGGTGAGACCTCATACCTTTATTACTCATTACAAAGTGGATGTGGCCTTCCAGAACAGGTCTTTCTTTGGATCCACTGTATTAAGAGTCTTTTTTCCAGAGCCACCCTGGGATAAAGGTGCTAGGGACGCAGCCCCAACCAGCAAGAATTACGGTGAGATAGGACAACATAACATTAAGAAGTTATGTACTCACCATAACATTCCATGTTTGTTGTCCATCTCGCCTATATTCTTGCGTCCCACCCTCCTTCCTCCTCCTTTGTCCCTGGAGGAATGGGCAGATATTACATGTATATGGATATATGTATATAGTTATACTGGCTTGGAATCTCTGGTTCCTTTCTTCTACAGTTAGACAATCTAGGCATGTGGAGGTACAGATGAGGTTTTCACTTGCAAACATGATCTGGGTATCTTACCTGGTGCATCATGGGATAGGTGCTTAGCCTCAAGCTAGTGGAAGCTCTTGAGCTTTTGTATTAGGCCGACTCAGAACTGATGCTCAGTTCCGAACCCAATCAGCAAGAATATAGGGGAGATGGACAACAAACATGGAAAGTTATGGTGAGTACATAACTTCTTATTAATTCTGAACGAACTGTTACCTTCTTCCTTTCAGAGGCTATTTCTGGGGCTTACCCCCCCAAACCTAACCTTAAGGAGCCATCAAGTAAGCCTTCAGGGCCTTCTGGATCCTCAACTCCCTTGTCGAATCCTACCATGGAACCACGACAGAAAAAACACAAAGTTAGATCCAAAGACTGCTCCAGCTGAGCCAGAGTTGGATTCAAAAATGGTTTCTTCAGATCCTAGCTTTTCAGATCTGAAGCCTTTGTCCAGGACCAGGTATTCCCCCCTCCATTAACCTGGTGCCCTCTAGAGTACCTTCCCTGTATCTTGAGTCCAGCCGGCACTCTATCTCCTCATTGGTAACTTCTTCTCGTACTTCTAGAAGTCTGACCTAAGCTGATGTGGACAGAATGATGAGGAAATTTCTCCTGGCACTGACACAGATGGGAGCTCTCTCGGCTCCTACCCCTTCAGGTCAGGAAGTCCTTTTTTGTACTACTCTTCCAATCTTGGTTCCTATTCCTATCTGACCTATCATTTCAGTGCCCTTGGATCTGAGTCTCCCAGAACCATCTGGATCAGATCTGAAGATTTTAGTATCTTCGGCTGTGAGGCTGTCTCTGAGTGCACCAGCCTTTTAGTTTCGGAGCTGGACAACTCTTGGAAATGAAGCATCCCTGTCGGATCCAAGGCATTAGAGCCAACTCCAAAATTATTAGAGATGTCTCTTCCCCTCAGAGCTTTGGCATTGGACAGCTCACCTTTGGCCGTCACCTTTGGTGGACTGCCTTTGGGACAGTGGAAGCTGATGGGCAGAAGTGTGGCTTTTTTGTTTCTGTTGGTTTCCTTCTCCCTGGAGCATTCTGCTTTTGAGGTGGTGGAGAGAGTGCTCTCTGCTTCTGCAGGATGGATGGTTCCTATCCTCTCCGTTTTCCCCTCTGGATCCTGTGTGTCTCTGCACCTTGAGCCTCAGCATTCTATGCCACAGAGACAGCCAGCCTAAGGTCTGCAGGTTACCCAGCAGGGTATTGCTATCTCTTCCAATACTTCTCCATAGCATCCCACTGAAGAAGTCCCTAGGAAGAGGAAGTACAAGAGGAGGCACTTGGACTCCCCTCAGGAGTCCATCACCAAAGATACTGATTCTGATGAAGGGGAAAGGTTCCCAAGATCACCACCTTAAGATGTCTCATTCTGAGACAACCTTGAGATTCTTAAGCAGAGGGGTGGTTGGTCTACTGATAACCCTTCCCCAGAAGAATAGTATTCCTGGAGCCTTTGGGTCTGGCCCATCTACCTCCTGGGTAACTCCACCCATTGACAAGCTCATTGACTTGATCTACAGGCAAGCATGAAAGGAGCCAGACACAGTTGAGCCAATCCCAAAAACACTGGATTAGATTCTGGCACCACCTGCAGGAAGGGAGTTTTGGTGCAAGGGGTATAGATGCTATGGTCATGGTAGCAGTCACCTCAAGGAACTTGCGGAGCAGAGTTCCTCTGTCCATCCACCTAAGAGGGAGTCTAAGGTTTGGACAGATTCTGGAAGCATGTTTATTCTTCAGTGACCTTTTGGCCTCAGATCGCTGAACTATTTGGCGCACTTTACAAGACTACAGAGGGACTTGATAAATGAACTATCAAAATCCCTTTATGGAACCACTACTGCTAACACTTAGGCTTCTGTTGACTCACAGTTGGTGACCCTAGAATCGATTTCTAATTTGTCCATAAGGCTTATCTCTCATCAGAATCAGAATCACATTTATTGGCCAAATATGCACACATACAAGGAATTTAACTCAGGTTTCAGTGACTCTCCAACTATAAATTACATAAATGGCATACATACTACTATTAAGAACAAAACAAAATAGTAAATATACATATACATATAAGATGCAAAGTGCAACTCATTGGAAGAAATACTGAAATAAACTCTGAAAGAAACAAGTATTAACAATATGAAAACAATACTGCAGAATCCTCTGAGGCTTGGGTAAAAGAATACCCCAACCTAATAAGCTAACTTAACCGTTTATGAACTTGATGGCCTGTGAAAAATAAACCGTTCTCACATCTGCTTGTTTTGGTGCATATTACTCTATAACGTCTGGCTGATGGTAATGATTCAGAAAGATGGTGGCCTGGATATGAAGGCTGGTTATAATCTTCCCTGCCCTTTTCATGACTCTGGAATAGTACAGGCCCTGTAAGGAGGGAGGGCAAACTAGCACTAGTGATATTTTTGGCAGACCTGACTATTCAATGTTACCTATTTTTGTCATACTTTTCTCTCATTTTTTTATCTTTTTTTATACATATTTGTTATATTTTTGTCTCATTCAGCTGAACGTACCTAAATAGCAGTGGGTTCAGGTATTTCCATTAGGAGGCATGCCTGGATGTGCTTCTATGACTTTGTGGAGGCCTTTGAGTCCTCTTTCATTGATGCTTCTTTTGACATAACCTCTTATTCAGCCCCAAAGTGAAGGACACACACTCCACGTGTGAGCAGAATGGAACGACCCTCTCTGCAGTAGGAGTATATTTTTGACTCCTTCTCCAGGAACCAATGAGGAGGATAAAAACTGTGGTTCAAGAAGTCCCAGGGTCCTTTTCAAGATCCAAGTGGAGTTAGTCCCCCAAAGCAGAGGAAGAAATTCAAGTGGAAGATGCCAACCATGTGGCAGAGGATGCCCGCAGCCTGAGGGTCTAGAGATTCCATCTCTGACAGACCCTACCAGCGCTCCTGAAAGGAGGCTTGACTGTTCCCCTTTGGAGGCAATTGAAGGTCATTTATCCCTGCACCAGAGAGCCTAGCTAGACATCACAAAAGATACGTGGGTACATAGGATCATTTCCAGAGGATATATAATTCCCTTTTCCCTTCCACCTCCATCAGTATGCAAATTTCCCAATGTTCCACCCTGTCAGAGGAAAGCAGCAGCATTAGAAATACAAATGTTGCTAGAAAAAAAGTCACCCAAGAGGCCCCACCAGACCAGATAGAATCCGGAACTTACTCAAGATTCTTTTTAGTGCCAAAGAAAACAGGGGACCGGAGACCGATTTTGGATCTCAACAACTTGAGCAAATGAGTTCAACACACAAAGTTTTGTATGGTCACGGTTCAGTCCATTCTCCCCTTTTTGTGCAAGGATGACTGAATGTGCTCGATAGACTTTCAGGATGCGTACTATCACATAAAAATGAACAGACAATCCAGAAGGTATCTACACTTTCAGCTGGGGGCCAATTACCAGTTCAGAGCACTGCCTCTTTGGCTTCACCACAGCCCCCCAGGGTGATCATCAAATGCATGGCAGTGGTATCAGCTCACTTGAGACTGTAGGGATTCTGATTGTTTCCCTACTTGGATGACTGGCTCATTGCCGCCCCACAGGCATCTACTAATAAGAACTTGACATCAAGTATTTCAGACTTGCTCCCATCTGGGGAAAACCAAAACTTGCAACAAATCTCATTTAGAATTGTCTCAGACACTGGAATTCATAGGAACAAATTTCAACACAGTATCTGTGACAGCTTCTCTTCCTCTCTCAAGAATACAAACTATCAGATTCCAGTTCAACAGAGTAATTCACAGTATCACAGTCTCAGCCCGATTGATTCTACAAGCCTTGGGCTCAATGTCAATGGCTATAATCTTTGTTCCTCTAGCAAGATTTTACATGAAAATTGTTCAATGGATGTCAGCAATGCAGTGACCTATTCTTTACCAACACAGCCCAAATAAGAATCACTCAGGCATGCAAATGATACCTTTGGTGGTGGATTCAATCAGATCAGGTTCCACAAGGCTGTCCTTTCATTCTCCCTCAGCCCAAGGCCATAGTGACCACTGACCCATCCCACATTGGGTGGGGGGGGCACTTCCTGGGGAAAATAGTCCTGGTCCCTTGAAAAGGCCAACATGCATATCAATGTCATGGAAATGAGAGCAGTGCTTTAAGTGTTGCAGGCTTTCCATGACTCTCTCTTTTGGGACAGTTGCGATTCAGACAGACAATATCTCAGTAGTTTGGTACATCAACAGACAAGGAGCAACCAGGTCTTACCCCTTGTGTTGAGAAGCCCTCAGAGTGTCGCAATGGGCAATCTCATCCAACTGTTTTCTGATAGCAATGCACATTCCAGGGGAGTCCAATTTGATAGCAGACAAATTGAGCAGGTCCATTCTACTACCTCACAAGTGGCCTCTCAACATGAACTTGGCAGAAACTATTTTCAACAATGAGGCCAGCCTTGCTCCGATGTCTTTGCATCTCCTCTAAACAACAAGTGCAGCAGCTTCTTTGCCCTAATTCCCCCACCGAGGCATGCTCTACTACACGACTTGTCCCCCAGTCTCCTCTGTGCATATCCTCCAACTCCTGCAGAAAGCTTTCTGGTTGAAGAGCAAAGTCATTCTCATTGCACCTTACTGGCCTTGACAGATTTGGTTTCCCTTTCTGTGGCCTCATCTAATTTACCCAACTTGGATTCTGGATCCAATTCCAGACCCTCTGTCTCACCTGACAAGCATGATTCACCCAGATATCTCAAACCTTAAGCTGAAAGAGTGGTTTCTCCACTTCCTTTCATAGCCAGACAACTATGGTCTTGTGCCCTGTCTATCATATATTTTTATCTTCTCATAAAGCTTTTACAAGAAAACTTTGCAGAAATAAATGTAAGAGGTTTGTTTTTTTTGGGTCCATCAGAAACACATCGAGCCCTTTTCAGCCCCTATACATAGTGTCCTTGAACATTTGGCAACAATTTTCAATGAAGGAGCTAGCTCCTCAACCATTAGAGTTCAATTAGCAGCCATCTCTAATTTTCATATTGGATTTGAGAACTCCACCATGGCTTCATCTAAATATTGTAAGGCCTTCTTGAGAGGTACACTACCTTTGAGACCTCCTTATAAAGATGCAACTCCTTCATGGGACTTAAATTTGATATTGCAGGCCCTGATTCATTCCCTTTTTGAACAAGCATCAAACATGTGATCTAAAGTTTCTTTTTGGTAGCCATCACCTCTGCTAGAAGGATTTCAGAACTTCAGGCATTATCTTCTAAACCTCCTTACTTGATTTTTCATGGGGATAGAGTAAAATTATGAGCCAATCCTTCTTTCCTTCCAAAGGTGAAGTCAGAATCTAACATCAACCCATCCATTAATCTCCCAGTTTTCTTTCCTAAATTTGCAAACAAAGATGAATATATGTTGCACTTATTGAATGTTCACAGACAATTAATTTTTACTTAGATAGAACAAAAGAAATTAGAAAGATAGATCAATTATTTGTCTCCTTTGCAGATTCTAAATTGGGTAAATCAGTTGAAAAGGTAACTTTAGCCAGATGGCTGATGGATTGTAAATCAATTGTCTACAACAAGATGGGTCTGTCCTTATCATAACCCTTAAGAGTCCATTCAGCTAGGTCCATGGCAACTTCTTCAGTGTTTCTTTCCAGGGCTTCCATGGGCAACATATGTGCGGCTGCAACTTGCCCCAATCTTCATACCTTTATTACTCATTACAATCTGGATCTGGTCTCGAGAGGAAGAATAGCTTTTGGCTCAACTGTGTACAGGAATATCCTTTCCACACGGGATTTTAGGCAGTTGGGGACTCTGTTCCAACTGCTGAGGAATGAATGAAAATTGACAACATCAGATAAAGAACTTATGTGCTCCCCATAATGTTCCATCGGTGATGTCCACTTTCATTCTTCCTCAACTCCCCTCCCCCCAAGCCCAACCTTTTTAACACTTGATTTCTGGAAGAACAAGAACTTACAAGGACACCACTGTTCCTTATGTTGAACTCCAATTAAAGGCTTCTTCTATCAGGGATATTATGATATTTCTTACATTATGTAAACCAGCAAACAAGATCTGAGGTATGTTAGGGACTGGTGCATTATGGGTAAGGGAGGAACTCAAGAACTTTTTAGTGGTGATGAGCTCAAGTAATGGCTGAATCAGATCCGAACCCAACTGTTGAGGAAGAATTAAAGTAGATGACACAGACGGAATGTTATGGTGAGTACATAACTTCTTTATATCAATCCCTGGTAGGGAAGGCAGTTTCTAACCTGCAGTACAAACTTCTTAGCCTCATCCCACTGTATTACCTTTCTCCTTTAGTTATTTGCTCCCAATACTCTGGTTCCTTTGTCAGTTGTCTCCAGTAAATTTCAGACCTCTCTTGTTTATTTTCTGTACCTTTACTTGCAGTCATCCCGATAGGCAAAATCTCCTTCCTCCATTTCCATGTTGGCTTAGTTCTTAGATTACTTTCTCCAACTTTATGGATAAAATATTTTGTATAGTTTTCATTATTCTCCTTAAGAATCTGCATCCAAAACCCCACTCTCTCCTTATTTCTTAAACTCCCCCCTCCTTCCACTTTATCATCCCTTTCCACTCTGAATTATATAACCTTCTGCTTGTGTTATATACACAAGCCTGAACTGTGTAGCTGCAAAATATCCATTCAAATCAGGTAATCCTAAACCACCTTTTTCTACTGGGAGGATCAACTTATCCCACTTAATTCTTGTCCTCTTTCCCTCCCAGACAAATTCCTTCGACTTTTTATTATTGTCCACAACTTCTCTTCTGGTTGATAAAAAATATACTTGCCCAGTATATAAAACTAAAGGAACTAAACACATTTCTATTGTTTGTATCTCACTATTCATATCCATAAATAAGAGATTTCAGCTTCTCAGTTTTTATGTTATATTTTAGTCTCTTCCCACATATCTTCAACTGCTATAACAGAAGCTTTTTTAAATCATACTCTTAAATACTTAACCTTGTTATTAGGGGGTACATAATTTATGGCTATAGCCTTTGTTTTACCTAAATTAATTTTAGATCCCCAAAAGACTTTAAACTGTCTCAAAATTTTCCACAACATTCAGATATCCTTTTCTGGATTTATTCGGTACAAAATAATATCATCTGCAGGTAAAGCCAACATTTCTTGATCACCATACCAATTATATCCTTGAATTTCTGAGTCCCTTGATCTGAAGTTGTCAGTCTTCATTTTATCCTTGACCAATGGGTTTGGTTCCAGGAATAGGAACTGTCTCAGATGTTTCTACAGCTCGCACATGCCAAAAACTCTTGAGCTTTAACCCTACCCACAATGCATCTCTCCTAGTTACCTCAGATCTCATTTGTCACTTTCCTGGACAGACGTATTCGGCTTTGCTATCAACCTAAGTGAAATTGTACTATTATTATTTCACCTTTCTTCAACACTAAATCTGCTTGTATTTTTTCCCTACCCCTTTTCTTATTACTTATGTAGTTCGTAATTACCATGGTTGGGAATTTCCCTTCCTTTTGTACACTTTGTTTACCTCTGTTCTACCACTGTTGATAGATAACTCCTTTCTGTACACTTCAGTGTACTCTATCCCCTTTTTCTTACAGTTCTTTCAAAAAAAATCTTTCACTATTTTTCTCTGTTAAAAAGTTTACGAATGCTTGGTTTTCCTCAAACCATCTGTCATGTGCGTGTGTGGTGTGAGTGTAAACTTCTTACTTAGTATGGCTGAAAAACCTATAGGTCCCTCTGCCTTTAAGAAATGCCAGAAGTGTGACCACAAAATTCCTTCTTCAGACTCACACGCATTGAGTGTCTACTGCTTGGGACCACACAACCTGTAAGAAGATTGCAGTATATGTCATGGCTTTAGCCTCAGAGCTTTAATAGAGAGAAAGAATAAACTTATTTTAAAAGGTTTAATTCTGACTGGCTTTTATGAGACCATACCTGATGGAAAAAGCAAAACTGATATTTCGTCACTGTCCTCTTCTTCCTCTGGGAAGGCTAAGAAAAGACGCATGTCTATGTCATCTTCTCCAGTGGCGACAGTCAAAAAAGTTAAAACCTCAATGCAAAAAAGCTTCTCAGCTCTGACAGATGTTGATATTGCAATGTTGGTACCAACATACTCCACTGCTTCTATCAATGCTGAGAGCTTCAACGCAGATTCAAACTTCTAGCTCAGTTCTACAGATTCAAGCTCCGAGCATTACTTTGGCGCTCACTGATTTGGCACTATTTCCAGTTGTCAAGTTCCTAGATTTCAGTATTCCCCATCCATTGATCTTTCTGCTGGGGAAATTCCTGAGGTCTTTCTGCAAAGACCCAAGTCTCCTTCTGTGTCCTCTATCTGTTCCACCAAAAGCCTCATAGAGAGTGATGTGGAGAGACTGGTGGAGAAAATTTTGTGGGCAAGAGGAATCTCAGGTGTCCCCTTGGCTATGACCCCTTCTGGTGCTGAGCATTCTTTCACCTAGTTGACTAGTCCTCCTCCGGCCTCCTCTGAGGCCTTGGAGATTTCAGCTTTGAGTTGTCTGACATCAGCTGCATCGGTTCCAATAGTCTCCATTACTTCAACACCGATTCAAGCTCTGAGTTCTTCAGCTGTGTCAGATCTAGAGACCTCCATGGCTGCATCTACCTGGTTGGCCAAAGTGGTAGGAGACAACTCCATTTTTTTGGAGCCATCCATGCACCTTGGGGCTTCAGCTAGGGTTAGTTTGGCACCAGCTTCTGTCTTTGAGGTAGTTTCATCAGAGTGGGAAGTGACTATGGTTCCGAGGCAGTCTGTCTCGGTTCTGGGCTCCCTTCCCTCTTCTTCAGGTCTAGCCTTCAAGGATATGGAGAGAGCCTTGGTTGCCTCAGCCACTCAGTTGACCTCTTCTTCTTTGAAGCATGTTCCTTTCTTGAGTCCAGTTATCAAGCCTGCTCCTGCACTGGGCCAGTGAGTGCTAAAACCTCAGGAGAATCAAATACAGATTCTCCCTTTTTCCGATACCTCACAAGACCATCCCCCCTGATGAGGTCCCTCTGAAGAAAAAGTGCAAGAGGAAGCACTTAGATTCCCCACAGGAATACATCACTGAAGATACTGATTTTGATGAAGAGGAAGGGTCCCTCAGATCACCCCCTGATGATGTCTCCTTTGCAGGCATCCTGGAAATTTTTAAACAGAGAGGTGATTGGAAATCCTAAAACCCTACCCCTGAGGAATCAGTATACCTGCATGCTTTTTGCACTCACCCATCTACCTTTTGGGTGACTCTGCCCATTGATGAACTTATTCAGCTGATTACTGAGTGGGTATGAAAAGTGTCTGACTTCACTGAACCTATTCCCTAGGAGGCCAGACAAACTTTTATCCTCTCCAAAGATAAAGAATTTTGGGCAAAAGGTTTAGCAGTAGATGCCATGGTCATAGCAGCAGCCACAAAAGGAATTGGCTGAGGAAAGTTCCATCCATCTGCCCAACAGAGTGTCACAGATGATGGATAGGTTTGGCAAGTGGCTTTATGAATCATCAACCTGTGCATTACATTCTTTGAATTTTCTGGCACATTTCACCAGGCTACAAAGGTATCTGATCAAGGAGCTCTTGGATACCCTGGCAGGAACGGTCTCTGAGGAGGTACAAGACAAAGTTGCCCGTTAGCTACCATGGAGTATGTATCTAATTTGTCCATGCAGCTCATTGCACATTCAGCTGAAGGGACTACCAGAGAAGTGGGTTCAAACGTAGCCATAAGGAGACACGCTTGGATGCAACCATGTGACTTTGTAGAGCCATTTAAGTAATTTGTCAATGCATCTTTTGATGGAGCGTCCTTGTTTGGTCCAAGGGTTAGAGAAATTATCCAGGTGTGAGAAAATATGGAGAGACACTTTTTGCTGTGTGTGCTTCTCTCCACTCCTCAAAAAACTTTTTCCAGGAATCAGAGAGTGGGTGGAAAAATGTGGTTCAAAAATCCAGATGGCCTTTTTAAGACACATGTGGTGAAAGTTCCTCTACTGGCAGAGTAGGGAACTCTAACAGAAGATGACGCCCACATGGCAGAGGTGACCCACAAAATCAGGGATTCAGAAATTCCTATTCTGGAAAACCCTATCAGCATTCCTGAATGGATGCCCAATTGCCTTCCTCTGGATTCAGTCAGGGGATTGTTATCTCTGCACCAAAATGCTTGCTTAGAAATCACATCAAATACTTGGGTGCAGAGGATTATATCCAAAGGTTATGTTATAGCCTTTTCTCTTCCCCCTCCTATTTCCAAATAAATCCATGAAGTTTCACCCAGTCAGAGGGAACCAGCAGTCTAAAGATAAAAAGACTGCTAGAAAAAGAGAGTCATCCATGAAGTCCCAACAGTTCAGCTAGAGTCCGGAGCTTACTCAAGATTATTTTTAGTGGCAAAAAGGACCTGGGACTGGAGACCAATTTTGGATCTCAGCCTACTGAACAAATCTGTTTGGCAAACAAAATTCTGGATGGTCATGGTAGAGTCCATTCTATCTTGTTTGGAGGAGGGTGACTGGATGTGCTCAATAGACCTTCAGGATGCGTATTACCACATAAAAATGGACAAGCACTCCAGACGTTTCCTCCACTTCAAGCTGGGAGCCAGTCATTGTCAGTTCAGAGTTCTGCCCTTTGGTCTCACCACAGCACCCAAAGTTCACCAAATGCATGGTGGTACTAGCAACTCACTTGAGACTGCAAGGATTCTGAGTGTTTCCATATTTAGACGACTGGCTCATTACCGCTCTGACCAGGCATCTGTTGATAGTAGCAAGAGATTATGTTTTACAGACTTGTTCCAACCTAGGAATTACCGTGAATTATGAAAAATCTCAACTGATTCCAACTCAAAGCTTAGAATTCATAGGTGCAGTGCTGAATAGCATTATGTTCATAGCCTCCCTTCCACCAGTGAGATTATAAAATAGTCAGGGAACAAGTTCAAAAGATACAACACAGCAAGAAAGTACCTGCCCATCTAGTCTTACAAGCCCTGGGTTCAATGGTGGTGACAATTACTCTAGTTCCCCTGGCAAGATTTCATATGCGAATTCTTCAATGGCTACTTGCATCTCAGTGGCAAATACTTCACCAGCCTATGTCGGATCAGATTTTGATCAGCAATCTTTGCAGAAAAGATCTAGCACTCAGAGGACATTCTTCTAGGCCACCCATTTGTCCCACAGCAATCCAAGGCCATAGTGACCACTAATGCCTCAGATGGGGTGAGGGCCATTATTTGGGCAAGACTGTCTAAAGCACTTTTTTGTTGCCAGTATGCAGATAGATGTCCTAGAAATGAGAGCAGTGCTTTTAGTGTTGCAAGTCTTTCAAACTCTTCTCCATCTAGGAACTACTGTGATTCAAACAACATGCCAACAATTTGGTACATCAACAAACAGGGAGGAACCAGTTCTTATCCTTTATGTCGAGAAGCACTCAGAGTGTAGCAGTGGGTGATTTCTGATAGCAATGCATATTCTGAGGAGCTCCAATGTGATAGCAGACAAACTGAGCAGGTCTATTATTCTACCTCATGAGTGGTCCCTCAATTCAATTTGTGCCAATGGGGCCAGCCTTGCTGCAGCCTTCGGCCTCACTCCTGAACAAGTGCAGCAACTACTTCACCCTAATCACCCCACTGGGGGAATCACCCAGGGATGCTCTTCTACACAATTGACTCCCCAGACTTCTGTACACATTCTATCCATTTCATTTAAATCTGAAATTCCTAGAGAAAGCCCTAAGGTTGAAGAGCAGAGTGATCCTAATTGCCCCTTATTGGCTTCAACAAATATGGTTCCCTTTCTCTGGCCTTACCTGATAAAAGAACCTTGGACTCTGGATCAAATTCCAGACCTCCTCTCTCATCCTGAGGACTTGATACACCCAAACCTCAGGCTGACAGCATGGTTCCTCCAGTTCCATTAACTGCCAGGCAACTTAACCTTCCTTCCTTCCCTGGTACGTAGACTTTTATTAGTCTCTCATAAGTCATCCACCTGTAAACTCTATACTAGTAAATGGAAGAGATTTACCTTTTGGTCCCGCAAAAGGAATATTGACCCCTTTTCAGCAGCCAATGAAAAGATTTTAAAATTCTTATCCTCTCTTTTTGATGCAGGAGCCTCTCCTTCTACTATTAAAATCCAGTTGGCAGCGATTTCTAATTTTCATAACAGTTTGGGGGATAATTCCCAAGCTTCTCATAAGCTATGTAAAACATTTTTAAAAGGAAATGTTTTGCTGAAACCCCCTTTTAAAGATCCTATTCCTCCCTGGGATCTTCCCTAGTATTCAGTGGCAGCTGGTGACTTCTAATCAAAGGGGGGCTGCAGTAGACAGCTGAATGGGTGGGGTCAATGGGAATGGGTGTGCCCAACTAGAAAGTGGAGGAGCTATGCTCAAAACCACAAAAACTTTAATTAAATACGCTGCCCTGGGTGCCAAACCATCATTATGGGAGTCCAATCAAGACAAAATGAAGTGTAGAAGAAAAAAAACTATTTCAATCCACTGGCTGCATGACAGTTTACTTAATATCTACATGGAAACAAAAAGGATGTGAGGCATGAAAAAAGTAAATTACTTTTTAAATACATTACTGGAATGCCAGTCAAAATCAAGTATAAGAAAAACAAGCAGCACTTAACTCAAATCACTTCTCCTTGCACTCCATTTCTAATTATAAGTTATATTCAGCTTTATTAAAGTACCAAGTAACATGCTGAAAGTAGCAATCTCTGTGATACCCCCACTTGTAAAAATGTTTCTTATCCAAAAAAGACCTGCTGCCTGACAACTATCTACTTGTTTCATGGGGAAAACATGATCAAAGTAAAAAATGAAAAGAAAACAAGAAACAAGCTCAACATATATTGCTTAAAGGATTACTGCACAGGATATGGACCACACATGATAGATTGACATTCTGTTTAGTTTGCAGGTAACGCCTGTAATGAGCTTAACATAATCTAATCCTGGCCTTTATTACAAATACTGTCATATGCATTTCAATACCCAAGGCTTATATATTATCTAGTTATGCAAGTATTCTGTGCATGGCAACAACAGAAAGCCTTTCAATGTTGGCAATACTGCTTATCAAAACTTACTTGCATCTTACAATATCAGACAAGCTTACCTGATGGTCATTAAAGCACTGCTACTTAAACACAGAGCAAAAGGCACTTTCTGAATAATAATAAGCATATATCAACAGTATAAAAATATGACAGAAACCAGAACATTCTGCAAACTCAATGACAGATGAAAAGCCACTGTAGTACTTGTGTTTACCTTGGATGGGGGGGGGGGGGTAGTCTGCACATTTACACTGCATAACTGCTCCTTGCCTTGCTTGGACACATCCAGAGTCACTACATGGGGGAGGTGGGTGCAACAAGTTTGTCACAATTTGAAATGTCTCTGGCTGACTGCGATGGCCCTGACACATTTGTCATACCTCTCAACCTCAGAGCAAGAAATCTGGACAAAGCCATACATAGAAGTGGGACAAAGGCCCAAAAATAAGGACAATTTTTAAATATTGCTCTTATAAACTTAGAAAGATAATAGAATAGTAGGTCTTGCATTAGTATGAATTTTCTGAAAGGTACGAAATCTGAAACTCAAATGTCTTTCATTATTTTCTAACTTCAGTCTTTAATGATTTGCCACTAATTTGCCAAATAACACAATTTTATGAAAATGGACCAAAAATGTGATGCAAAAATATAAAATAGCCACACAATACAGCTGGGAACCTGTCAAAGAAGGGACACTTTTAATATTAGTACTGCTAACTTGAGCAGCTGACAAAATAAAAGAATCTACATGCATTTCTGAAATAAAAGTAATCTATAACTGATTATTACAGTTATTTATTAATTGTAAACCCTCCATGTTTTCTTCCAAAATTGCCATTTTGCAGAGGGATTATTAGGGGAAGAGCAACATTTTGAGCCAAAATCAGGGACAGCTGAGAGGTTTGGATATGCCTAATTCTATAAAGCAATTTTATTTGCACGTACCTCTCAACCTATTAATGCAGGAAATCTGGACAAGGCCAAATATATTGGGGGAACATACAAACACTTCTAAAATTGCTTTTGTATAAACTTAAGACAGTTGATAGAATAACAGGTCTTGCTTTAGCATGCATTTTTCTGAAGGTTATGACGTAAAACTCAATGTCTGTCATTTAGTGACTTCATTCCTAAATGATTTGCCAGAAAACCACACATTTTATGAGGAACAAACCAAAAATAAGAAGCAAATATCTATTCATTCTGCAAAAATATGGACAGCTGAGAGGTATAGTTCAACCAGGGCTGTCTGAGTTTGCTGCCCTTCCCCTCTCAAAATCATGGTCAATTGGAGCCTCCCCCCTGCAACCATTCCAGTGCCCCATTCCTTGGTTATTTTGCCCCATTTACCATAAACACTGTAATGTGCATACTGCTTTACTTCTGCAATGATTTGGATTTCATTTGAAAGTTTTATTTTGCATTTTTACAGCACAAACCCCAATAGATATCTGCTAAACAAAGCAATGCAGTCTCACAATGAAAACAGACATAGCATTAAAACTTCTCTGCCCTTGAAACTCACATGCATTGAAACAGCACTGAAACCCACATTCAAAGAAAATACATTTTGCCAGTGGCAGATAAAGATTAACTTTGGGCTGTTTTCAAATCATAGGCCCCTTTTGGGCTGTTTTCAAATAATAGGCTCCTTGAACACGAAACATACATATGCTCTTTGATACACCTTCCCGATTGTATTAAATTGTATTCCTTGTACAATACAGTACAGTTGTTAGAGGCATTTTAAATTTATTGTTTTGAACATTAGTAAACAATGAAACAAAACGCATACACCAATGACAAAAACTACCCAATTCAGAACATTTCCATCATAAAAGTCTACTCAACCTTCTACAGTCCACCAGTATCAGTAAATATGCACAATCTCTGAAGTGTAAAAGTCATCTAAATAATTCCACATTAAAGAAATCTGTAATAATGAAGAGGTTGCTGCTAGCAAACAACTTTATATGTCACTGTTTATTCATCTACAAAGAAAGTGCCTGTTGCCCTTGAGGAATAAATTGCCTATGTTGCATGCATTAAAAAAATGATAAGCTAGTAATATCGCAATAGGGACTGTATGGCAAACTGATAACAGGTTCATAGTTACTACTCTAGGTATCTTTGCCAAAAAGGACTGCAGCATCCACCCACTTTACAACACAGTACAGTATCAGCAATGCATCTATCTACTGTGGAAGTAGAACCCACAGCCTTCTGCATCAAAAGCAAGTACACTACCTGTTGTGCTATTAACAATGCAAGCAGACTCAGAATAAGCAGCACTAAAGTTTTGTTCCCCTGCAGCTCTCAGCTCCTTGTAAAATCTACTCGACACACAGTTCTATCTCTGAACTTTGCAGCACAAGAAATCTGGAAAAAGACGACATTTATTGGGGGGGGGGGGGACAAAAGCCCAAAAACCAGGGACACATTTTAAACATTGCTTGTACAATGTTGTAAAGTTGCTAGAATAAATGCTGTGTTACCACCATACATTTCACTGCCACGTCTTTAACCCAGGGGACCCTGTGCAAAACAGTCAGAGAAACATACCACTATGCCAAATCAGCTGTTTTGTGAAAGAGAGGAAGACAAACTTAAATGGCTACCATTTACTGAATTCAGTTCTCACCATAGCTGTCAACCTATTGGCACAAAACACCTGAACAAAGCCAATAATGGGGGAATACAGCCCCCAAACATATTCAGTGAATTCAGTTCTCAACATACCTCTCAACCTCTTAGCAAAAAACATGTGGACAAAGCCAGTAATGGAGGGGAATATAGCCCCCAAACATTCAATGAATTCAGTTCTCACCATAGATAGCTCTCAACCTTAGCACAAAATACCTGGACAAAGCCAATAATGGGGGAATACAGTCCCAAAAATAGGGACAAATTTCAAATATCCATGTTATAAACTTAGACATCTGCTAGAATAAACAGTTTTGTGTTACCATGTACTTTCATAAGAATATGAAGTCTGACATTCAGATGCCTGTTATTTTTAAACATTTAACCAGGAAACTGGTCTGACTTGGAAGAAAAGACAATTTTCAGCAGAGCAGGGAGAAACTCCAGACATATCTTTGTAAGATGGGAGGACATGCAGACTCCACACAGAAGGTACCCCAGCCAAGAATCAAACCAGAGAACCTGTAGCTGTCAGGCAGCAATGCTACCAGTGCACCACTGCACTACAGACTTTGCAAGGAAAAATGTAGATACAGAAACTACAGATTTTATGAGGAACAGAACAAATATGAGGCAAAAATCTGCAATTTTTTTAGAAATGGTGGTGGATAGGGAATTCAGGTCCTTGCCACCTGCATCCAAGGTACAGGGTTCAAACCTGAGTATCTCTACCCACTACCATTTGTTCTCTCTAGCCACCAGTATATAGCAACTGGGGCATTTTACACAGACACACAGACACAGACACACACACACACACACACACACACACACACACACACACACACACACAAACACACACCTTTGTCCATGTCACGAAGCCTTCACCTACCCGTTTCACGAACAGAACATACTCCATGTGTACAAAGCCTTCACCTACCCGTTTCTTGAACATAATCCATGTGTACGAAGCCCATCCAGCCAGCAACCATTTGTCCAGCAGTATAATCCACTCACGAAGCCCACGCAGCAAAATTCCCGTGAGAGCTCTCAGCTCACCCCTCATTGGTTCTGCCTGCAGGGGAAGCAGTCTGGAGCTCCTCTGTTCTGTGCAGTCATCACCGCACAGATTCCTGGGTATCTCACAGCACAGATCGCTGGGTACCTCTTTGTCTGCATCCGGACTGCTGATAAAGGCAGTCTGAGTTCCCCAATGTGTCCGCGCATGCGCAGTGGAGTCGGGACTCGTGCTTTTTTATTTTTTGTTTCACATATTTTTTTTCTTTTGTTTTTTCTAGGTGGGAGGGCTGCAGTCTGGCAGTCCGATAGCACAAGCCGCCCCTGCTAGTATTACAGTCCATTGTTTAGTGTCCCTTTGAACCTTCTGCTGAATGTGACCTTGGAAAACTGTATTCCTTGTAGTAATAATTTTGGCTAGGAGAATTTCTGAAATTCAAGCTTTGTCCTGCAAGCCACCATAAAGACAGAGTTGCCTTGATGAATCCCTCCTTTCTTCCTAAGGAAGTGTCAGACACTAATATTAATCAGACTATTAATCCTCCAGTATTCATTCTCAACTTTTCCAATAAAGGAGAATACTCCCTTCATTTACTGGATGTTCACAGACAGTTATGTTTTTACCTGCACAGAACCAATGATATTCGAAAATCAAGCCAACTGTTTGTTTCCTTCTCAAGTACCAAAACTGGCAAACCAATCTGTAAAGTAACCTTAGCCAAATGGCTAAAAGAATGACTATCCTTTATTTATGACAAAAAGAAAACTGATTTGCCTGGACCGGTAAAGGCTCCGTCTACAAGATCTATAGCTACATCAGCAGTTTTTCAATCTTGAGCTTCCATGGATGACAATGACATTTGTGCAGCAGGAACTTGGGCTTCTCCTCATACCTATACTACTCATTACAAATTGGACCTGGTCTCCAGGGGAAGAGCATCCTTTGGTTTAATGCTGCTCAGGAATGCCCTTCCTTGAGTCTGCCCAGGATCTAGGGCAGCTGGGGACTTTGTCCCATTGCTCAAAGATAAAATGAAGATTGACAACTTTAGCTAAATAAGTTATGTACTCACCATAACATTCCATCTGAGTTGCCTATCTTCATTTATACTTTACTTCCCTCCCTCCTTCCCCTGGACTTTCAAATGTCCTTTGGTGGAACGGATAGGGCACATACCTCCTTGTTTTGACTTGTATTACATAGCAGATATGGTTTTCATCAGGCCTCCTGTTCTTATGTCTGTTTAGCTGTAATCTGCAAACTTGATCTGAGGTAAATAGGAGAGATGCATTGTGGGTAGGGTTGAAGATAGAGAGTTTTTGGCCTGTGCGAGCAGTAGAAACAGCCGAGACGGTTCCGATTCTTGGAACCGAACCCATTGGTCAAGGATAAATGAAGATAGACAAGTCAGACAGAATGTTACGGTGAGTACATAACTTTTTTTTTTCTTTTGCAAGGGATCTAAATATAAAGCAAACAACAAATGGGGAAACAGGACATCACTGCTAGTCCTTGTATTCAAACCCAACGTATCGGTGAAGAACCCTCCCATTTTAATTCTTGCCTCTGATCCTTCACATACACTCCTAATTAACCATATAATTGTATAAGGAAATATAAATGCTGCTATTGCCCTACTCATAAAATCCCAGCTTACTCTGTCAAATGATTTCTCTGCATCAAGCCACAGCAACAAAAGCTGTATTTTCTTACATTCTGCTTCCCTCTGGATCAACATCATTCTATTAATGTTGTCAAATGTTTGCCACCCTCTACAAAACCTCAATGATCAACATCTATAAATTTTGGCAGCCCCTTCTTTTAGTTAGTCTAGACATAAGCACTTTCTAACCATGGTTTAAAACTAAAATGGGTCTATATAAAGCTGGGTCTGAATACTGTTAAAGAAAATCTTCCAAACTTTTATAACTTTCTACCCCCCAAATTTCCACAGAAATACCATCTGTGCCTGGAGACTTCCCTGCAGATTGATTATATGTCACTATTTGTATCTCATTTCCTCCTGCAGATGCAAAAAACTCTACATTTTTCATGGCTTTCAGCATTTTGTCTTATTTTCAAGTCTACTTGCTTACAAAAACACATTTATAGTTTAAGCTAAGGACATTAATCTAGACATCCACCCTTGTAAAAACAAAGGAAATTATCTTATTTCTCCATACAGTATAATCAGTGCACCTTTACATCCCACCTCCAGCCAGCATCCCAAGATCACAGCATTATATCAAATTAAACTTATTTCTGTTCAACCTTTCTCTTGCGATACTATAAAGCCTATATACCTTACAACTAAAAAAGTACTTGTCTTCTTTAATACCTTTAGCATATACAACAGTCAATGAAAAGACCCCTCCACATTTAGAATACCCCTGACTGCACACTATACCAAGTGCTTTGCAAAATAACATGCAATTTATATCATGAGATGTCAGCAACAAATATTAATAAGAATAAACATGATTTTACTTGCATTCACTTATTTTTCCCTTCAATGCCCTTCTACGCATTAACATCATAATGTGAAGTATACATTTTACAGTTCACCCTCAAGTTTAACAGAGTCAGCAAAATGCCAGTTTATTCTCAGCCACTTTTCCTTGCAAAGCCATATTTCACAAATGAGACTAATGCTTTATAGTCTCCCATTTATTGACTAATTTCAGTATTCCTGGTCTTCTTCCTGATCATCTCCATCTCTCAACACAAGACTCTGGTTCAAGTTCAATTATCCCTGATTCTCCTAGTAAACTCATGTGCTTTTTTTCTGTCTCTCAAGCATTTTCTCTTGGAACCTTGAAAAATGTTTCACTGGCAAAGTCTCTCTATGAGCTTTATTGACAGAAGAAAAAGAAGCAGAGTCCCCTGCTACTTGCTGGCTCACTTTGTGTTGGATAATCCTCCTTAGCCTTTTCTGTATCAAAAATGTCTTTAATCCTCCAGGAAAAAAAACACTCTAAAATAAATTTGCTTCTCTTCTGCCTGGTGTACAGTGAACAACCATTTTCCACAAAAACTTTTCTGTTTCCAATTTTTAATATTTTCAACTTCTGCCACAGTTTTGTCTGGGTCAACTCTTCCTGCTGGTATAATTGTATCTTTACTAATATACATCTCGGCTGCTTTCTCATGGTCAGGTTTGGAGAATAACTCAATATGCCCTTTCAGTTAACAGATCCTGTTCTGGAACACAAGCCCAATTACTTATTTGTGCTTTCATAAAATTAATGCAGTCTGCTCCTTCCAGTTTTTCTGGTATAGTAGAAAATCTATGGTTTTCTCTATACATGTTGTCTTCTAACTTCACTATTTTTTTTTCTTTTGTTTGAAACCACTCTTCTTGAGAAGCCCCATACTGAGCCAGCCCTTTCTTCATTTCAAACTGATTTTTTGCAGTTTTATCAGTTCATCTGAATAGCTAGTTAAAGCTTCCTCTATTTTCCCCAGCATTTTGTTTTTGAGTTAAGATATTCTTTCAGTGTTTCATTTATTTTAATCACTTCTGAGTACATTTGATTTATTTTTCACTCTAAACTACTGGAAGCCATCTGTTGAACCAGCTTGAAATGTTTTATTGCTGAACAGCTGCATGATTCTTCCAAGCCAGTGTTTCTCTTACACTTTTTATTTGATTTTCATTCAGTTTCACCAAATTTCTTCTTTGCTGGTACCTAGGCAGTACAATTACTATCAAGTGAAGAGTAAATAGATGTGAAGATGTTCTATCTCGCCATTCATTCTTACAGATGGGTTTTGGAGCCAATTCAAGGCTCCGAGTCGGCCTACTACAAAGTTCGAGGTCTTCAGACAGCTCGAGGCCAAGTCCCTATCCCATGATGCACCTAGAGTTACCTCTGATCTAGTTTGCCGCTGCAAGAGATCGGAGGTTCCTTGCACAGCTCAGGCCAGTATAATTCTTTTCTCAAACTATTTACGAAAATTATTTTAAAAAAAATGTTCTAAAGATACTTAGAGTTAGTTTTTGATAATCTTTAATAGTGATAACCTTTAAAGCTTGTTAGTAGAGATATTTCTTCTCTTTTTTGGCCTCCTTTTTTTCTATAGGCCTTTGAGATTCCCTTTCCCTTTGGTGTGCTTTAAAATCACTATATAGCTGTAGTTAAATAACTAGTCATTGAATGTGTGTGTGTTTTGAATAGTTTACTACATTGTTATTAGCCCATTTGTTATTTAGGGCTTATTTCTACAACTTAGCTTTAGCTTAACTTTGCTAATTATTTGGGTATGTCTCTTTATAGTACAGTAGTTTGTTGTTGTATACCGTATTCTTGAGTATGGCTGACCAGGATAAGGATAAGCATCCTAAATCAGGATTTAAAAAGTGTCCAAAATGTGGACAGAAAATATCTGTGACAGCCATGTTAATTGTGTATATTTTGCCTTGGAGCCTTGCACTTCAGGAAAGCTCCTCCATTTGTCATCCTTTTTCCTCCACAGTTCTTCAGGAACGAAAAAGAAAACTCATAGACAGAGGACTTCTTAAACTGTTGTTTCGGGAAGCTTTGAGTGACCAGGGTACATCTAGCAAGTCTTAAAAGTCTTCCAAGGCTGCTTCTTCTTCGGAAGTAAAAAAATCTAAAAAAAGTCGACGTCAGCTCCACAGCCCTTGGAGCTGAGCATCTTGTCTTTTCGGAGCCAGTCCCCAGTCCTGGACCAGTGTCCGAAGTTCTAAAATCACCTATTCTACAGTCAGTACCTCCATCCATCCATTCATCTCAGGCCCTGATCAGCCTGTCCGATTAGGATGTGGATCGTGTGGTGCAGAAGTTGCTACAGGCACCAGCATTTGCTAAATTTTTGTTGGCTCTGACTCATGTGGTTTTGGAGCCTAAAACTGTATTCCCATTGACTTTGTTTCCTCCTCCAAGCCATACCGGTCCTTCGGAGCTGGAGGAGTCGGACCTGATGTTTGTTGAGCCTTCAGAGCTGACGCCTGTTCCACTGCCATCGGTTCCATTTACTCGGACTTCCTCAGCACCAATTGAGGAGTCTAGGAGCCGACACTCTCCTGTCAGGTCCGGGGAGGATAGTCGGACTGACATGTAGGTTCTGACTTTGCCTCTCAGGGCCTCGGCTTGGATGGGTTCGGCTCCTACTTTTGGTTTGGAGCCAACTGTCCCGGTGCCAAGGGGATTGGTGGTTTATTCAGATCCAGTAGTCCATTTTCATTGGAGCAGTGGTGTCTTCGAAGCCATGAGGAGAGTTATGTCTCCAAAGACATCTACAACTTCAGGTCCGACTACCTCCTCCCCAAAGTGCCTGTGTCTACTTCTGCTTCACAGATCCTTTCTAAGTGTAGAGACCCTGAGCCTCAGGAAGCCCCATTGGGTGGCCCCTGCTCTTCCGAGACCTCACCAGAAATTGCCACTGATGAGGTTCCCAGGAAGAGAATCATTAAGAGGAAACATTTAGACTCCCCACAGGAGGTTCTCACAACTGATACAGACTTGGATGAATCAGAAAGGTCCCCATGGTCCCCCTCTGAGGATATCTCATTTGCTGAGAAATTAGAAATCCTCAGGCAGAGGGGTTACTGGCAGTCCACCAACCCTACTAAAGATGAGTCGGTTCTCCTGAAGGCTTTTGGGTCTCAACCCTCTACCTCTTGGGTGTCTCCGCCATTCGATGAGCTCATGGAGCTGGTCTCACAAAGGGCATGGGAGTCTCCAGACACCATGGAGCCTGTCCCTTGGAGGCCTAATAAATTTATTTCTGCCGCCCAAGAAAAGTCTTTCCTTACCAAGGGAGTGACAATTGATGCCATGGTGGTGGCGCAGCCACCAAAAAGGAGATGTTAGAAACTTCTTCCTCTATCCATCCTCCTAACTGAGATTCTGGGATCATGGATAGATATGGGAAGCGCATGTACATTTCAGCAACTTTTGCCTTGCATTCACTGAACTATCTCACTCATTTTATGAGACTTGAAAGAGATCTCCTAAAAGAGCTTGGAGATACTCTTCAGGGTACAGTAGCTGCAGGAGCTTCAGACAAAGTCGCCTCCCAGCTTGCTACCCTCAGTTCCATAGTGAACTCATCCATGCATCTCATTTTATACGCAGCTGATGGAACGAGTAGGGCAGCGGGTACAGGAATTGCTCTTAGGAGACATTCATGGATGCGCTTGTGTTCCTTCATGGAGCCCTTTAAGTCATCCTTTGTCAACACCCCTTTTGATGGCTCGTCCCTTTTCGGGTCCAAAGTTAAGGAAACTTTGACCAGGTGTGAGTAAGAAAGAAAGACTCTGTCTGCCATTGGAGTCGATTTTTCCACCCCTACCAGACCCTATCCCAAGGGTCAAAAGCAAGGAAAGATGTGGTTCTGAAAAGTCCAAGGAGCCTTTCTGGACACATGTGGTGAACCCCCCTCCAGGGGCAGAGGTGGGGGCAATAATGGAAGGCGCCACCCTCGCAGCAGAGGGGGTCTGCAAAACCAGGGTGACAGAGACCAGTTCTTTGGTAACCTCTACCAGTGCTCCTGAAAGGATGCCCAACTGTCCTACTCTGGAGGCAGTCGGGGGTCACTTTTCTTTGTATCCAGATGCCTGGCTCAAAATAACAAACGACAACTGGGTACAAAGTATAGTTTCCAGAGGGTATTTCATTCCTTTCACCACTCCCCCTCCATTGACAACAAAAATCCCGGACGTTCCACCCAGTTACAGGGAAAAAGCAACAGTAGAGGTCCAAACGTTGCTAAGAAAAAGAGTCATCCAACCAGTCCCAGCAGACCAGACAAGATCCAGAACTTACTCAAGATACTTTTTAGCTCCAAAAAAGACAGGGGACTGGAGACTTATTTTGGACTTCAGCAGACTAAATAGATCTGTCTAGAAAGAGAAGTTCCGGATGGTCACGCTTCAGTCGAAACTTCCCTTTTTAGGGAAAGACAATTGGATGTGCTCAAGAGATCTACAGGATGTGTACTACTATATAAAAATGGCCAGACCATCCAGGGATCATCTGCGCTTCCAGCTTGGAGCCAATCATTACCAGTTTCAAGCCCTGCTCTTTGGTCTTACTACAGCCCCCAGAGTGTTCACCAAATGTATGGCAGTGGTCACGGCTCACCTGAGGCATTTAGGATTCCAGGTGTTTCCATACTTAGACAATTGGATCCTCACCGCTACCACCAGACATCAGCTAATACAAGCCAAGGACTCCACTCTTACTCTCTGCAGTCATCTGGGCATTGCAATAAATTCAGAAAAATCTGCCTTATCGCCATCGCAACATATAGTTTTTATTAGAGCAGAACTGGACACCACCAACACCACTTTGAGACTTCCAGCAGAAAAAGTGTTATTACTTCGTCAGCAGGTCCACAATATCACATCCAAAGACAAGGCTCCAGCATCAGAAGTGCTAAAATTGTTAGGCATGATGGCAGCTGCAATACTAGTGATACTGTTGTGTCACATCCACACGCAGATTCTGCAATGGCTGTTATTCACTCAATGGTCTTACCAAGAGCTCCCAATGTCTCATCTCATAATGATCACAAACACATGCAAAAAGGATCTTTAGTGGTGGTTGACCTCTCTTTATGTAACGATAGGTCTTCCTTTTGTCCTAACCGCACCAGCAGCCACAGTGACCACAGACACTTCCCTGACATGGTGGGGGCATTTTCAGGGAAGAACAGCCCAAGGCACATGGACCGAACAGGAGACACATCTGCATATCAATGCCCTGGAGATGACAGCGGTACTTTTGGCATTGCAGTACTTCCAGGACTCTCTCTTCCTCTGGAAACAATTGCAATTCAGACAGACAACATGTCGGTGTTTTGGTACTTGAACAAGCAAGGAGGAACCAGGTGCTATCCCCTTTGTCACAAGCCCCTAAGAGTATGGCAGTGAGCTACATCCAGCCAGCGCTTTCTGTTAGCAATGCACATCCTGGAGAAATCCAACGTGATAGCAGACAAACTGAGCTGGGCTATTTTGTTTGCCTCACGAGTGGTCCTTCAAGTAAGAGATAGTGGAGAGAATTTTCCAAAGGTGGGGCCAGTCTTGCTGTCACCTTTTTGCCAATCACATGAACACAAAATGCAGAAGCTAATTTGCCCTGATTCCCCCTCCAGGAGAAGCTCCAAGAGATGCACTTGTACATGATTGGCCTCTGGGTCTCCTCTATGCATTCCCACCAATTCCCTTGATACCCAAAGTATTGCAGAAAGCAAAAGTCCTGGGAAGGACCATCATTCTAATAACCCCTCAGTGGCCTCATCAGATTTGGTTCCCCTTCCTTCGACTTCATCTGTTGGAAGAGCCTTGGATTCTAGACCCAGTTCCAGATCTTTTGACACATTCATCGGGGGCTCATCATCCCTCTCTTCAGTCCCTGAAACTGACAGCTTGGCTGCTCCAATTTCCAACATAGCCAGGTTCCATAACCTCTCGAATGAAATGCAGCATATATTGTTATCTTCTCATAAGTCCTCTACTAGGAAGCTATACCTTATCAAATGGAGAAGATTTTCTATATGGGCTTCTCAAAATGACATTGATCCCTACCAAGCCCCTATTTCCTCCATATTAGAGTTTTTGACTATGCTTTCCAATAAAGGAGCTGCAGCAGCAACAGTCTGGGTACAACTTGCCGCTATCTCTGATTTTAACCTTGCCTTTGAAGGATTAAACATAATGTCTCACAAGCCATCTAAAGCCTTTCTCAAAGTGTTTCTAATGCCTTACTTATTGGACACCTCAATATCCGCAGTATTAACAATAAGATCGCTCATCTCCATACCCTCCTTGATACTCACTCCTTTGACATTTTCTCTCACTGAAACTTGGCTGAAACCTAGTACTAAAGATAATGCAATACTTCCCCCTGGATATAACATATTGAGAATGGACCGCATACAACGTAAGGGTGGAGGAGTAGCACTTCTGTTTAAAAATGGACTAAAAATCACTGCACAACCTTCCAACCCACTAAAAGATGTTAAAGCTGAGATCCTTACCTCTAAACTACAACTAAACCCTAATAAATCTATTTATATCATCTGTATCTACCTACCCCCTGGCAATAACTACACTAAAATTGAGAATATCTTAAGTTGGATATCTTCTTCCTACCCACAAGAAACAATCATTTTAGGAGACTTTAACTGTGATTGGTCCTCTATCAATACAAATAATCCTTCATCTCATATTAATCTTCATGGCTTTACTCAGCTAATCAACAATCCCACAAGAATCAATAAACCCAATAACAAAGAAAGTATTTTAGATTGGATTCTTATTAACAAACAACAACAAACATATACAATAAGAACTTTGCCTGATGATGTAAGTGATCATTCCTTAACTTACATCATAAGACAAAAGAGTGACATTAATTACACCCCTACCTACAGGGTTTCACGTAGCAAGAAACACTTCAACCCATTATTATTCCAAAATGAACTAAAAGCCTGTAAATGGAATCTTCTAAAAACCCTAACCCTTGAAGATGCTATCGCATATTTCAGTACCAAATTCCTATCAATCCTTGACCAACATGCTGCAAAACGATCTATCAGAGTTAAATCTAAACCTGCCCCCTGGCTGTCCAAAGAGACAAGACAAAAAATACTACTTAGGAATAAATCTTGGGCTAAATAGAGAAATACAAAAACTACTTCAGACCAACAAGCCTTTAGACAGTTAAGAAATAGCACTAAAAAAACTGTTTTTACAGATAAAAAGAACTATTACTGTAAACTACAGCAAACTCATCATAACAACCCCAAAAGGTTCTGGTCAACCTTAAATTCGCTCCTACACTCAGGCCACTCTAGTACACCTTCACCTTCAGGGCCCGAAAAGAATACCTCACATCAAACTGCCAATGCCTTTAACTCCTTTTTCACAGACACCATTAATTCACTAGCAAGTCATCTCACAAAATACAAATCTAACCTTCCTACTGGTACATCTACTAATCTCCCTATATTCCAACTACAACCCATCTCTACTTCATACATCCTAAAACTCATCCAAAAACTCAAACCTTGTACCCCATCTGCAGACCAGTTACCATCTGAATACCTTCAAAAAGCAGCTGAAGCAGTTGCTTATCCCATATCTCTCCTTATAAAAAGAACCATCAATGAAGGCACCATCCCTGCTATCTGGAAAAGTTCACACATAATTCCTTTACATAAAGGAGGTAGCTCAAATGACTATTCTAACTATAGGCCTATAGCACTCATCACCCTTAGCAAAAATTATGGAGAAATGTATTCATCATCAGCTAATGCACCACTTAACTCAATATAACTTACTAGCCAACTGCTAACATGGCTTTAGGCCATTTCACAGTACTACAACAGCTCTCCTATCTTTTACCGAGTGTATAAATAGAAACCACAATAATAGTATTCTGTCATCAGCACTCTTTATAGACCTGTCAAAAGCCTTTGACATGGTAAACCACAATATGCTCATAAAAACCCTTGAATCTCTCTCTCTAGATACCAAAGCTATTCAATGGTTCACTTCCTACCTTAATAACAGGCAACAGGCAGTTCTCTGGGATAATACACTTTCATCCCTTTTGCCAGTCTAGTCTCTCTTGGAGTCCCACAGGGGTCCATCCTAGGACCTCTTCTCTTCTCTTTATTCATAAATGACTTACATGCAGCAATACCTCAAGCTACATGTATTCAATATGCAGACGACTCAACACTCATATGCTCTGCTAACACCTCCTCTGAACTACAAACCCTAACACAGAATGTATTTAGCACAGTTGAGGCATGGTTCTTGAAACGCTGCCTCCTTTTGAATGCCAATAAAACCAAACTCCTGCTCTTCAGGCCTAATATTAAGTCTCCCCTCATAGACTTCTCTATTACTTCCAACAATGGCACACACATAGCCCCTGACTCTACCACTAAGCTATTAGGTATTATAATTGACAATAACTTCACTTTTGATAATCACATTAATAACACTATTAAAACCGTAAATAGAAAACTCGGCTCCTTATATAGAATTAAAACCTTTTTAACTCCACAGGCCAAAATCACACTTGCTCACTCTCATCTTATTTCTACTCTTCTTTATGCTTCATCCAATACACTAACCTAAAGAAAAATAACCTCACTAAACTAGCAAATGCATACTATAGCATTGCTAGATTTGCCACCGGAAACCCATTTAGAACTCACCACTGTCAGAATCTACAACAACTAGACTGGCTAGAACTAAAAAATACACTATTACTCTCCCAACTTACCTTTGTTCATAGGATATTTTACCAACCAAAAAATACCCCTATACTTTCTGACCTTATTTCTCCCTATTCTAACCTAAATTCTTTACGCTCCTCTAATAAACTTCTTGTGAAGTTAGGTAAGTCCAATAACATAGCAGGTGACTCACTTTTCTCCAACACCATAGGTAAATACTGGAATCTTCTACCTACCACTCTAACTTCCACCTCATCACCCTTCCTCTTTAAACAAAAGCTCAAACAACATCTAAAAACACTCTGGCTATGCCCATGCATCAATCCTGACTAATCTTATGATTCTACTAATTACTCTTCTCTGAATCACCCTCTCTCACCTCTCTCTACTCACTCTCCTTGAGTAGACATTCTCTAAATCACCCTTGTTAATTAGCCTCTATCATGAATTTATATAGAACTCTCTATGGTTTATACTTACTTAATCAATTATACTCTTCATGAATGTTTTACTAAAGTATAACTCCCCTATCTTGTACTGTAAAGAAAATTAGAGTAAGTGTCCTTCCAAATATATATTTTCAACTAGTATAATCTAGATTAAACCTTATCTCTGTTGGTATTTTACTAACTACTTACTTTCTTTATGTAAATGACTTGTTTGTATTAACTTCAATGTGGAGCTTTTCTCCCCGGGCCTCTGCTGAAAATGGAAATGTATCCAGTTGGACTAGCCCGGTAAACAAATGTAAAATAGAAATAAATAAAAATAAATAAAGTGAACTTCCATCTTAGACCACCTGTGAAATCCCCTTATACCCCATGGATTCTAAATTTTATGCTGTCACATATTATTCTCCTACATTTCAAACCAGCTTCCTCATGTGATCTGAAATATTTGTCATGGAAGACTATCTTTCTAGTAGCCATCACTTCTGCCCGTAGAGTGTCAGAGCTTCAGCACTTATCCATAAAGCCTCCTTATTTGAGTTTTCATGCTGACAAGAGTGTCCCTGCGAACAAATCCTTCATTTTTACCTACAGTTTGTACTGAAGCTAACCTTAACCAGATCACAGATTTGCCAGTATTCTTTCCCAAACACATCAACTTAGAGTATATGCTGCACAAGCTTGATGCTCATAGACAACTCAGATTTTACCTCGCTAGAACAAAAGAGTTCAGAAAATCAGAACAGCTTTTCGTTTCCTTTTCAGATTCCAGAAAAGGTATGCCAGTGGCAAAAACAATATGTCTAAATGGTTATCTGATTGTATCACATTTACTTATTCAGCGCTAATTTACCTTTACAATACAAAATTAAACCTCATTCTACCAAAGCAGTATCCACATCTTCTGCCTTTTCTGCTGGGCTTCCTTTTAGACAACATTTGTGCAGCAGCCACTTGGTCAAGGCCTCATACCTTTATCACTCATTACAAGGTTGACAAGGCCTCAAGGGAAAGGGCCTCCTTTGGGTCTACTGTCCTGAAAAACATACTCCCGGGAGCCACTCGAGAAAGATGGTGCTTGGGAAGCTACCCAGCTATAAGAATGAACGGTGAGATAGAACAACTTCACACAAAGAAGTTATGTACTCACCATAACATTCCATGTGAGTTGTTCATCTCGCCTTCATTCTTACTTCCCTCCCTCCAACCTCCGTAAAGGTTTTTTCGAGGACCGAGATACTAGTTGTACTCTTGTTGCTCAGTTTTTTTACAGGTTTTCTCCTAAAGAGTGATAGAATGGCACATGGTATCATTATACACAGCAAACAAGATCTGAGGTAACTCTAGGTGCATCATGGGATAGGGACTTGGCCAAGAGCTGTCTGAAGACCACGAGCTTTGTTGTAGGCCGACTCAGAGGCAAGGATCGGCTGCGAACCCATCTGTAAGAATGAAGACGAGATGAACAACTCACATGGAAAGTTATAGTGAGTACATAACTTATTTTCTGGTGCTCTCTCTAGATGGCTAGCTGTGTATAAAAGTCAGAAAACATAGAAAGTTTGATATAATCTATAACTGATGTACGTTAGTCCTCATTAAGAAGAACTCATAGACTGTAATCAGTAACTGGGCCTGATATTAGCGTTGAAATAACGGACGTAACTTTACACTCATGTTTAAATGATTTATAGTTAAAAGAGTGGCAATAGCAGAAGCAAGAGTATACACACTGTTGTAATGTAAGGTCTAACATTGTAAATAGATTGCTTGTGTGTTTTTTTAAACATTTAAAGTGACTCAGGCAGAATAACTGAAACATTTGAAGTGATTGAGCAGATTAATTCAATTTAAATGATTTTATCTTGTGAAATACTTGTAGCAATATGTAGCACATGCAATGCAATAACCGACATACTGAGCTGAATTTTGTTACACTTGTAAAGGGTGTGTGCTGCATATTTGTACTTTTGAATACCATGCAGACTGCTTAAATACTGTTTTGTCTGTTAGTTTAAACTAATAACAGTTAAAGAGGTTACTGCATAGTCTTAACATACATCTGTATTTTTCCTCTCTTTTCGAGGAACTTTACCAGGTCTTCTTACAACCACACTCAGCCCACCCCACTGAAAGGCTTGCAACGTTAGGAGACTGCTGCACTGGATATCCTGAAACCAGTAGCAGTCCTAAGCTTTGTTTAAGTAAAAACATTTTCTAGCAGGGAAACAAGGTTATTATTTATTTTTTAATTTTCCTTCCTAGTTAAGAACATTACTGTTGTTGTATTTCCGCTCAGGAACCTGCAGCACTGGCAAGAAAATAATATGCATCCCTAAGTATTTCTACAGCCAGAATAGAAAATTAACAGGGAAAAGGGTTTAGCTAAGAAACTTTTATCTTTTGACTTATGCCCTTTCAGCCTGCACGCCTGTTCTTCCCTGAACAGCACATACAGATTGTCTCTGCAGTATTGCGGTCGGGCTGGTGGCCATGTGGTAGCAGACATTCAATTCATGGTATTGTGTCTCCTAGCAGCCTAGAATACAGAAGTGAGGTTCTATAAGCCCTCAGCCTTGCACCATTTTTATTCATTCTGAAAAATACACTAGTGCTTGTGGAACCTAACGGCAGAGGTATGAACTTCTTAAATCTTACTTTGTAAAATGCTGTAGGTCATTTTTATTACTTACTAGTATTTCTGTATTTTTAAACTTAGGAGGCTTTCTGCAATATACATTTAAACAGCTGAGCTACATAGAAGCCACAAGTAAAGTACAGTGTAAGGCTACAAATATTAAATAGTTTGGTGCTCTCTGTAGATGGCTAGCAGTGTTATAAAGTCAGAAAACAGAGAGAAAGTTTGATATATTCTATAACTGATGTATGTTAGTCCTCATTAAGAAGAATGCGTTGACTGTAATCAGTAACTGGGCCTGATATTAGCAATGAAATAACAGACGTAACTTTACACTCGTGTTTAAATGATTTATAGTTAAACGATTGCCAATAACAGAAGCAAGAGTATACACACTGTTATAATGTAAGGTCTAACACTGTAAATAGATTGCTTGTGTGTTTTTTGAAACATTTAAAGTAACTCGGGCAGAATAATTGAAACATTTGAAGTGATTGAGCAGATTAATTCAATTTAAATGATTTTTTCTTGTGAAATACTTGTAGCAATATGTAGAAAGTGCAATGCAATAATCGACATACTAAGCTGAACTTTGTTACACTCATAAAAGGTGTATGCTGCATATTTGTACTTTTGAATAACATGCAGACTGCTTAAATACTGTTCTGTCTGTAAGTTTATACTAATAACAGTTGAAGAGATTATTGCATAGTCTTAATATACATCTGTATTTTCCTTCTCCTTCCTAGGAACTTTACCCCGTCTTCTTACAACCAAACCAAACCCAGCCCACCCCATTGAAAGTCTCGCATCTTTAGGAGACTGCTGCACTGAATATCCTGAAACCAGTAGCAGTTCTAAGCTTTGTTTAATTAAAAACTCTTTCTAGCAGGGAAACAAGGTTATTATCTATTTTTTAATTTTCCTTCCTAGTTAAGGACATTACTAATGTTGTATTTCCACTCGGGAACCCACAGCACTAGCCAGAAAATAATAGGCCTCCCTAAGTCTTTCTACAGCCAGAATAGTAAATTAAAAGGGAAAGGGTTTAGCTAAAAAACTTTTATCTTTTGACTCTTACCCTTTCAACCTGTATGCCTGTCTGCCCCTGAACAGCACATACAGATTGTCTCTACAGTATCGTGGTTGGGCTGGGCCCTGCTCCGTTAACCTCACTCTGCTCCCCTACCCTGCCCCCAATTCTGCTCTGCTCGGCTCACTCCGCTCCTCTACCCTGCCCCCATTTCCCACCCCCCCAACTATGTATACATTTATTCAAACCCAGTGTCACCTGACTACTCCCTACACCATTTAACTACCTAAAAATAACTACCACACCTCCAAACTAACTCTCTACCAAATAGGTAGTACCTGTAAAATTAGCAACACCTGCCACTTGCCCCTATATCTAGGCCTGTACACTGCCTTCACCTAATAACCACTCATACTCTAAAATGCAAATCTTACTATCACTGTTCTTGCTAGCCCTCACTACCTTAGCCCACGTTACATCCATACATACCACCATACCTCTACACAACACTTTCTACCATATACAACATATACTATAACACATAATGTTAAGTTGTCTATCTCGCCTTTGTTTCTTGCTTGTTGGGATCGGAGCCGACCTTTGGCTCTGACTCGGCCATCTTCTATAGCTTGAGAGCTGTTTACTGGCTCAAGGCTACCCCTTATCCCATGATGCCTATCGCTAGCTACCCAGATCTCGTTTGCTGCTTCAGCTGCGAGGTTCGTTATTACTGGCTCAGGCTGTAGTAAGTTAGTTTAATACTTTTTTCTAGCTATTTAGGGGATATATTTTGATAGTTTAGTCTTTCAACCTTATTGTTAACTAGCTTGTTGTAGTTTTTAGTGTAACTGAATTTTCCTTAAGAACTCGTTTAAGTTAGAGAGTTCTTCCCCCCCTTTCCCCTTCTTATTGTAGTGTTTTCTTTTAGTTTAGTATCTCTTTTAATTTATAGGTAGCCGTTTAAGTTAGAGGCTTCCTATTTCAAAAAAAAAAAAAAAAAAAAAACAGGGATCTTTTGACTGTAGTTTGTGTAGTTTTTGTTTTTCTGGATAGATTAGTGTTTATAGTTTTTTGTTGTTTGGGCCTTTGGCCAAAGTTTTTTTCTGTGTAGACATAGAGATGTCTAAAGAATCCAAAGTATCTGGATTCAAGAAGTGTGACTCATGCTGTCAGAAAATGTCTCTGACAGATGGGCACACTTCTTGCGTCTATTGTTTAGGCGCAGTGCACCTGCAGGACTCTTGTTCTGTATGCCACGCATTCAGCCCAAGGGTTCTGCAGGAGTGCAAAAATAAGTTGATATTAAGGGGTTTCCTTAAACCCCAGGATTCACCAGCCAAGGCTCAGCCGGTGAAATCTTCTAAACCAACCAAATCGTGGGCTCCCAGCTCGGAGCCGTCATTGGTCCAAACATTACCAACTACCTCGGTTCTGGCTGGGACCGAGGAGGCTGCTTCCCAGTTGGCTCCACCAGCATCGTCGGAGCCGTCTCGGACCCACAAGAGACCGAGATCCCCAGCTTTAGAGTCGATACATTTGGCCCCTCGGTCTCCCCTATTGCAAAGTGACCGCAGTCATAAATCCTCCCACTCCTCTCAGTCTTCTAGACTCTCAGACCACGACGTGGAGAGAGTGGTCAGTAGGTTGTTGAAATCGCAGACACTAGCCAAAATGTTATTCAGCCCTCCTCAACAGGTGTCGGCTCCATCCGCTTCCATCGATGTTCCTCCTCCTCTGACTATTCTGAGCCGGAGTTTTTTAGGGTTCGAATCGTGGAACCGTCAGCACTGATAACAATTTCCCCTTTGGTTCCGTCATTGGCTCTAATCCCCTCGATGCTACCTTCCATCAAGGGATCTGGGTGCCGAGACTCCCTTGTCGGCTCCTAGTGGGCGAGTGGCATCGGACCCTTGTCCGATCCCGTTCTCCCTCTCAGAGCTTCGGCGCAGGTGAGCTCGGCTCCTACATCGGCCTCGGAGCCGTCCCCCTCGGTGCGGAGGAGGATTCCGGTTTCCTCAGAGCCAGATCCTTCTTTGCATCGTGGCAGGGATGCCTTCGATGTCATGAGGAGTGTGCTGGTCCATGAGTCAGCACCACGTTCAACCCCACTGACTCCATCTCCTGTAGTACCTGCATCAACCTCTTTCCCTCCTCCAGACCTCAAGCGTGGGAAACCAACGCTCCAGAGCACCCCACTGGGTGTTTCCTCCTCTTCTGAGGCCTCCCCTGATCATTCAGAGGAGGCTCCTCGGAAGAAGAAGTGCAAGAGGAAGCACATTGACGCCCCTGAGTCTGTCACTTCGGATACGGATTTGGATGAATTGGAAGGGTCCCCGAGATCCCCCTATGAAGACGTTTCCTTTTTGGACATCCTAGAAATGCTTAGGCAGAGGGGGAACTGGACTGCCCTAGCCCCTACTGAGGATAAATCCGTATTCCTGGATGCGTTTGGTTCCTGCCCTTCCACTTCCTGGGTGTCTCCCCCCTTCAATCCACTAATGTCTGTGGTGGCTTGAAAGACTTGGTCAGCCTCGGATACAGTGGAACCAACCCCGAGGAGGCCCGGAAAATTTATAACTGCACCCCCTGACAAACAGTTCCTTACAAAGGGTGTTCCTGTGGATGCCATGGTGGTAGCAGTGGCCACTAAAAAGGAATTAGCGGAGACATCTTCCTCTGTCCGTTCTCCTAACAAGGAGTCTAGGACTATGGACAGATATGGGAAGCAAATGTTTGCTTCAGCGACCTTCTCCATGAGGTCACTGAATTACTTATGGCATTTCACCAGGCTTCAGAGGGATCTCTTAAAAGAGCTTGGAGATACCCTCCAGGATCCATCAGCTGAAGGAGTTCAAGCTAAAGTAGCTTCTCAGCTGGCAACCCTTAATTCAGTGGTTAACTCCTCCTTGAGGCTCATTTCATATGCAGCCGATGGTGCGAGTAGAGCCGCAGGCATGGCCCTTTCGAGACATGCATGGATGCGGTTGTGTAATTTTGCAGAACCCTTTAGAGCGTCATTCACCAACACCCCCTTTGACGGTTCATTTCTCTTTGGACCACAGGTGAAGGACACTCTCACTAGGTGTGAACAGGAAGGCAAGACTCTCTCTGCCGTGGAAGTCCATTTTTACAGTCCTTCTAGACCATATCCCAAAGGTCAGAAGAGTGGAAAAATATTGTTTCAGAAATCCCAGGGAGCCTCGCCTGATACACGTGGTGACTTTTCCTCCAGGGGCAGAGGAGGGAATAACAACAACAGATGCCGCCCTCAAGGCAAAGGGGGTCCGCAGAACCAGGGCAGCAGAGAATCGTTCTCTGACAAGCCCTTCCAGCACCCCTGAAGGGTTGCCCGACTGCTCGCCTCTGAAGGCAGTCGGGGGAAGACTTTCACTGTACCCAAAAGCTTGGCAAGACATTACGCAAGACAAATGGGTACACTCAATCACACCCAGAGGCTACGTAATCCCCTTCTTCCAATCTCCCTTATCGTCAAACAAATCCCCCTCAGATGTTCCACCCAATCTGACTGCCCAAGCAGTCATAGAAATTTCAAGACTGCTAGAAAAAAAGAGTCATCCAGGAAGTCCCGGCAGACCAACTCGGATCCGGAACTTACTTAAGGTTCTTTTTGGTACCAAAAAAGACAGGGGACTGGAGACCAATTTTGGAACTCAGCAGACTAAACAAGTCTATTCAAAGAATGAGGTTTCAGATGGTCACACTTCAGTCCATTCTACCCTTTTTGGGTCAGGACAATTGGATGTGCTCAATAGATCTCCAGGATGTGTACTACCACATCAAGATGGACAGGTGCTTCAGGAGATTCCTTCACTTCCGGCTGGGAGCCAGTCATTATCAGTTCGGAGCTCTGCCCTTTGGTCTCACCACAGCTCCCAGGGTATTCGTCAAATGTATGGCAGTGGTCACGGCTCACATGAGACGTCAAGGATTCCATGTGTTTCCTTATCTAGACGACTGGCTCCTTACTGCTACTACCAGGCATCAACTTCTTCAAGCCAGGGACTATACAATCGCAATCTGTGCCCAGTTAGGCATTACCATAAACTTCAAAAAATCTGCCTTGTTGCCCTGTCAATCTATTACCTATATAGGAGCAGATCTAGATACAAGAAGTATGTCCGCAAGACTACCGCCGGACAGGGTGGCCACAATTCGGCAGCAAGTTCATATCCTCATGCAATGCAAAAAGGTACAAGCCCGGTTGGTCCTTCAAACTCTGGGTTCTATGGCGGCAGCAATTATTCTGATACCTCTAGCCTGCTTTCACATGAGAATCCTGCAGTGGCTTTTATTCACACAGTGGTTCTTTCAACAATTCCCCATGTCCCACACAATTATAATTACAGAAACTTACAAAAGACACTTTTCCTGGTGGATGGTCTCCCCACTAGTGTCTCTGGGCAGACCATTCATCCAAACCCCTCCGGTTGCCACAGTGACCACGGACGCCTCACTGATGGGGTGGGGGGGCATTATCAGGGCAGGACAGTCCAAGGCACATGGCAACTTCACGAGTACCATCTGCACATAAATGTCTTGGAGACGAGAGCCGTGCTTCTAGCGTTGCAAGCACTTTAGAGCTCACGCCCTCCTGGGACAATTGCAATTCAGACGGACAACATGTCAGTAGCGTGGTACATCAACAAGCATGGTGGAATCAGGTCCTATCCCCTATGTCGGGAAGCACTCAGACTCTGGCAGTGGGCGATTTCCTCCTAACGATTTCTGATTGCAACGCACATCCCTGGGAAATCCAACGTCATAGCAGACAGGCTTAGCAGAGCTATTCTCATGCCTCATGAGTGGTCTCTGAATCAGGTAGTTGCGGATCTCATCTTCTGCAAATGGGGACAGCCTTGCTGCGATCTGTTTGCAACCCCCTTCAACACCAAATGCAGCAACTATTTCTCCCTTCTACCACTTCCCGGTCATCCTCCCAAAGATGCTCTAGTCCACGATTGGCCTCAGGGACTTCTTTATGCCTTCCTGCCCTTTCCTCTTATACCCAAACTCATACACAAAGTGATATTGTTGGTTTGCAAAATGATCCTCATTGCTCCTTACTGGCCTCGACAGATATGGTTTCCGTTCCTGCACCGTTATCTCCTCGAGCAGCCCTGGATCCTATTCCAGACCTGCTGATTCATCAATCAGGAGAGCTGCATCGATCCCTCCAGACCCTCCAGCTCACAGCTTGGTTGATCCAATTCCAACCCTAGCCAAGCTTCCCAGCATTTCCCCAGCTGTGCGTAATATTATTGTATCCTCTCACAAATCAGCTACTAGGAAAACGTATGCTAGTAAATAGAAACGTTTCTCTTACTGGGCAGAGGCTAGGAACATAGATCCCTTTTCAGCCCCAGTTCACGAGATCTTAGAATTCCTAACTGAGCTTTTTCACTCTGGGTCCGCATCTGCCACAATCAGGGTTCAACTAGCAGCCATTTCTAACTATCATGTTGGCTTTGCTAATCTAAATATCATGTCTCATAAGCTGTGTAAAGCCTTTCTTAGAGGGACTACTCTCCTTAGGCCCCCAGTGAGAGATCCCCCTCCTCCTTGGGACCTTAATTTGATATTAACCTCCTTGATTATACCCCCTTATTATGCTCCCTTAAGTTTCTATCTTGGAAAACTCTTTTTCTGGTAGCTATTACTTCAGCCAAACGTGTATCGGAACTTCAAGCACTAAGCGTTCGTTCTCCATACTTAGTTTTTCACAAGGATAGGGTAAGCACTGAGAACTAATCCATCCTTCCTAAAGTGTGCTCAGAAAATAATCTAAACCAATCCATAGACCTTCCAGTGTTCTTCCCTAACTACACCAACAAGGCAGAATACAAGTTACACCTTTTGGATGTGCATAGACAATTGTGTTTTTACCTGCACAGAACTAAGGATATAAGGAAGTTGGACCAACTCTTCCTTTCCTATGCTAGGGGTAAACAAGGTCTCCCAGTTTTCAAAGTGACCCTGTCTAGGTGGTTGTCTCACATTATCACCTATCTTTTATCAACTAAGAAACAAAGAATTGGCTGCCAAACTGAAAGGACATTCTACTAGGGCTTTAGCTACTTCAGTAGCCTTCCAGTCTAGGTTACCCATGGACTCTATTTGTGCCGCAGCCACATGGGCAAATCCTCATACCTTTATTTCTCATTACAAGTTAGACATGGCCTCCAGGAATAGAGCTAACTTTGGTTCTACTGTTCTGAAGAGTCTGTTTCAATGAGCCACCCAGGATCATAGGTGATAGGGACATTGTCCATACAAGCAAGAAACGAAGGCGAGATAGACAACTTAACATAAAGAAGTTATGTACCTACCATAATGTTCCATGTTAGTTGTCTTCATCTCGCCTTCTTGCATCCCCCCCTCCATCCCCCTGTCCTATTGGACCGAGAGGAATTTAGGTTTCACCAGCTGAGTATTTTCTGGTTTGCTTCTTCTACTGATTTAAAGAGTATAACAGATACGCCCAACCTGTTAGTTTGGTCAGATTATTCTTGATATGTCTGGGGTTAGCTATTACAAATGAGATCTGGGTAGCTAGCGCTAGGCATCATGGGATAAGGGGTAGCCTTGAGCCAGCAAACAGCTCTTCAGCTATAGAAGACGGCCGAGCCGGAGCCGAAGGTCGGCTCTGATCCCAACAAGCAAGAAAGAAGGCGAGATGAAGAAAACTAACATGGAAGGTTATGGTAGGTACATAATGTCTTTTTAAAGCCCACATAAACTTCACCATCTGTTCCACATTATTTAATGATAGCATTATACTATACACTAACAAGACCTACCTACCAGGTCCTTGCATTAGAAAAACACCACACATATCCTTCACAAATATAGTACACACAATCAAACATATTCTATTTATTAACACACTACTTTTCATCTCAGGGGATATACACCCAAACCCAGGACCATGTAACAACATTCACCCTAAAAAAGTAAAATCTGACCTACTGATCATTAATATCAACACCAGAAGCATCCCTAACAAACTCCCTGACCTACATGCATTCATAACCCGCTACACCCTGACATACTAACCATAACAGAGACCTGGCTAAAACCTAGCACCCAAAATGAAGAAATACTCCCTCCAGGATATGATATCCTAAGGCTAGACAGAGCCAGTAGGAAGGGAGGTGAAGTTGCTATTCTTTTCAAAAATACACTCAACCTCCAACCTCTACAAACCCCTCTACCCAAATTTCAAAATGCCGAAATCATAGGCTCACAGGCAAAAAAAAAAAAAAAAACAACATTCTTTGCAGCTATATCCCTCCAGGAAACAACTCCCCCACTACTGAAGAAATCCTTCAGTGGGTTAGGCATAACCTTCCACAAGAGACGATTCTACTAGGTGACCTAAATACTGACTGGCTAGCCTGTAACTCCAACAATCCCACCAACCAAATTAACCTCTATGGATTTACTTAACTTATTCAACAACCCACCAGAATAGATAAAAAAATCCCAGAAACAATCCATTATTGATTGGACACTAGTGAACATCCCCAAACAAAACTACCAGACAGGATGCCTACTAGATGAGCTTAGTGACCACCACCCTACATTTCTCCTAAGGAAATGTACCAGCACACCCATGCCTATAATCTATAGACAAATCAGGAATGACCGCAATCTAAACCCACAGGACCTAAACAACATCCTAAAACAATGCAACTGGAAACCTCTATGAACCCTAGGACTAGACCAGGCAGTGGACTACTTTAATAACATATTTAATAATGTTCTTAATTCAGTCACTCCAATCAAGAAAATTAGATCCAAGGCAAACTATGCTCCATGGTTAAGTAGGGACACAAGAGCCTTACTAAAGTCTATGTCTAGAGACAAGGCCTGGAAGCAATGGAAAAAAAGACAGCTCTAACCAAGCCAAACAAAACTACAAACAACTTAGGAATCTGGTCAAAAAACAAACCAAACTTGATAAACAAAACTACTTCCTAGGTCTACATAACAAACATTCAACCCCCCCCACAAATTTTGGCATGCTATCAACTCCCCATTAAAACCTAGAAAATCAACCACTCCTGCCCCCACCTCCCCAATGATACTAATGAAGACATAGCTTCCCAACTTAATCATCACTTTACAAACTCAATCCAGGCACTGTCCACCCAGCTGTCCAAAAATAACTCATCTACCTCTACCAAAAATAAATCTTCATTTACCTCCACCAAAATTCCAAATAACATACCCTCCTTCACTCTCTCACCCGTTCTGATCTCCAAAATTAAAAAAAAAACTCTTCCTAAATTTGAAACCTACCACTCTTGCAGCAGACAGCATACCAGCTAACTTCTTAAAAACAGCAGCTGACTCCTTATCTTACCCAGTCTCAACTCTTATCAATTAATCTATTCAGGAAGCCCATGTCCCTCAAATATGGAATATATCATACATTATACCTCTACATAAAGGTGGCAATTCTTATTATTTCTCTAACTACCATCCAATAGCCATCCTTTCTCCCTTATCTAAGCTTCTTGAGAAATGTATTCACTCTCAAGTTATGCAATTCCTGAGCACACACAATCTTCTCTCCACCACTCAACATGGCTCCTGCCCACACCACAGCACAACTGCTGCTCATCTCTCTTTTACTAATCAAGTTAATCATCATAGAAATAATAATAATTATGTATCTGCTATCTTTTTAGACCTCTCCAAAGCATTCAACATGATCTCACACCCAAAACTAATAGATGCTCTAACCTCCCTATCCTTTGCCCTCTCTACTATCTCCTGGTTCAATAACTATCTTTCGGATAGACAGCAATCTCTCCAATGGCAAGGTGAACTATCTCCTCTACTTCCAACTACTATAAGTGTACCTCAAGACTCAGTACTGGGCCCAGTTCTTTTTTCTATCTTCACAAACAACCTAAATACCACCACCCAACAAGTCACACTTGTACAGTAAGCAGATGACTCGACACTTATCTGGCTCAGCCCCATCTCTTACTACCCTACAGCAAATGACCCAAGAATCCTTTTCCTCTGTTGAAGGTTGGATCACTGATATCCAACTCATTCTTAACCCCAACAAGACTAAACTACTCCTGTTCGCCCCTAATAAATCTAAATCTACTCCCCAAACTTTCTCTATCACCTCTGGAAATGGCACTGTCATCTCTCCTATGGCCCATACTAAACTCCTCAGGGTAGAAACAGACAAAAATCTTTTGTTTAGGGTCATAAGTAAGTACTAGGTTATCTGCCCGAGGGCATCTATAACCCTAACTAGAATGCGTTGGCTTTCACCGCCCCCTTAGATTAGTTCCCTCTGCATTGGTCCAGCAGAGCCATTAGTTCCCTGTGCCTCTGTCCAGCAGAGCCACTGCAGTGATCCCCGGGGTAAATTTTCTGTTTCCCATCCACTCATCAAGGTTCCTCTTGAAGAGTATTAGTGAGGGGCTCTGCCTAATGTAGACTGGAATCCTGTTCCAAAGCATGGGGAGTCTCTGGGACAGGAATATATCCCTCCAGCATGTCCTATTTATTGTTGTGGTGAGGTTTAGATCCCTAGGACATGTGGCTCTTGGGGATTTGTTTTTTTTTTTAGGTGGAGCATGTCCATCAATTCTGGGTTGGACATGGCCTTTTATGTCAGGCAGAGATCACCTCTGAGTAAGCGGTATGCAACTGAGTACAGCTGGAGTTTCTTCAGTCGGACTGCATAGGGCATATGTTTGAGGCCAGTAATCCTCTTGGTGAGGTACTTCTGTGGTCTTTCCAGCTGTTGCAGGTGTCTTGTAAGGTACATCCCAAATGGGGCGTTGTACTCTATGATGGGTCTGATGAGTGATGAGTAGAGGGGCACAATAACCTCTTTTGTTCTAAATGCGAACCCTTTTGTGATTAGGTTGGCCACACAGAAGGATTTCCTAACCACCTTGGCAATATGATTATCAAAGGAGAGATTACTATCTACTTGAGTCCCCAAAGCCCTTATTACATTTTCTGAATTAAGGGGACTACCACGTATGTGGTAGTTCATGGGTACTTTGTTTTTTCCAAAGGGGATGACTATGCACTTTTTGGCATTTAGTTTGAGGACATGATTTTGACACCAGGTATCTGTCTCAGTGAGACCCTTCTGGAGGATGTCTGTATCAGCTGGAGAGTCAATGGGGTTGGGAGGGTTGTCTAATGGTTAAGGTGTTTGCTTTACAAACACAAGGTGCAGGGTTTGAGTCTCACAAGGAATAACTGGCTAAGCTTAAAATAGCTCACAAGGGCAGCTAGCTTAGTACTAATCTATGAACCTATGAATTATGGCCCCCAGTTTGCAGTCGTCTGCGAACTTGGTCAGCCATAGTCCTCCTGTGCTTGTCTGTACCTCTGAGAAGTATATACCAAACAGGAAGGGGTCCCAGGACTGAGCCCTGGGGGATGCCACTTGTAACTAGTTTAGAGTCAGACCTACAGCTTGCAACCCTCAATGTGTGGGTTCTATCCGTGAGCTAATTGGCAACCCATCTCATGACATAGGGGTTTATGTTCACGCTGGTGAGCTTGTCTATAATACCAGAATGGAGAATGGTGTTGAAAGCTTTTGCGAGGTCTAGATAGGCTGTGTGGACCTTCTTTCCCTCATACAAAGCCTTGGTAACTGTCTTAATGAAGTCGACCAGGTTTAGGAGGCATAATCTGCCCTTAACAAAGCTAAACTGGGTAGGGTCCATTGTTTGAAGGTTTCCAATATCTCTGTTAATGAATTCCATGATGATGCAATCCATAGCCTTGCAGACCAGGCTAGTCAGGCTTATAGGGTGATAGTTTCTGGGGTCTGTTGTGGCTTCACCTTTGTGGAGTGGGGTAACTGTTGCTGTGCATCACTCTATGGGTACGTAGCCTGTAGAGAGGCTGAGTCTGAACAGCGTGTTTAGGTAAGGGGTTAGTTCATTTTGGAGCTCATGTAAGACACAGCCTAGGACACGGTCTGGTCCCATTAAAGCTGTATTTTTGGCTTTGGATAGGGCTGTTTTAACCTGTGTGTCAGTGATTGCCGGGGCACTAAATTTTTCTAGTATGGTTATGGGCCCTTTAGGGGGTGAAGTTTACACTAAACCTGTCTGCCAGAATGTTGGCAATATCAGTCGGTTCAGTGTATTTTGTGCCATTCTGCACTAACTCAGAGCAGATCTGAGAGTTTCCACTTAGGTTCTTGATATAGCTAAAGAACACTTTGTGGTTATCTTTGGAGTCCTTGGCAATTTTTCTTTCAAAGCTAGCCTTGGATGATTTTATGGTGGATTGTAGTTTCTTGCTGATACTGATCAGGGATGTCTTTCCTTCTTGGGATTTTACTCTCTTCTGCACTAGTTTCCTCCTTCTATATTATAGCTTGTTTATGGCAGGGGTCCACCAGACTGGTTTCCTTTTCTTGGTGGAGTGAGTCTTGGTTTTGCTTGGGATAGCACAATCCATGCATTCTTGCAGGTGCTCAGTGCCTTTGTAAGGGTTCAGCAGCTTGGACGGTGTTGTCCTTTAGAATGGGGGCTGTGAACCTTTCCACCTCGGTCTTAAGTAACGTAAAGTTTGCTTTTGAAAAGTTTTTCACGGTGGTTTCCTTGATTGGGGGTGGGGGCGGAATGTGGATAGCCAGAGTGATTAGTCTATGGTCTGATTTAACCAGCAAGGGTTTGACCTCCGGTGTAGAACACCGGTCACCCATGTTGGTGATGACCAGGTCCAATATGTTGTCACCTCTGGTGGGGGTGTTGATCAGTTGATCCAAGGTGTTCGAGTTTATAAATTCTAGGAAGTGTTAGGCAAGGGAGTTAGTACTCGAGTAGTTCTCCCAGTTAATCTTTGGGTAATTGAAATCATCCAATATTAGGGTGTTTGGTAGGACCTTCACATTTTCCAGTGTCTCCAGGAACACGGAATGGGGGTCCTGGGTCATGGTGGGTGATCTGTAGCAAGCTACAATTTGAATAGCAGTTTTGCCCATTGATAGTTGCACATGGATTATCTCTGAGGCATTGTGCTGTGCCGCTAACCTGGAGGTGTGGGTATCCTTGATGAATATGGATACACCCCCACCTTTTGTGTTTCGGTCCGGGTTCTGTGGCTGAAAAGTATGGTATGAGTTATAGCCTGGTAGTTCTGGGGTGCTCTCTGGGGCCTTAAACCAGGTTTCTGTTACTGCACAGATATCTATGTTCTCCATAATGAGGAGTGTCTCGAGTGCATGCATTTTGAGGTTTAGACTTCTGGCGTTGAGTAGCATTACCCTCAGTGTTTGGTTACTTGTGCTAATGTGAGGGTGTTCAATCTCGCCATTTGTTCTTACACACGGGTTCGGAGCCGATCCTCGGCTCCGAGTCGGCCGCATAGCAAAGCTCTGCATCTAAGAGAAGCTCGAGACCAGGCTATATCCCACAATCCTCCCTGCTATTACTCAGATCTAGTTTGCCGCTGCAACAGGTCACATCGCTACAGAGAGCTCGGACCAGAGATTTAGTTGTTAGACAGATAAGATAGTCTTTTTTCTTCTTTTTCTTCTTTCAAAAGTTATTATTCTCCTATAGTTTTTTGTGGATATTTTATATTTCTATACTATAGTGTGTTTGTGTGTATATTATAGTTAGTTTTTTCATAGGTTTCCCTTTGGAGCCTACCCTTACTTAACAGTAAATTCTTTTAAACTTAAACTGTTAAACTTTAAATTCCTCTCTTTAAGTTATGTCTGAAAAAGCCAAGTCTGGTTTCAAAAGGTGTCAGTGTGGACAGAAAATGTCCATCACTGACAACCACACTTCCTGCGTCTACTGTCTTGGCCCTCTCCACTTGCAAAAGGATTGCTCTATTTGCCATTCCTTCAGTGGGAGGGTCATGACAGATAGACGCAGGAAACTTATTGATAGGGGGCTACTTAAGCCTGCCTTCCAAGAGGCCTTGGACAAGTCTGACCAGGCTTCTAAGTCTTCGAAGGGGTCGAAGATGTCGGAGCCCATGTCATCGGCTCCGAGTACATCTTCTAGAGTTCGTTCGCCGGTTCCACAGACTTCGGGGCCGAGCGTCAAACGTTTGTCTCTCACTGAGCCCCAGGTCTTGGAACCGGTGTCAGAACTACTGCCACCGTCTATTCTTCGGTCGGTGCCATCTTCGGCCCCTTCGACCCGATCTTCCAGACCATTATCTGATACTGATGTGGATCATGTCGTGCAGAAACCTATGGAGAACACGGCCCTTTCCAAATTGATTGCAGTTTCCTCCCAGTTGGTGTCGAAACTAGAAGGCCTTCCTTTATCTCCAACAGGTCCCCCTTCGAGACCCATCCAGTCTTTGGAGCCGGAAGAGGATGAGCCGATGATAGTGGAGCCCTCGGTGCCGAAACCGTCCATTGCACGATCGACACAATTTACCTCGACTCCATCGGAACCGATAGGTGAGTCTCGGAGTCGACGATCTCTCCTTGGTTCCGGGACCGAGAGTCGTACCAACCTTTCAGTTCCGACTCTCCCTCTCGGGGCCTCAGCGCAGATCGGCTCGGCTCCGTCCTCGGGGTCGAGACCCATGGGCCCCGTGTCTCAGATTCTTCCATGTTCTTTGGAACCGGGGGAGTCCTCGACCCGAGGTTCAGGGGTTTTTGACCTTATGAGGAAGGTTTTGTCTACACAGACAACCACTACATGGGACGCGTCTTCTCCCTCCCTTAAGGAGCCGCTCTCTGTTTCTGTTCCCACGACACATCCAAAGCGTGGAGCACCATTGTCTCAGCCATCCCTAGAGGATGCCCCCTGTTCCTCGGAGGCCTCACCGGAATCCCCCTCCGATGAGGTCCTGAGGAAAAGATTGTGCAAGAGGAGGCACTTAGACTCCCCACAGGAATCTCTAACTTCTGACACTGACTTGGATGAGTCAGAGGGGTCCCCAAAATCCCCCTCCGAGGATGTCTCATTTGCGGACATCTTGGAGATATTAAAATAGAGGGGTGATTGGCAGTCCCTAGCCCCCACTGAGGACGAGTCGGTGTTGCTGAAGGCATTTAGTGCTCAACCTTCTACCTCCTGGGTTACTCCACCCTTCAATGAGTTAATGGATTTGACTGCTCGAAGGGCATGGGAGACACCGGACACAGTGGAACCGGTCCCTCGAAAACCAAGTAAATTTATTACTGCTCCCCAGGACAAGACCTATCTCACAAAAGGAGTCCCCGTTGACGCTATGGTGGTGGCCGCAGCCACTAAAAAGGAGATGTCGGAGTCTTCCTCTTCTGTTCATCCTCCTAATAAGGATTCTAGGACTATGGACAGATATGGGAAGTGCATTTTTAGTTCAGCGACTTTTTCCATGCGTTCGCTAAACTATTTGACACATTTTACACGACTACAGAGGGATCTCATCAAGGAGCTGAGAGATACCCTCCAGGGTAACACAGATGCTGCTGTTTCAGATAAGGTGACAGCACAACTTAACACCCTTTCCTCCATAGTGAACTCGTCCATGAGGCTCATCTCGTATGCGGCTGAAGGGTCGAGTAGGGCCGCAGCTTCAGCGATTGCTCTACGAAGACAATCCTGGATGCGGCTGTGCTCTTTTGCGGAAGCCTTCAAGTCTTCTTTCGCCAATGCCCCCTTTGATGGTGCCACTCTTTTTGGGCCCAAAGTGAAAGAGATATTAACTCAGTGTGATCAGGAAGGAAAGACTCTGTTTGCTGTCGGAGTCCGTTTTTCCGTTCCATCCAGACCGTACCCCAAAGGGCAACGAGGCGGAAAAATGTGGTTCCGTAGAACTCAGGGATCTTTCCAGACCACACAGAGTGAACCCCCCCCCCAGAGGCAGAGAGGGGGCAGACATGGAAGATGCCGCCCCGGCGGCAGAGGGGGTCCGCAGAACCAAGACGACAGGGATACTATCCCTGGTAAGCCTTTCCAGCACTCCTGAATGGGGGCCCAACTGTCCTGCTCTGGAGGCAGTCGGGGGTCGCTTGGCTTTATACCCACAGGCGTGGTAAACTCTCACCTCAGACTCCTGGGTAAAAAGCATTGTAACCAGAGGATACAAAATACCCCTTATGTCAACTCCACCCCAACAAAGAAGGTCTCCAGATGTGCCACCCCGTCTGCGAGGCCAAGCAGCAATAGAAATTTCAAAGCTGCTCAAAAAAAAGAGTCATTCAGCCAGTCCTGGCAGACCAAAAAGGATCCGGAACTTACTCAAGGTTCTTTTTAGTTCCGAAAAAGACAGGGGACTGGAGACCCATTTTGGATCTCAGCAATCTCAATACCTTCGTGAAGAAGGAAAAGTTCCGGTTGGTCACGCTTCAATCGATCCTTCCATTTTTACAGAAGGACGACTGGATGTGCTCGATAGATCTCAAGGACGCATACTACCACATCAAGATGGCCAGAACGTCCAGAGATCACCTGCGCTTCCGGCTGGGAGTCAGTCATTTTCAATTTTGAGCCCTGCCCTTTGGGCTCATCTCAGCCCCCAGGGTATTCACCAAATGCATGGCAGTGGTAGCGTCTCACTTGAGATGTCTAGGATTCCGGGTGTTTCCCTATCTGGACGACTGGCTCCTCACCGCCACCACCGAGCATCTCCTCATACAAGCAAGAAACTATACAGTCAACCTTTGTTCCCACCTAGGGATTTCCATAAACTTCAAAAAATCTGTCTTACTGCCCTCACAGCATATTTCTTTTATCGGAGCGGACCTAGATACGTGTTTAACATTGGTAAAGCTCCCTCAAGTAAGGGCTTCATCCCTCAAGGAACAGGTTCTTCTTCTGCTGCAATGCAAGAAAGCCCCAGCCAAATTGGTGTTGAAAGTTTTGGGACTCATGGCAGCATCCCTGATTGCGGTTCCCATGGGAAGGTTGCACATGAGGCTCCTCCAATGGCTGATGTTCACGCAGTGGTCATTCCAACAGTTACCCCTAAAGTACGAGATCCTGATAACAGATTCTTGCAAGCGAGACCTCTCATGGTGGGTGTCCAGCCAGGATCTCACTATGGGTCATCCATTTGTTCTACCAAATCCGATAACCACGGACACTTCCCTGATAGGGTGGGGGGGGACTTTTTCAGGGAAGAACAGTCCAAGGGGAATGGTCCAACATCGAGTACAACCTGCACATAAATGTTCTGGAAATGAGGGCGGTGTTCTTGGCGTTGCAACACTTTCAAACCCTCCTACCTCTAGGGACAGTAGCAGTTCAGACAGACAACATGTCTGTAGTCTGGTACATAAACAAACAAGGGGGAACCAGATCTTACCCATTATGCAGAGAGGCCATGAGAATTTGGCAATGGGCAGAGTCCACGGGTCGCTTTCTGATAGCAACGCACATCCCGGGGTCATCCAATGTCATTGCGGACAGGTTGAGCAGACCCATCCTGTTACCTCACAAGTGGTCCCTCAAACTACAAGTGGCGGAAAGAATTTTCCGCAAATGGGGCCAGCCTTGCTGCGATCTATTCCCCTCCCCGATGAATACCAAATGCAGAAGCTATTTTGCCCTTCTACCCCCTCCAGGGGATGTCCCCAGGGATGCACTGATACACGATTGGCCCCCGGGTCTCCTATATGCATTCCCACCTATCCCCTTGATTCCCAGATTTCTCCAGAAAGCCATGAATCTGGAAAGGACAATTATACTCATAGCCCCATTCTGGCCTCGACAGATATGGTTCCCCTTTCTTCGAGCCCATCAAACAGAGGAACCTTGGATCCTGGACCCAGTACCAGATCTACTGACACATTTGTCGGGAGTTCCTCACCCGTCTCTTCTATCCCTCAAACTAGCAGCTTGGCTGCTCCACTTCCCCACCTAGCCAGGTCTGATCTACTTTCTCCGCCAGTGCAGCGCATTTTGGTTGCCTCTCATAAGGCTTCCACCACAAAACTCTACAACAATAAATGGAAACGCTTTGTGTACTGGGCATCTAGTCAACACTTGGACCCCCTGGTTGCTCCTTTACATAAAGTTCTAGAATTTCTTTCCATCCTTTTCCATGAAGGGGCCTCTACTTCCACATTAAGAGTGCAGTTGGCTGCCATATCCAACTTCCATGTTGGTGAGGACGGTTCTTCTATTATGTCCCACAGGCTTTGTAAAGCTTTTATGAAAGGTTCCTTCCATCTTCGACCTCCCGTCAGAGACCCTTTATTCCCATGGAATTTAAATTTGTTGTTGTCACAACTAATGTTACCACCTTTCGAACCAGCCTCTTTTTGCCCCCTGAAGTTTCTGTCGTGGAAGACTCTTTTTCTTGTAGCGGTTACTTCAGCTCGGAGAGTGTCAGAGCTGCAAGCACCGTCAATTAAACCGCCTTACTTAATTTTTCACCCAGATAGAGTTTCTTTACGAACAAATCCGTCCTTCCTTCCTAAGGTATGTTCTGTCATAAATATTAATCAGTCCATTGAACTACAAATAATTTCACTCGTGGAGACCCAAATGAGGGTATGAGTACAGCAAACTGGAGTACCAAATAGTATACACAAGCAAATAGCAGAATAGAACACCGGAATCACTTGATTTTGAACCAAAAGGATTTAATAACGCTTTCCAAAAGGACATACGTTTTCGAGCTTCTTCATCAGAAAAAACAATGAAGTGTTGTCAGTACTGCTTTTATACACCAGAATTAGAAATTGGATAATTGAATAATTTGAATTAATTAGTTAATTAAATCTTTAAACATTGGGTTGAAATGTGAAGTTAAAAAAACACATAAAATGTTTATTAAATATTTAAAACCTGGAAGCTGAAAGTATTTAAAATTGTGAACATTTATAATGTTAGTTATTGTACATTCAAGTGTAAAACTTCATGTTGAAACAAATAAATAAAATAAAGGAGTACCATATACTTATAAAAAATATATATGTATAAATAATACATTTAATTTACTAGAGATAGTTGTATGAATCTTTGTCTCCATCTGGTGACCAAAGTAGAAATTACAATTTAGCAGCTCTCAATTTTAATACAGGAACTATAGAGAGCATATAATTTAAGCCAGGCTCCCTGTTAGCATCCAAAACTATCTGCCAGTATAATTCCCTGTACTCTAATTTGGTTTCCCACATGCCACCCCTGATTTCTTTAGGCACAATTTCAAGCACAAAGAAATGAAAAATAGAACTGATGCATTTTTGGGAATGTCTAAATAAGGCGTTGTTTATATTCCCTTTCCTCATTTCGTAGTAGTGTTCATAGATTCTAGACTTTAATTTCCTTTCAGTTTTACCAACATAAAAGGAAGAACAGGAGTGGCATGTGGCGAGGTATACAACCCCTTGTGTGTTACAATTTGCAAAGGCATTACTGGTAATGGTTTTGTTTCGATCTGGAATAATTAACAGGGAACCTGTTTGGATATATTGGCACTGTGAACAAGATCCACACTTAAAGGTTCCCTTTTTGTGGTTATGAAAGTTCAAAGTGCCTGATCCACCATATTCAAAAATATTTTTTAAATTGATATCTCTTCTGTATACAAATTTGATAGGTTCATTCTTCAGATGTTCCAAATCAGTCATTTCCTGGAATCTTTCCCATTCCCTATGTAGGACCCTTTTGAGTAAGAATGAATCCCCAGTATAGTCCATAACATAGGCTGTAGAAAAATTGTTAACAGTATTAGGTGAAATAATGTCATTGGATGCACCTGTTGACATAGGTGGAGTACTATTAATAAATTCATAACACCCTAGGATGGGGGAAAATCTATCCTTCCTACCTTCTAGGACAACTTCATATACTTAATCACATAAGAAAGATGGATATCCTCTTTCTTTGAACATATCAATAATAAACTTGCTGTCTATCAAGAAGTCAGCATCCTCAGAGGTCATCCTACTGGATCTAATTAATTGTCCTTTTAAAATATTTTTCTTTTGTCCAAAGGGATGACCGCTGAAAAAATGAAGGTAGGAGTTAGAAAAGGTCGGTTTCCTGTATACCTTAGAAATAAAATGATTATCTCCCTTCCTTAACAATACATCCAAATAATTGCATTCATCATAATTAATAGTATATGTAAAATCTAAGAAATTGGTACTCTTTTTTATATAATCCAAAAATTCATAAAACCTTTCAAGGGTATCTGTCCAAAAAATGACGATGTCATCTAGGAAACGTTTGTATAACACCCAAGAATGGCTGAATTCACTAGAAATAATATATTGTATCTCCCACCAGGTAAGTACAATATTGGCATAAGTTGGGGAGCATTTTGCCCCCATTGCCACTCCCTTTTCCTGTCTGTAAAATTCTCCCTGAAAAAACATAAAATTGTTTCTTAGCACAGTTTCCATTAAAACTAGACAGGTCCTAAATGTATCATCATTAAGTTCTCCATGGTGCAACATACATTCCTCAAGCCATGCTAATCCTGTTTCATGAGGTATACTGCCAAAAAGATCAACTATATCCAAGGTAATAAAAATTATATCCTTGGAAAACAGGTTAGCCCTGACCTGTCTTAAAAAGTCCCAGGAATCTTTGAGAACAGTTGTACCCTGGTTGGATAAACTCTTTAGTTTCACATCCACATACTTAGCTAAAGGAGTGGTGATGGAACCCTCAGACGCTACAATCAACCATAAAGGTGGATCAAAGGGGTCCTTGTGGACCTTGGGGATCCCAAAAACTGAAGGTACCCTTGGGTTTTGATTCTGGAGATAGTTGTAGGTGTCCAAATCTATACTACCTTCCAACAATAAATCGTTCAGTATAATGTTGATTTTGCTTTTAGAAATATTTATTTCATTTAAGGAGGCTTTGGAGTAGTGGGAAGCATCGTGTAAACACGGTTTCATTTTAGATTCATAAAGAATTGCATCCATCACTACAGCACCACCCCCCTTCTCCGGTTGCATTATTCTGATGTTTCTGTTACCCTTCAAAATTGATAAAAGATCCTGTTCTTCATGAAGTTTTACACTTGAATGTACAATAACTAACATTATAAATGTTCACAATTTTAAATACTTTCAGCTTCCAGGTTTTAAATATTTAATAAACATTTTATGTGTTTTTTTAACTTCACATTTCAACCCAATGTTTAAAGATTTAATTAACTAATTAATTCAAATTATTCAATTATCCAATTTCTAATTCTGGTGTATAAAAGCAGTACTGACAACACTTCATTGTTTTTTCTGATGAAGAAGCTCGAAAACGTATGTCCTTTTGGAAAGCGTTATTAAATCCTTTTGGTTCAAAATCAAGTGATTCCGGTGTTCTATTCTGCTATTTGCTTGTGTATACTATTTGGTACTCCAGTTTGCTGTACTCATACCCTCATTTGGGTCTCCACGAGTGAAATTATTTGTGGTTTTGGTTTTGTGTTTTTCACTCCTACCATCAGCCTTTGGTTTCAGTCCATTGAACTCCCTACTTTCTTCAAGAACCATACCAGCAAGTTGGAATATATGTTGCACAAGTTAGATGTCCACAGACAACTCAGATTTTATTTAGACAGGACTAAAGACTACAGAAAAACAGATCAACTTTTTGTTGCATTTGCAGACAATAAAAAGGGCATGGCAGTTACAAAACGTACGCTTTCTAAATGGCTTACTGATTGTATAACCTTTGTGTATTCTAAGTCAAATCAGGCCTTACCCACCAAACCAAAAGGCCATTCTACTAGGTCCATCTCCACTTCCTTAGCTCATGCAGCTCGCCTGCCTTTGGACACGATTTGTGCAGCAGCCACGTGGTCTAAACCACATACTTTCATCACTCATTAAAGGGTTGACAAAGCCTCCAAAGACAGGACATCCTTTGGTTCCACTGTGCTCAGGAACGTTCTTCCATGAGTCACTCAGGGTGACGGAGCTAGGGACGCTACCCGTGTGTAAGAACAAACGGCGAGATTGAACACTCTCACATAAAGAAGTTATGTTCTTACCATAACGTTCCATGTGGAGTGTTCATCTCGCCTTTGTTCTTACATTCCCCCCCTTCCCTCCCTCACGTGTTTGGAAGAACGAGTAGGACTAGAGTCTGGTCCACATGTCTTTACCTCTTCCGGTTATGTTTCGTTACCCTTAGTTGATTTGTCAGTGAGATGGTGTCGCTAAATTTCTTCTTTTGTGGCAGTATGTAGCCTTGGCGCCTCAGGGTTATTGTTAGTCTGGTTTGCTTGCAAACTAGATCTGAGTAATGGCAGGGAGGATTGTGGGATATAGCCTGGTCTCGAGCTTCTCTTAGATGCAGATCTTTGCTATGCGGCCGACTCGGAGCCGAGGATCAGCTCCGAACCCGTGTGTAAGAACAAAGGCGAGATGAACACTCCACATGGAACGTTATGGTAAGAACATAACTTCTTTTTTACGGTGGTGGGTTTGTCTTTTGATCCTTGCCTAAAAAAGGCACTATGGAGGCGGCAAAGGCCTTGGCCAGTATTCAAAGGCCTAAGGGTGACAGGTGCAAGCCATCTCTTGTGAAGCAACGTGGCTTATCGAGCATTTCATCCCAGGTGGACAGATATTGGATTCCCTTTGAATGACACCAGAAACTTAGCCAGTTGTTGAAATTGATCATTTTTTCTTTATACTGTGGCATCATTCTTGGTGAGGGCAGGATGCTACTCAGGGTCAGGGTCATACTGGCCTGGGCTACATGATCAGAGAGCTCTTCCATGTCTCTTTTCATGTAGTCCAGGGAGGTACGTTTCAGGTCATTCACACCAACATGGACAATGACAGAGTCATACTTGTACTTATTCTGCAGTGACCTGAGTGCTTGTGTTATGTGGCGGATCCTGGCATCTGACAGGCAGCTAACTGTAACCTTCTCCTTGTCCAGCCTAGTTAGTGGGACATCAGTGTGCCTGACTATAGAGTCGCCTAATACTAGTGTGTTGGGTATGTTATTTTGCCTTAAGGGCTGTGATTCCGTGGCACACTGATTATGTGAAGTATTTGTTTCATGGTTTGTGATGGGGTGTGGAGGTTGCTTGGGTTTCTGCTTTGGAGGTCTCTGTTGCTTTTGCAGATTTTTATTTAGAGCCTCCGAGTATGTTTTTGCGCATTTATGTGTGTTATTTGCCGGTGTTGGTTAAGTAGGTCTTTGTGAGACTGGTGGTATGTTGCAAGTATTTTCCTTCTCCTCTTGACTGTCAGTTCCAGTCTTGGGTTGAGAGATCTTTGCCTCCAGTTTGGCTGTATAATTGCATCTCTTGCATATATTAATGTTTGGTGGTAGGAGGTGAGGATTGTCTGTGTACATGAGGCAGTTGTAACATTGCCTCAAAATGCCCATATTCACCAGTTGAACTGGAGAGTACACCTGAAACTGCCCTTTGGACATGCCTGAATAGGTAAAGTGAACTGTTTTACTGATTAGCTGGTAGGGACGAATAGAGAGCCTTGTCCTTCTGGACAGTATAGGGGGTCTAGTGCTAGGGTTAATTAGTGCTTGCTATGAGTTTTGAGCAAGTGATGGGCTGTGTAATGAATGGTTTGAGTGCTTAAATTGAAAGTTTGTCTAGTTCCAAGGGAAAAATCGAAGAGCAGACTTCGTGGTGCCGGGAATACTTTAACCCTAACTAACCTGCATTGCCCGGTGCTCAAAACCTCGCAAATGCATTTTTTATAGCAGGGAAATGAAAGAGATAGAAATTAGCCCAAAAATGGCCAATAAACTACTAACTTCTGGGCTACAGCAAGCAAGGTGCACAAATTTCAGAAAGAAACAGATCAAATAAGCAGGCACAATAAGCCTTTAACCAGAAATTCCCAGCTCAGAAGGGCAGAATCTAGCCTCTCCTCCCACAAGAGTGCAGACTACAAACATTCTTAATGTAAAATAACTGGCCTGAAGCACAAGTGCTTAAACCAGAACTAATGCACTTTTAGAATAACAGACACAGCCTTCAATCAGCAATTCCCAACTTAGAAGGATGTAAGCTACCTGTCCTGCCACAACAATGCAGTCCACAAACCTTCTTAATGTAAAACAACTGGTTTGAAGCCCAAGTGCTTAAACCAAAAGGCTTAGAATAACAGTTACAATTTAATCATGCTACTACCAGGCAGTAATAACTGCAGCAGAATAATACAACTGAGTACTTTTAAAAAGAAGCACAAGCAAAATAAGGTAATAAAGTGGGAAGAAACACAATTACAGTAAAAGCAGATGAATAAAGTGCAAATGTTTATATATATATATATATATATATATATATATATATATATATATATATATATATATAAAATAATAGAAAATGAGCAAACTGATTTGAACAAATTACCCAATTAGTAAAAAAAACTCAAAACTGAGCCCTGTTCCAGCAGTCTTCATTCTGACAAGTTCTAACCACACACTCCTGCCACTGGGGTGCAGGGGAACCTTCTCCAAAAAGATGGCCTGGATTAGTGCTCAAGTTATACAAACAAAGCTAGATTCAGCAGACCTGAATCTAGTCTATGCTACAGCAGACAAGGTGCATCCTATCAGAAAAACAGTTCAAATGAGCAGACACAGTAAGCCTTTAACCAGAAATTCCCAGCTCAGAAGGGTAGAATCGAGCCCCTCCTCCAACAAGAGTGCAGACCACAGACCTTCTTAATGTAAAATAACTGGCCTGGAGCCCAAGTGCTTAAACCAGAACTAATACACCTGGTATGAAGCCCAAGTGTTTAAACAAAAGGCTTAGAATAACAGTTACAATTTAATCAGGCTACTACGAAGCAGTAATAAATGCAGCAGAATAAACACAATTGAGTACTTTTAAGAAGAGGCAAAAGCAAAATAAGGTAATAAAGTAGGAAGAAACACAAATACAGTAAAAGCAGATAAAGTGCATTTTTTTAAAAATATATAACAGAAAACAAGCAAACTGATTTGAACAAATTACCCAATTAACCATTAAAAAAACCTCAGAACTGAGCCGTGTTCCAGCAGTCTTCAATCAGACAAGGTCAGGGCCTAAGTGGATATGCCTACTCAAATGTTCTCTCTGTATTAGGCAGGATGAGCTAATGAGACTAGACTAAGATAGAGCTGGGATAGGGCTGAACAGATGGGAATAGTAGGAGTGTCTGAAATCAAAATATGATCTCACTGTACTCGGTTGAGTGAGCAAATGAGATGGGCCTAGGAGGAGTGTTCAAACACAAATTTATAGGAGGGACGGTCAATTCCAAAGTCACCCAGATTAATACCACAACAAGAACAGGAAGTGTGGGTGGGGAAAACTAACTGCAGACAGGGACAGAACAGAAAGACAGCTCACAATTTTCAGTAAACAAATAAATAAGCAGATAAATGCAGTACTATTTTTAACACAATATTCAATGAAACAATAAACAGAAAAAATCAAATTCAGTACTATCTTATAAAACTGCAAGTTTGTACTTATCTCAGCTTGTAATAAAGTTGATGTAGGGTTTGCAAAAGCTAACCAAACAGCTACCGTATGCAACTATTCAGCAGAAATAATTTCAGAGATAAGGGACTAAGACTTTAAGGCACAGAGAATCCCTCTAGGCTAAGACTTCTACACCGAATAACAATGAAGTGAGAAGAATAAATAACTGCAGACAGGGACAGAACAGAGAGACAGCTCACAATTTTCAGTAAACAAATAAATAAGCAGATAAATGCAGTACTATTTTTAACACAATATTCAATGAAACAATAAACAGAAAAAATAAAATTCAGTACTATCTTATAAAACTGCAAATTTGTACTTATCTCAGCTTGTAATAAAGTTGACATAGGGTTTGCAAAAGCTAACCAAACAGCTCCAGTATGCAACTATTCAGCAGAACTAATTTCAGAGATAAGGGACTAAGACTTTAAGGCACAGAGAACCCTCTCGGCTAAGACTTCTACACTGAATAACAATGACGTGAGAAGAATAAATAACTGCAGACAGGGACAGAACAGAGAGACAGCTCACAATTTTCAGTAAACAAATAAATAAGCAGATAAATGCAGTACTATTTTTACCACAATATTCAATGAAACAATAAACAGAAAAAATAAAATTCAGTACTATCTTATAACACTGCAAGTTTGTACTTATCTCAGCTTGTAATAATGTTGATGTAGGGTTTGCAAAAGCTAACCAAACAGCTCCAGTATGCAACTATTCAGCAGAAATAATTTCAGAGATAAGGCTTATATACATATAGCTCAAACCATCCAAAAGGTTCCCAAAAAGATGGAAACTCTTTATAGACACAAGAATTTTCTCACAGACAAAGCAAGAAGCACCTTAGCCCAAACTCACCTACTGTCCACACTTATGTATGCTGCACCAATCCTAACCCATATTAGAAAAACTGATCTTGACAAAATTGATTCATGTTACAAGAAAACTGCCAAATTTGCTAACAACTCTACCTTCAGAGCCCATCACTATCAGAACCCATCACTGCCAGGCACTAAGAGATATTCAATGGTTTGAATTTCCTCCCCTCCTCTGTAACTTCTGCCTCAAATATCACACAATTCAAAAATCACTTAAATCACATCTCAGGGAAACCGGGATCTGCCCATGTATAACATAACAATTACTTCTTAATCCACATTGCCTCCCTCCTAATCCACCTACTATTAACATAAAACAAGATTATAAGCTTTAGATTTATAGACCTGTAGCCTGTTAGCGGAGTTAATTTCAGCATTGTTATTGTGCATGTCTCTATTCTATCATTGTCCATTTTGTCTGTTTCTTGTTATTGTTGTATCTAATTGTGGAGCTTTTCTCCTTGGGCCTCCACTGAAAATGGACCTAGTCCAGTTGGATTATCCTGGTTAACAAATGTAAAATAAATAAAATAAATAAATAAAAATAAGTGACTGAATTTCACCCAACCTGACAAATTAACTGACTGTTTCTTAGTTTCTGTTTTCAGAATGGGAGACTTGAAATTAAGCTGCTGATCAGCTTGCAGCCATTTTGGAAGTCCCACTTTGAGCAAGGCAAAGATTTTTGAACTGCTTTAAGAAGTTAAGAACAGATGTTTCAAGATTAAAATACCAACAATTATGTTGTAAGTAGATGCTGGTCAGAATGTTATAGGAACTATGATCCTAAAAGAGCACAACCTGCTGCTTATGGACCAAGGGCATTTACAGAAGAAAAAAAAAAGAGATATGATCAAATAAAAGTAAACTGTTTGCAATAATAAATGGATGTGGAAATTCTCTGAATATGTCATAAAGAAGTTCATCTTTATTAGAGAAATGAACTTCTTTAAAGATATTCAAAATGATAGAATGCTCTCAGTCAGGTTACAAGTTAAGCCATTCAGCATTACCATGATAAAAGTTTATGCTCCTACAGATGCTAAACAATATTATATTCATCGTAACTGAAATTCTAAAGTTAGTAGTCAAAGTACAACTAGAATAACAGGCAGGTTTGGCCTTGTAGTATGAGATGAAGCATGGCATCAACTGGTAGAATATTGCCAAGAAGAATCAAAGCAGTTTCTTTCAACAGTCTAAGAGACAGCTTTACATACGGCTTTCACCAAATGGTCAATACCAAAATCAGGCTGACTATACTTTGAAGTAAAGATGGAAGGGCTCTACATAGTCAGCGAGAAACAAGAACTGACTGTGGCACAGACCATCAGATTGTTATTACAAAATTAGAATTAAAGGAAACAAGAAAAGCATCCAGGCCAGTGAAATCAACAACATTCCAAGTAAAGATGCACTCAAGGTGAAGAATAAAGAATTAGGCCTGGTGGTGGACAGAGTACGTGAAGCATTTTGGACAGAAATATATAACACTGACCAATGCAGGTACTCTTCAAATGAAATAATTCACAAAGAAGAAAAAAGAAAGAAAACGAGGACAGGCATTTACTTGTACATATCAAAAACAAAACATAGTGACAATATGTAACAAAAAAACTGTACAGTTGCATAAATATGGGTCTATATCAGTTCATCGAAACAGCTCAACATCGAATACCACAACCTCGAACTGCTAACCACAAACTCTAAAAACATTGAATTCTCAGAACAGCGAATGTTTTCCCTTGGAAAAAAATCACTGTTCCGAGGAACACACACACAACACAAGCACACCAAAAAAACATCAATCCACACACACACACTTAAAATCCTACATCTTACCCTACACTAAACAGTACATACAGTACCATCTATCCACTATCCTTAACCCAAACCCCAACCCTAAGGTCCATCACTATCGCACACTCACCCACGCCCTAACCCTAACTCACATACCCCGCCCTAACCCTAAAGTCTATCACTATCGCACACTCACCTCACCCATGCCCTAACCCTAACTCACATACCCCACCCTAACCCTAACCTCAGCACAATCTCACACTTACCTGAACCCAACCCATAACTTTCCACCGCAGTGCTGAAAATAGCAAAGCCACAGTAAAGGACAACCGAATTCTTTCCCTAGGAAAAAATTTGGTTATCTGCAGCTTCGCTATTTTCAGCGTTGGCTGTTTTCAGGTCAATATTAGACCATTCAAAGTATTAACACTTCAATGATCTAATATAGACCCCATAAATACATGTAGCAACAATTAAAAAAGAAATGCAAACTTTACAATTCACGTGATTATACTTCAAGTTTACATCACGGTGGAAATTCTGTGGAGTAACGATAGTCAGAGCTGGGGATGGTGGGTGAGACAGGAGGTGTAAGTAGTTGAGAGAGAGTAAGGCTAGAGGTTACAAGTCCATTATTAGATGTGGCCTTCTGTATGGCAAGTACAGTTTGATTTGGTATGGAGGATATTTTTTTAAGTTCAATTCTGAAGGTGGGGAAGGAGGACTGTAGTCTCTTGGAGGTTGGGAAGGGATTTACATATTTTAGGAGCAAGGATGGAGAAAGTGCTTGCTGGGAGAAGCATCTAAGGTTGTAGTGTGTTTTTTTTTTGTTTTGTTTTGTGATTGTGCAGCATAACGTTTGGCACCTACCAAGGGGAATGAGCTAGACTGAGGAAGTGTGAAGATAAAAGATCCTAGTAGCAGGTCAGGTCTGTGCTGTACTGGGAGCCATTTGACTTTTCTGAGAGTGAGGCAGTGGAGCTCATTAAGGGGAGGGTTAGGGATGAAGCAACACATTTTGTTTTCAATAGGTTGTAGTGTGGGGGAGTTTAGTCTGTGCCTATTATAGGTGGTCCATAGTCAAGTTAGGCTAGAAAGACTACTTTACCTGTAGTTACTCCTGGTGGTTTGAATAGGTAGGGTGACATTTTCCAGACCTATAAGAGAACAGAAGTGAATGAATGTTTGCCGTCAATTTTTCTACAAGGGTATTCAATGTTAGTGAATTGTCTAGCCACAAACTGAGGTATTCGAAGGAATTGGTTGTTTCTATTGGTGTGCCATAAAGGGTGGCGGTAGTGAATGATTTTGGTGATTTTGTAGAGTGGTTGTTGCTGGGCCTAAAGAGTACCATGTCATTAGCTTAGTAGACAAGTTGCAGAGTAGGAATGTCATGAGGCAATTTGCTAACAAAAATAGAAAATAGAAGAAAAGCTGAGCCAGGATAGAACCTTGGGGTACTCTGTTTGAAAAAGGTGTGGGTTGAGAGAAGGAATAGCCTAATTTAACTGTGAAGAATCTGTTTGACAAGAAGTCTTAGAACCAGGTGATATATGTGTTACTAATGCCAGTATTCTGAAGAGAGAGGAAGAGGAAGAGTACGTGACTGATAAGGTCAATGTCTTGTGTGAGGTCAACAAATATTTCCCCTTGTCCACCTTTGTCCATGTTGAGGAGGATGTCAAGAGTTAGGCACCAAAATGTCATTATTGTACTACAATCTGTTCAGAATTCATGCTGTTGTAGGGTAAGGAGATGGTACTGCTGAATATAGCGTGAGAGTTGAATATAAATAATTTTTTCTTTCACCTTGCCATGAGGGGGAGAGGATGACAATGTCAGGTGTTTTGTGGTTTAGGTTGCTTGGGCAGGGGAGTAAATGAATACTGTTTTCCAAATGTTTGGTATTCTATTTTGTGTCAGGCAAAGTAAAAAGATGCATTGTCCCTGCAGTGCTAGATAAACCAAGGAAAGATGTGGTCTGAACCTGGAGGAGAGTCTTTGAACATGTCTTCAAGTATGTTACTGATTTGGTTTTGTGAGTTTTTTTCTAAGTAGAAAGGGGGATGAAGGGAGGGAGCTCTGGGGAGAAGAGAAGGGAGTTGAGATGCTAATAGTTTGGGGGGCATAAACTCTGTGACAAAGACAAAGCAGGTGAGTGGTCCTTGATTAGTCTGGATTAAGTTTAGAGAGGATTTGTTGCATCCAGTGAGCAGACTGACTTCATGCCAGAAGTGTTCAGACTTTTTAGGAGAGGACGTTGCTTGGTTTTGAAATGGTTTCCTTTGAGAAGTTCTGGAGTTGGAAAGGTGACATGGTTATCAGGGGTTGGATTATTTTCCAAGATGGCCAAGCTTCATCCTTATCTTGAGTAGAGATTAAAGCTTTTTTGGTCATGATGTTCTTGTTTAAAAAGGCATTTTGATGTGGGGAAGTTTTGTACTGGAGTTGGGGAAGTATTTGAGTTAGGGTCACAGCTACTACATTAGAGTCTTGGATGTTCAGTATCGGTAGACAAGTTAAAGATTGTCAGATAGCTTTTGAACTTGGTGACATTCTGTGTAGATTGGGGCTGAAGCAGATCCATTTTGGTGGAGAGTTTAGAGTCAGACTACTGATCTGAAAGATGACTGGTGAGTGATAAGTTAAGGTAGGGAGAAGAACAGTAATGTTTGAGATGGTTGATTGTTCATTACTGATTAGCAGGCCAAGAGTTGAGTGAATATTGGAATGAAGGTTTGGGTGGGTGGGTTCTCTGATTAGCTGTAAGAGGTCCTTGTTAGCTAGAAATTCAGAAATTTAATTTGAGAGGGGACCTGAGATGTTAATGTTGAAATCCCCCAGGATAATCAGATGTTTGTTTTTGTTGCAAGTGTTCTTTCATATTGACATTGATAGCTGAGACTATTTCAGAGATTAGGGATTTAAATTTTGAAAGCTATGAAGGAGGAGGAAGCTTTGCTGCTGCAATAAGTAAGGTTTTATTTCTCGTGGTTAAGAATTTTAGGAGGACCAAGTATGGGTCTGTGTCTGCTGTAGCCTTGGCTTTGGCAAGGACAATGGACTTAAGATGGCTTTTATATAGTAATAGCCTCCTATTTTCTTATTATGATGTCTTGCATTATACTCATAATTGTATGAGGGGAAGACATGCTAAAAGTTGGGGCTGTTTGGCTTGATACAAGATTTAGTGACAGCTATGTCTGGGTCGAGGGAGGAAAGGAAGGAACTTAACTTGGTCAATTTGTTGACAATGCTTTTTACAGTGATGAAGGCTCAAAAGGTCATGGAGATGATGCAGTTACAGGGCTGCTTGTAATTTGACAACAAATTTGAAAAACATTGCAATGGCCACTAGATTGGAAAATGCAAATTTATATTCCAAGCCCAAAAAGGCAATGCTAAAGAATGCTGAAATGTATTGCATATTTGCCAAAGTTTCACATGCTAGTGAGGTAATATACAAAATTCTTCAAGTTCAACACCAGTAATATATGGGATTGCCGGATGTACATACTGTTTTTTGTAAGGCAAATACACCAGAGATCAAACTGCCAGCATATTCTGGATACTGCAGAAAGCAATAGAGCATCAGTAAAATATTGACTTCTGCTTTACAGATTACCTTAAAATATTTGACTGCATGGACCATAACAGCCTGTGGGAAATTCTTAGAGAAAGGGGATACAGGGCCACTTTATTTACCTCCTGGAAAATTTATATGCAGGACAAGAAGCAATAATGAGAATTCAAAATGAAATAACTGACTGGTTAAAGACTAGCAGAACTATAGTTGGGTCAAAATGCTCCACAGGCCAGTACCCCTCAACTCTCCAAGTAAAAAACAAAAAAATCACTTCCCTGTAATAAGCCAATCACAGCAACTGGCGTATTACACTTAGATCTATATCATCCCAGCTCTTCTATTAAAGTGTTAAACAAACAGATGTTACTCCTACTGGCACACCAACCAGGTGTCCATATATACATATCTTAGACAGACAGACAGACAGACAGACAGGCACACACACACACACACACACACACACACACACACACACACACACACACACACACACACACACACACACACACACACACACACACACACACACTTCTCTCCTGCACCGGCCATTCATGTCCCATTTTTGTGCCCTGCTCCAATCCTTCTCCAACTTATTTTATTAAAAAAAAAAAAGTCTTTTAAACTGAAGCAAATTGTTTGCTACAGTTGTAGCAGTTTATACCTTGCCAGCACACAGCACTATGGCACTCATGTTTTAGTTTAAAAAAAAAAACTTATGTTTAAACAGTAGCAAACTGCTTGGTACAGTTTATACTCTGCCAGCATGGAGCACTATGGCAATCAGGTTTTAATTAAAAATATATATATTTTTAAACTGTAACAAACTGTTGTTGCAGTTTATACCCTGCCTGAACAGAGCGCTGCAGCACTCATGTTTTAGTTAAAAAACTGTAGAAAGGAACTAATATGGAGCACTACAATGCTCAGGTCTAACCGCAAGTGCAATACTGGCTTTTAAGACAGAGAGATCAGAATCAAGTGATCATGCCCAAGGGCAGTTACCCCTCTTGCCCCATCCTAGCTATGCTACTGAAGATTGGGAATGGAATACGACAAAGCTGTATACTGTAACCCTACTTACTCAATGTATGTACAGAATATATCATGTAAAATTTTGAGTTAGATGAATCAGGATCAAAATTAACAAGAGAAATACAGAAAGAGGTAATTGGGAACATATTTCTGGGAGTGCAGTGAGCTGGTGGACTTTAAGGATTCCCTGCAGGATGCACTGTCAGAGATGCTGAGTGGGCAGATTGGTGTGATGAGGGAGATGATGTTTCTGAGCTATGATACAGAATCGGAATTGCCTAGACATGGTAAGGCCTTGCTGTCTCTAAATATGGTGGCTGCCAAAAAAAGCAATTACTAGAAAATGGAAATCAAAATCTAAAACAACTATATTAGAAGTAGTGAATACAGTTTGTTTGTTTCTTTCAGCTTTTCCCGGTTAGGGGTCGCCACAGCGGAACTCCGGTTCGCTAATGATTGGCAGTAGATTTTGACGTGCTGGCTTGCCGGGCCTAACGCACAACCTTCAATGAACGCCCATTCACACATGTTGCCACACAGAAGACACTCTGAGAATCGAACGGGCAACATCTAACTGTGAGGCAACAACGCTACCGCAGCACCACCACCGCAGTATAGAAGTAGTGAATACAGTAATAGAGATAAAACAACTGGAATTACGATCTTTAGAAAAAGGTAGGGGCAAACTACATAGGAAAAAAAGGAATTTTGGGAACAATACATACAGGGGAGGAATGAGGTTTAAAAGAAGGCAGGACGTAAATGAGCTATGTAATGTTTGACTGAAAATGATTGAATAGATTATGTACATTATAAGTAATGTATAATGTTTGCAACTGGGAGTGTGTCAGTATGGTTTCTAATGTAAAATGCTTTCAACTAGGATTAAATATACTTACTTTTAAAAAGAAAAGTTATGGCAAACCTGGATAAGATTTTAAAGAGGAACAATAAGGAGAAAATTTCCATCTTAAGATTCAAACGTCTTTGATATATATATATATAAAAAAGGATCTGGCACATTTCCTTGCAGATTTCCTTGCATATGGTCTATGAAATCAGCAATGGATATGATGATGTTTGAAGATTTCAGGAAGAAGTTTCCCTTGGGGAAGTATGAAATTGTAGGGAACATTTGAAAGGGGTTCAAGGACGGTTTCAGGGTACAAGAAGAGGTAGTTGGCCCTACTTGAGTGTAAAAGAGACAGTCATTTGTATTTCTACCAGTGTTTCAGGCCTTTGATGAAACCTTTAAGATGGTGTCCTTGAAGCCTGCCTGTGTACTACTTTACTCATTTGGAACTGCACAGATTTTATAAGGTTCAGGACACATCTTTAATACCTATGTAAGAAGCATATGACATACCCTGCAGTGGTGTCATTTGAAGCTGCTAATGGGTCAAAGCTGGAACATGGGTTCAAAGCTCCTCAGCAGTGAGAAGAGCAGTGTGACTTGACTTCTTGTGCTATTAATCGTCAGCTGTATATGGTCACGTATCAGTCCATGATCCTCAAGAAAACAGAGGATATGTCTTCAGAAACTGTAGATGAAGCCCTGAATAAAGGGGTTGTGCAGATTGAGCCAAGCAGAATTTAAAGTCAGTAAGCTTGCAGGTGCTGTAATCAAGAGGAATACTTGATTAAGGTTGCAGCCATAGGATGTGAAGTGGCAGTTACTGGATGCTCCTTGTATACAAAAAAAAAAAGAAAAAAAAATATTAGCATGTTCCACTTATGAAAAGATTTAAAAAAAAATGGAGAGGAAAAAGGGAATACGCTGAACTCAGCAAAACAGTTGTTTTATCTGGATATCTAAGATATAATAGGAATTTTCTTTGCAAGTAATAGCCATTTTCATTGGCAGCAGGTTAAAGCAGCCTATTTCATACAAAGGGGTATGTCAAAAAAAAATTTCTGGAAAGGTGGCAAGAAGTAAAGCTGAGTACAGCAAGGTAGGGAAGGGCAAGTAAGTACCTCCCCCAACAAGGAAGAAACAGCTACTACTGTTTTTCTCCATGCCTTCGTTTTCTTTCCCTTTTTCCCATCTGTCTTTTTCCTGTGTTGGGAAGTAGGCTTTCCTATTTTAAAGAGAACTAGTTTAGCTAAACTAATGACAAGTGAGTAAAGGAAATTTTCAGCAGGCTACTGATTGAAATTCAAGACAATCCTTTTCTTTATGGAACTGGCTGCAGCTCCCTCAGACCCAGACCCAGATCCAGGGGTTGGGAGGGTGGCCTAATGGTTAAGGTGTTTGCCTTACAAACACAAGGTGCAGGGTTCGATTCTCACAAGGAATAATTGGCTAGACTTACAATGGCTCGCAAGGGCAGTTAGCCTAGTACTAAACTATGAACCTATGAACAATATCACACTGTCTGTCAGCAGAGGTCTGCATAGTCAAAGCTATGGTTTTCCATTAACAATACATGGCTGTGAGAGTTGGACCTTAAATAAGGCTATGCACTGGAAAGGAAATGCTTTTGAACTGTGGTGCTGCAATAAACTTTTGAAAATTCTATGAACTGCAAGATCATCAAATTCATCAATTCTTAAGGAAGCGTTTCCAGACAGTTCACTGGAAGGCTTGATAGTAAAACTAAAATTCCGATACTTTGACCACATAATACAAACACAGGATTCACTGGAGAAGATACTGAAGGTGGTATTTGTTTGTGTTTAAAAATACATTTTACCGTGTGGAAGAATTTGTCCTGGAGTAGGAGGAGAATCAAAGCCAAAAGAAAGGGGTGACAGAGACTCAGATGGACAGACAGAAGTTCTTGGGACACAGGTCTGAGATGCTAAAGTCCTTGAGGTCACAGAGTTGGATATGACTAAATAATTAAACAAAAATCACAAAAGAGTTGAAGCAGAAACAGACCAGAAACCCTTAGCATGCTCAGAATGTCTTTGTGCAAAGCACCTTTGACATTGCAAGAGGATGTTACTTAATCCACAGAAGTATGAAACTGATACTCATCCCAGGCAAGGAACTACACATAGTAGTTTTGTTGAGATCATCATATTTACCAGAAAAGCACGAGAGATTCTAGAAGAAAAAACAGAGATTCTGTGGTAATACTTTATTTACCTAGAAGTAAAAGTAAAACAATTTTAGACATGTAGTGGTACTGACTTAGAAATACAAAAACACTAAAACATGTTACAATGGAAGAATGGCCTGATTCTGTCATCAGTAAAGAAACAGATTTAGCTTTTTCATTCACTGAAGAAATAAATTGTGTCCTAAGCTTAATGTTCAAAGTTGACTAACCAATCAAATTAGAAAACAAATGCTTGACAAAAATACGAGTCACATCCTGGAAAATTAAAAAGCAAAGGTTATAATGCTTTGGCTCAGACTAACAGCTCTGAAAGAACAGGAAGTAATAGGTTTTGACATCTGCAATGCATAGCATTATAGTAGTTTAAAAGAGAGAATTCTAAAATGCCCATTTCCAGAGTATCCTTGGGTCAGACTAGATACAAATTATTTCCAGTTCAGAGGAGCCACATATTCCAAGTTACCTGAAATAATCAGAATGACCGTGCAAGTGTGATTAATGCATTAAAGTTTACATTCTTGTGACAGAGGATACTTAATGCTACTATCAGATCTGTTAATGTCCAATATTCACAAGTTGAAAATTTAAAGATTTGTCCAAAAACAGGAATTTAATGGTTACCCACACATCCATTCTTCTGAATAATGTTTGAATAGAGTAAGAGAAGTTCTTTGCTTTATGAGGAGTGGAAGATGGTTCCATAGAAGTGATATTCTCTAAGAGACATACCAATCCATCCATGTTCTACTTATTTTTTCAAAAGAGACTGAGATCCCTTGAGCAGTTGTTAATGACACCACTGAACTTTCAAATGTGTAATAGGTCTGACAGAATAGGGTCTTTTGAAGCACTATGTGAAAGGCAGAAGTCACCTCTCAGAAGCCTCTATGACATTGAAAAGAGGAAAAAGGCTGTGAGCCAGTCACTATCAGTTCAGAGCTCTGCCCCTTGGACTCACTACGGCCCCCAGAATGTTTACCAAATGCATGCCAGTAGTCATGGCTCATCTGAGACGGTTAGGATTCTGGGTGTTTCCATAGTTAGATGACTGGCTCCTCACCGCCACCACCGAGCATCTACTGACCAAGACAAGGGACTCCACTATCCATCTATGCTCAGAGCGAGACATTACTATAAATTATGAAAAATCTGCCTTGTTGCCTTCACAGCATATTACTTTCATAGGAGCAGACTTAGACACAAAACACATGATACCAAAACTGCTTCATGAAAGGGTACTAATGCTACGCCATCAGATTTCAATCTTGCTCATGAGGAAGAAAGTACAAGCAAAGTTTGTTCTCAAGGTCCTGGGTTCAATGGCAGCTGCAATAACATTAGTCCCACTGTCGCTTCTTCACATGAGAGTATTATAGTGGCTACTCTTTGCTCAGTGGTCCATGTAGGAGTTGCCCATGTCACACAAGATTCTCATTACAGACACTTGCAAGAAGGACCTACAATGGTGGCTCCAGTCCACGCAGATAATGAGAGGCTGACCATTTGTTCTTCCCCAACCTGTAGCTATGTGACCATGGACACCTCCCAGATAGGGTGGGAGGGCATTACCTGGGACAGACTGTCTAAAGGACTTGGCAGGAACATGAATACCACTTGCACATCAATGTCCTAGAGATGAGAGCGGTGTTTCTGGCATTGCAGGCATTCCAGAGCTCTCTTCCATCAGGTACAATTGCAATACAGACAGACAATATGTCCGTAGTGTGGTACATCAGCAAACAAGGCAGAACCAGATCTTACCCCCTGTGTCGAGAGGCTCAAAGAGTATGGCAATGGGCAATATCTTCTCAATGTTTTCTGATTGCAATGTGATAGCAGACAAGTTGAGCAGGGCAATTCTTATGCCTCACGAGTGGTCCCTGAAACAGGAAATTGCGTACCAAATATTTTGCAAATGGGGCCAGCCTTGCTGTGACCTCTTGCCCTTATCCCTCCTCCAGAGGAGTTACCAAGGGATGCACTTGTTCACAATTGGCCCCCAGGACTTCCTTATGCCTTCCCCCCCATTTCCACTAATACCCAAAGTTCTTCAGAAAGCCAAATCATTGAGTTGCAGGCTAATTCTCATTGCTCCATACTGGCCTCGTCAGATATGGTTCCCCTTCCTATGGCCCCATCTCCAGGAGGAGCCTTGGATCCTGGACCCAGTACCATATTTTCTGACTCACCAATCAAGAATGCAGAAGTTTTCAATCAAGGGGCAGCTGCAGCTACAGTAAGAGTTTAATTGGCCACAATATCCAACTATCACATAGGAGACATGGGCTCAAAGATAATGTCTCATAGATTATGTAAAGCTTTCCTGAGAAGAACATTCCTACTAAGACCTCCAATAAAAGAACCACAACCTCCTTGGGACCTCAATTTAGTACTGAGTGCGTTGAGTCTCCCTCCCTATGAACCAGCTTCCTCCTGTCAATTGAAATTCCTTACCTGGGAAACAGCATTTTTGACAGCTATCACTTCAGCCAGGAGGGTCTCAGAACTGCAAGCTCTGTCTATACATCCTCCTTACTTAATTTTTCAAAAAGACAGAGTCTCTCTTAGAACTAATCCATCCTTTCTTCCCAGAGTCTGTTCAGAGACCAATTTGAATCAATCTACTGATCTGCCAGTCTTCTTTCCAAATTATGGCGACAAGGCAGAATACAAATTCCACCAGTTAGATGTACACAGGCAACTACATTTCTATTTGCATGGAACCAAGGAGTTTAGGAAATCTGATCAGCTATTTGTTTCCTTCTCAGACAGCAAGAAAGGTGCACCAGTTTCAAAGGTTACTTTATCAAAATGCCTTACTGACACTATCTCCTATGCATATATTTCTCAGCATAAACAATTTCCAGGAAGGATTATGGGCTACTCAACCAGAGCAATTTCAACTTTGGCCACTTTCCAGGCCAGATTACCTATGGATTCGATCTGTGCTGCAGCCACATGGGTCAAACCCCATACCTTTATCACTCATTACAAAGTAGACATGGCCTCCCGGAACAGGGTATCCTTTAGTTCCACTGTTCTGAAGAGCTTATTCCCTTGAGCCACCCAAGAAAGAAAGTGCTGGGGATGCTGTCACAACCAGCAAGGTGAAGGTGAGATAGGACAACATAACATAAAGAAGTTATATACTCACCATAACATTCCATGTTTGTTGTCCATAATCTCGCCTTCTTTCTTGCATCCCTCCCTCCTTCCCCCTACCTTCGCTCCTGGCAGATCAAGAGTAATTTTTTGTTGGGGATTGTCTACATATATACTCTAGTTCCCTTCTTGCCTCATAAGACGTAGGCTGGGAATGATTAGTATTTGGTCTGGAGTGCAAGCTTTGTTGTTATTAGTAGCTTGCAAACAAGATCTGGGTTACTTTTCTATGGCATCATGGGATAAGGTTTTAGCCTCAAGCCAGTGGAAGCTCTCAAGCTTTAGTAATAAGGCCAAGTTGGAACCGATGCTTGGTTATGAATCCAACCAGCAAGAAAGAAGGCGAGATTATGGACAACAAACATGGAACATTATGGTGAGTACATAACTTCTTTTTTGGGCAAGTGCATACTGAAAGGGGCATTAAACTCAATGATTGGCCTAATGAGTACCAAGTACAATGGAAAGATTACACCCCTGGACCTGATGCAGTGCTTTTAGACATAAACTCTGTGATGAAAAAGGACATCCTTAGAGCAGTAGATATGTCTTGATCAAAGGAGAGTTCATTGTCAATATAAATTCCTAGATCCCTAACTACAGGATCAATTTTCAGGGGTGTATTGTCAATGTGGTAGTAGGGCGGTCGGAGTGGTGCAGCAGTTAGCATTGCCACCTCACAGCAAGAGGCTCTCCAGTTCGATCCTCAGCTGGGGTGCCTTCTGTGCAAAGTCTGCATGTCCTCCCTGTGGACGCATGGGTTTTCCCTGGGTACTTCGGTTTCCTCCCACATTCCAAAGACATGTTGTAGGTGGACTGGACACTCTAAATTGACCCTAGGTGTGAGTGTGTGCATGTGTGTGCCTTCTGTGGAAGGATGGGCGCCGGGCTGGCAACTCGACACCGTAAAACTCCACTGCCAATCATGAGCAGACAGGTGATCTGCTGTGGCGACCCCTAACCGGGAAAAGCCGAAAGAAGAAGATTGTCAATGTGGTAGTAATAATGCAGTCATGCTTGCAAAAGAATATGATTATACTCTTCTTGGCATTTAGTTTTAGTCCATGGTTTTGACACCAGCTGCTTGTTTAGGACAGGCCCTGTTGGAGAATCTCGGTGTCCTCTGGGTAGTTTATAATGACACCAGGTTTGCAGTCATCTGCAACTTGGTCAGCCACAAACCTTAGCATTTGGTTTGACTGCTAAGCAATAAGTGCCAAACAGCAGTGGCCCAAGGTCTGAACTCTGGGGTACACTGCCAGTGACAGGTGTTCTGGGATAGGCAGAGTCATCCACCCTAACTTCTTGGGTTCTTTTTATGAGACTATGTGCTCACAAATTCCACATTATCTGCAATCCATTGAATGAACTGAAAGAACTATCCAAACATTGGAAAACTTTATGAGAAAGGATTTTGGCAACAGCTATGAAGAATGTATTTTCATGGTTCTGAAATATAACAATACTCTGTTGACTCCACTGCACTGACTCACTCTCTCACCAGCTTATCTATTTACTGTCAGAAGACTGAAAAGCACATTACATATGTCAACTGGATTACTGATGCTTGAGAATCAACAGGATATAAAGGAGATGCTGGAAAGAAATTAGCACATACAGGAATGCTTTCAAGATAAGAAATGCAGAAGACTACTAAATTTGCACATCATAGAAAAAGTTTAGTAGTAAAAAGTCAAGAAAAATTCTACAGACTGAAGGTGAAGTAATTGACAAAGACAAACCAAAATCTTATGCAGCTTTTGGGGAACATTGTAAACTGCACATAAGAAACTGTAGATATTTGTGTAAAACCAATGTCAAAAATGAAGTTACAGAAAGATGAACAGCAAAAACTGATGCATACTATTTTGCATGAAAACAGAGAATATGAACTGTGACACTGAAGGGTTGCAGACAAAGACTCCTGAACTCATGTATCTGCATGAAGTTCTAGGACAGCAAGAACTGTCACAGAATACCAAATGTCCATTATAAATAGCATTGTAAATCTTCCAGATATGGTAGAATGTTGAAGAAACCAGGCTGATACAAGATAATGTCAAAGTTTTAAAGGATATGAAGGACTGTAATTTTGCATTAGAAAAATGTCTCCTTTCAGTGTTTACACAAGTTTTTCTTTTTGATGTAACTAGTCCATGACATGCCTAGTACTGTACTAAGGGTAATTTGCTATGAATAGTGTGAAGTGTGCACACCCACACTCATGTGCTCGCATATACATTTTTTTGTCTTTTAAAAATGAATGCTAGCTAAATGTTATCCCGTTTTGGGTGTTAACATAATGGTTAAGGTGTTTACTTCACAAACAAGAGGCACAAGGTTAGAGTCTCACTACAGGGAATTGGCTAGGCTTAAAAGGGACCACAAAGGTGGTAAGCCTAGTGGTTACCTATGAACCTTAATACTATTGAGCTAGCTACAGTAATGAACATGTCATGTGGTAAACAAACATTCCAGAGAAATCAATTTCAGTGCAGAACTCATGGAGTTTATACATCTGCCGTCTGTGTGTGTAATATTTTCTAGGCTTCCTGATATGACTTTCCTACTGTTACTCCTGTCATTCTTCTAAAATTTTGGATTACTGCGGAGGATATGAAAGATGTCTATTTCTATGTAGCAGTTCACCCCTCCCGTGGAAAGTATATCATGTTTAACGTCACGCAAAGTCACTCCTTTTGGACTGGTTGTTTGTCTTTTCGGCTTTTCCCAGTTAGGGGTCGCCACAGTGGAACTCCGGTCTGCTAATGATTGGCAGTAGATTTTTATGGTGCCGAGTTGCCAGCCCAACGCCCAACCTTCAGCGAAGGCACATCCAGTCACACATGTGTTTCGGAGGCCACTCGACCATGGAGAGGACATGCAGACTCAACACAGAAGGTACTCCAGCCAAGAATCGAACAGGAGAACCTCTTGCTGTGAGAGGCAACAACGCTACCACTGTAAATACATTTACAAAGAGGCATTTCCCAGTTTTCACTCTGTTAAAAAGTAAAATAGATTCATACTGTTCCATGCCTAAACAACTATCTGCTTAAAGAAGATTTTCAAGGACTCCTGTTATTCAGCTAGTTTCACATTTCATAACTGAAAATTACCATGGTCTGGGACAAGTTATTGTAAACCCCCATAGATAAATAAATTTCCATATAGTAGTATATTTCCATATACACAGTGGATCTCTTACTCTTACCCTATCTGCTTTGAATCTTACCATTATGATCTAAATTTTACTGTTACTCATTCTGCATATAATTTTGATTAAAATTAAGACTGTGATATATCTTCTGCTCTTTGAGCTCAGGCTGTGGCTGAAAAGGGTCAACAGATAGTCCACTCACCCAGTGAACAAACAGTAAGTAAGTAAATAAATAATAGCACAAAAGACTTAAATGTATTTCTTAGAAAGCACCATTTTTAGTTACTGGTGCATTTAGTAAAAAGATTTCAGAGTTAGAACTTTTCATTTGTAGACTAACTTACTTGATATGCCAAACTGAAAGGGTACCATTGCAGAAAAATCTTTCACTTCATAAATGTGTATCAGTAGTGGCCCTCAGTCAAGCTATATAACTGCCAGTCTTTCACCAGAACTACCAGCATAAAAAAGAACATTTGTTGTATGTACACACATATTATACTTGTAGAACTAATGATAGCTCAGTTTATTTTACTACGATGAATTCAGGAAAACTGATCAGCTTTTGTGTTTAATTCAAAATCGAAATAAGGTCTACCAGTCAATAGGCAGACTCAGCCTAAATGGTTTGCCCACTTGCTTTTTTCTATGTCATTATAATATTCTTCTACAAGACACAATATAAGTGTACTTCACTGGGGAAGTACCTACACCAGCATTATATTTTAGAAATGTTTCTCTGCAAGTTCTTTTAAAAGATGTCATATGGACTACTGTAAATACCATCCCAAAATACTGCAAACTGTAAACACAGTCCAGACGTAGGTCAGGTTTTGGTGTGGCTGTGCTAAGAGGATTCTGTAAATGAGTACCTTCCAAGGTTATTCTAACACTGCTTTGAAACCTATAATGCTATGTTGTCCATATCTCACCTTCGTTCTTGCTGTTTGGTTTGGAGCTGACCCTCGGCTCCGACTCGGCCATATACTATAGCTCAAGAGCTTTTACTGGCTCGAGGCTAGCCCCTATCTCAGCATGCCTAGCGGTAGTTGCCCAAATCTCGTTTGTCACTTGCAGTGTTGAAATTGCAGATACTGGCTCAGGCTGTGTGTTCTCTTTATTATATTTTGAAGAAAAACTTCTTGATCTTATTTTATCTAACTTGTTAACAGTAGTTGTCCTTCGTATTTCTACCTTTCCCTATCCCGTCTGAATGGCTTGCTTTTGTTGTGGACTAACCGTTTTTCTCTAGGGCCCTTTCCTCTCTTATAAACCTATTTAACTTAGAGGGTTCTTCACTTTTCTTGCCTTCCTTTAAGTTTTTAGGAGTTGCTGTTTAAATTAGAGGTTCTCCTTAGGTGGGGAGTTGGCCATTTAACAGAGGCTCTCCCACATTCTCCTTTTTTTTCTGTCTGTAAAAAAAAAAAAAAATATAGAAGATTTTTTTGTCTGTATTAGCTAGTTGATCTTGTTAGCAGTGTGTTCTTTTTTGTCTAGCTTTAGATAGTGCTGTTCGACATGTAGAAAGATACTGCCAAGGAATCTAAACCTTCAGGTTTCAAAAAGTGTGATTCATGTTGTCAAAATATGTCCCTTATGGATGGGCACACGAGTTGCGTGTATTGTTTAGGGTCTGTTCACCTGCAGGATTTGTGTTCTATTTGCCATGCATTTAGTTCACGAGTCCTGCAGGAAAGAAAGAACAAATTGATCTTAAGAGGGTTACTGAAGGGCCCCTTTGATGCTGCTATGGAGGGGATTCGGCCAGCAAAAAACTGTAAAAACCCAAGCCTTCATCCTCTTCAGCTCCGATTTTGGATCCGTCTAAAGAGAAAGACAAGTTACAAGCTAAGTCGGACCCATCTTTTGGTTCCGACAAGACACTCTCACCTACGGCTCCATCTGCTGGATTCCACCTCTTCCGAAATTTCCCCTGAGCATCCCTAAGTGGAGGTCCCTCAGAAGAGGACTTACAAGAGGAAGCATGTGGACTCCCCTGAGTCCTTGACATCAGACACAGACTTGGATGACTCAGAAGGGTCCCTCTCTGAAGATGTCTATTTTTCAGACATCTTAGACAGAGGGTATGATTGGAAGTTCCTTGCCCCTACTGAAGACGAGTCAGTGTACCTGGATGCATTCGGTTCCCGACCCTCCACCTCTTGGGCAGCTTCTCTTTTCGACCCACTATTGCACGTAGTGAGTCGAAAGGCATGGAGCTCTCCAGACACGATGGAACCAGTTCCGCAGAGGCCCAAAAATTCATAACAGCCCCCGAAGACAGAGCCTTCTTATCCAAAGGTGTTCCCATTGATGCTATGGTGGTGGCAGCACCCACCAAGAAGGAATTAGTGGAAACTTCATCTGTCCATCCACAGAATAGTCTTGTACAATGGACAGATACAGGAAGTGTATGTTTTCTTCAGCGACCTTTACACTCAGGTCACTGAACTATTTGTCACACTTTACAAGGCTTCAAATGGATCTCTTCAAAGAGTTAGGAAATACCTTACAGGATCCTACAGCTGCGGGAGTCTCAGACAAGGCGGCTTCTCAGCTTGCGATCTTGACTTAGGTAGTTAACTCCTCCATGCAGCTAATTTCGTATGCAGCCGATGGGGAGAGCAGGGTGGCAGGCACAGGGGTGACCTTACGCAAACACTCCTGGATGTGCCTTTATAATTTTGCAGAGCCCTTCAAGTCTTCCTTTACCAATGTCCCCTTTGAAGGCTCATCCTTATTCAGGCCAGAAATAAAAGAGACTCTTACCAGGTGTGTACAGGATGGCAAAACTCTCTCTGCCATGGGAGTACATTTTTCTGCTCCATCTAGGCCTTATCCTAAGGGCCAGAAGAGCAGAAAGATGTGGCTCCAGAAATCCCAGGGAGCTTTGCCTGACACACACGAAGATTTTTTCCCCTAGGGGCAGAGGGGGAAATTACAATGGAAGACGCAAGTCTCGCAGCAGGAGGGATTCCGCTGAATCGGGGTGACAGAGATACCTTCTCTGGCAGTCCCTTCCAGTACTCCTGCAGGGAGGCCTGACTGTCTGACTCTGGAGGCAGTTGGGGGAGAGATTATCTTTGTACCCAAAAGCCTAGCAGACAATAACAGAAGATACATGTGTGATTACCGTGCCCTAGCTCAGCAATCAAGGTGCCTCAATCCTCACAACTAACACCAGAGAGGTCTTCTCCTAGAAGAGGAAAAGAGAACTAATACACACAGTAAAGTACAATTTCCCTTAAGTGCACACAGAAATCACAGTCAGTTTGGGGCTGGTTGCTCCCTTGCTCACCAGGTCCCCAATAAGACTCCCCACTGGCACAGCTATAGGGTCCAGGTCTCAGCTTAGCTGGGCAAGCTAAAACCTCCAGTACCCTCTCTGTCCAACCAGTGCTTCGTGTCCCTGCCCAAGTAGCTGACACAACACACACACTTTGAGAAGAGGTTATACAACCACACAGACCCTCCTGGGAAAAGGCTGGCACAGGTTCTCCAGCTGTGCCCCTATTACCCAGACCATACGGTAGTAATTCCTGCCATCACCCAGCTAATAATATTATCAGCTACCCAAAGGCTCTTGAAAGGGTGTCCAATTATTACTGTGCAATATTATTATCCAATTGGTAATGTGACTATTCAGTCTAAGGCTTATTTTAGAGTGGTCTATTACAATGAACTCTATAAATATGCAATGTACTCTAGAGCCTACTTCTCTATACAAACCAGCCACAGGTAAAGTTTTTTTAAAAATATTTAATAATAAATAATTAAAACACAAGACAATGCTACTACACCACAGAAATCACATAGAAACTTAAAATAATACAGTAGGACAGATCTGATGTCAAAGAAAAACACTTAATCTAACTTTCTAATCTTTAGCTCATCTTAAGAGAAAACACAGTGCTACAATCCTGCTTACATACATAAAGCATAAGCAGTGCTGGATTAGATATCCAAGATCAAAATGCTCAAATGCTCTCTAGTCTCTCACTCAGTAATAGTTTTTAAACACTAACCAACGCGTTTATATCATGTTATTGAAAGATGAAAATAGTGAACGCTATTTCATCGGCCCCAAAACATCTAAACATGAAAATATCAAACATTCAGAAGAGCAAATTTTTTCCCATGGAAAAAATTCACTGCTCCGAAACACATACACACAACAAAAGCACATCAAACAAACAGCAACCACACACATACACTTAAATTCCTACATCTAACGCTACACTAAACTAAACATACACTACTATCTACCCACTTACCTTAACTCAAACCCTAACCCTAAGGTCCGTCACTATCGCACACTCACCTAACCCGCACCCTAACCCTAACTCACTTAAACTGCCCTTAACTGTAAAGTCTGTAACTATCGCACACACGCCTAACCCGCGCCCTAACCCTAACTCACTTAACCCACCCCTAACCCTAACGTACAAACAATAGCACACTTACCTGAACCCAAACCGTAACTTTCCACCACAGCGCTAAGAATAGTGTAGCCACAGAAAAGGCCAACCGAATTCTTTCCCGAGGAAAGAATTCGCTGTTCTGCAGCTTCGCTATTCTTAGCGTTCACTGAATAGTGTTCGATATAAGAACATTCAAAGTTTTAGTACTTTGATGTTCTGATATAGACCCTAATCAACAGCTCTCTAAGGCCCTCCCAAATTACATCATTTTCACACTTAGTCTGGAGTTACCAGGCCACAAACTGCATTATTTAGCAAGCTAACACCTGCTCAGGAGACTACAACAATAAAAGGCATTTCACATATACACTCTAGCAGAAACCAGAGCAATAAAGCACCTTCCACGTGTAAATTTTGGCCCTTAACTTTAACCTTAAAACAATGGGCCTGAAACCTTCATCCAGACTCACTGGAGCCAACTTGTAAAACATCAAAGAGATTCATAAGATCTTTTCAACTTCAAAAGACACATTTGAAATGCTTGGCTTGGTTTTCCTTACAGCAGATGGCAATGTTGCAACAATCTTGAAGTTCAAATTTTACAGTGATTTCTTTCATTTAAAAACACAAGCCTGTATTTTACATTTATTTATATAATTCATGGAATTATATATCAAATTCTATTTGACTAGGCTAACAGCCTTTGCCCATCTTCCTCCAATCTTCACCCCCCCCCCCCCGGGGAACTCAAGCGAGTTTTTCAAGTGCCCCTTGAGAAACATCGCTTGAGAGTGTCAGGTCTATCTGGGTGTACCTCACCCCATTCCCTGCCTTGAGAGCCCATCTGCATTGGGATTGCTACTCCCACTGCGGTGCTGCACTGACATATATGCTTGCAACCCCAGGCTCCATCTTAGCAACTTGGAATTTTGCTGACTGGCTCTGTTTAACCATGTTAGAGGGTTGTGATCTGTCATCACAGTGAATTTTCTTCTATACAGATATAGCTGAAGTTTTTGTAGTGCTGACACTATGGCTAGACATTCCTTTTCTACCGCTGCATAACATTCCTCCCTGGGTTGGAGCCTATGACTGAGATAAACTAATGGGTGCTCTTCTCCCTCTGAAGAAATCTGGCTAAGTACAGCCCCCACCCCATAGTTTGAAGCATCCACCTGCACATCAAATTCTTTGTTATAGTCTGGACTGGCAAACACAGGGGGTCCTCCCAAAGCTTCCTTAAGCTTCTGAACTGCCTGCTCACATGCTGGGGTCCACACTATGTTATCTGGCCTGTTCTTCCTTGTCAGGTCTGTGAGGGGAGCAGCTATGGTACTATAATTGGGAACAAACTTTCTGTAGTACCCTGCTGTCCCTAAGAATGCCCTCACCTTTTTGGTGGTAGGTGCAGGCCATGCCTGAATGGCTTCCAATTTGGCAGTTTCTGGCCTTATCTTACCACTCCTCACTCTATGTCCTATGTAGGAGACCTCTGCCATACCCACCTGACATTTGCTCGGCTTAATGGTCAACCCTGCCCTCTGTAGTCTTCCCAGCACCTCCCTGACATGCTGAAGGTGCTCTTGCCAGGAATGGCTGTAGATAGCAATATCATCCATGTAAGCAAGGGCAAATGCTCCTGCTCCTTCTAAGATATGATCTACCACCCTCTGGAAAGTAGCTGGGGCATTCTTCATCCCAAAGGGCATCTTTGCGAACTCATACAAGCCAAAAGGAGTCACAAAGGCTGACTTCTCTCTAGCACTGGGAGTCAAAGGAACCTGCCAGTAACCCTTGGTAAGATCAATGGTTGTAAGATACTTAGCCCCACCCAGCTGCTGTAGGGCCTCATCTGTCCTAGGCATAGGGTAAGCATCTGCCTCTGTGTGACTATTTAATTTCCTGCAACCCACACAGAACCTGGTGCTGTCATCTTTGGCACCAGTACCACTGGGGAGGCCCAGGGACTGTTGGACTCCTGAATCACCCCTAGTTCCAACATCTCCTGTGCCTCTTCCCTCATAGTCTGTTTCACTCTCTCAGGCACCCTATAAGGGGCCTGCCTGATAGGCCTTTGGGGTCCTGCATCCACCTGGTGCTGCACCAGGTGGGTGCTCCTGGTTTCCCAGTGAACACGCCCCCAAACTCCTGCAACACTGCTCAGATTTCTCAAACCTGGGTAGGAGATAGCTGCTGGGACATTGCTACCCCTTCCACCGAGGTGTCAGCCCAAGCCTCACTGAGGAGATCAGTCACAAAATCTCTCTCAGACTCCTCCTGCAATCCACTGCAAATGCTCACCACAAGGGCCTCCCTATCATGGTAAGGTTTCATCATGTTAACATGGTACAATTTGTGCCCCTGCCTTCTAACAGTTCCACCGTATAGTTAACATCACTTACCTTTCTTACCACCTTGGAGGGTCCCTCCCAGGCTGCTTGCAACTTGTTGTGTCTGACAGGAATGAGAACCATCACCTGCTGCCCTACAGCATACTCTCTAGCTTGAGCATTCCTGTCACACCACACCTTTTTCTGTTGTTGGGCTTCTGCCAGGTTCTCCTGGGCCAGGCCCATGAGTTCCCTGTGCCTTGTCCTGAGGTTCAGGACATATGCCACAATAGACTCCTTGTGAGACTCACACTCACCTTCCCACTCATCTCAAATTAAATCTAGAGGTCCCCTCACCCTATGCCCATACAGCAACTCAAAGGGTGAAAAAACTGTGGATTCCTGGGGAACCTCTCTGTAAGCAAACAACAGATGGGGCAAATATTTGTCCCACTCCCTCTTAAACTGATCTGCAAATGCCTGTAGCATGGACTTGATTGTAGAGTTTAACCTCTCAACAAGACCATTAGTCTGGGGATGGTAGGGGAGGTCTTCATGTGCTTCACCCCAAAGGACTTCCACAGACAAGCTAGCAGGTCTGACATAAAACTGGCACCTCTGTCAGACAGTATTTCCTTTGAAAAACTTAACCTGCTGAAAATCTCTAGCAAAGCATTTGCCACCTTCTCGGCCTCAATGGAGGACAAAGCCACTGCCTCAGGGTATCGTGTAGCATAATCTACAATCACTAGGATATACCTTTTCCCTGTGGAACCTGGGGTACTCAGAGAACCCACAATATCCATAGTTAGCCTTTGAAATGGCTCCTCAATCACAGGCAAAGGCATAAAAGGAGCTCTCACCTTGTCTCCTGCCTTGCCTACCTTTTGGCACTGCTCACAGGTCCTGCAGCACCCTGTTACATCTCTGAAAATTCCAGGCCAATAGAAGTTTTGCATAATATACCTCTTTGTACACTTTATGCCCATATGACCTGCAAAGGGAATATCATGGGCTATGGCTAGAAGCGTCAGATGGTAAGCACTAGGCACTACCAACTGCTGTACTCTCTCACCTTCTAGCCATCCCTCAGGGGTCCACTCTCTGTACAGTAACCATTTGTTCCAGTATACAGATTGCCCATTCCCTTGAGAATCAGGTTCCTCCCTAGCTACCTGACTCAGGCCTTGCAATCTAGGGTCTGAGAGCTGAGCCTGCCTCAAGTCTCGCTTTGTAACCCTTCCCAGCTCCCCTTCCACAGGAAGTCTGGCATCCTGTGACAGTGGTGCCTCACTGTCAGCCTGGGTACTACTACTCACCTCTACCTTTGCAGTCACTCTGTCCAAGGGAACATCAGTACCCACAAGCAGCTGTGGCTCACATTCAGTCTCACTCCTACAGCGTTGCTCACTCCCTGAAGTAACCACCTCAGCAGTCCTGGCTGCAAATATGCAGTCAGTCTGGGTCTCCCCCAGGCTACCAGACCCACATGTTTGTCTCCTAGCCTCACTGCATGTAACTGCATAAGTACATAGTACTGCCCCATCCAAATCCTTCCCTCTCAGGACATCTGCAGGATGGTAGTCCCTTACCCCTGTTGTCTCAAGAAAACCCACTGTTGGTATTTTGTCTTTCCCACTTACTGGCTCCCTCACCTTTGGTTCCCCACCTTGCCTCCATGGACATCTGTATGCCACATGGCCCCACTGGTTGCATTCAAAACATTTAACCCTAGCTCCTGGATGTATACCCGGACTAGTGACTTCCCCTGCTACTGGCGGATTCTGTTGGGGCAGTCTGTGCTGCCCACCATGGGTTCCTTTAGTCCCATGAGCAGTACTGGGGGTCCCTTTCCTGTGCAGGGCTGCCCTGCTTGCTAGGTATAGGTCTCCCTTCTTCCTCAGCTCCTCTTAAGTAACACACTGTTTATCAGCTAACCAGATCCTCATGTCCTCAGGCAAAGTGGCTAAGGGTTTATTCCCTTACCACAAGGTCTGCCAGCCCTTCAAAAGTGGTGACCTGACATCACTCACACAGCTATGAATATAAGTGCTCAGTTCAGCAACATATTCACATACATTTTCATCTGCCTTGCATCTATGCTCACAAAACTTTTTCCTATAAATTTCAGGTGTTAGCTTAAAACATTCCAACAAGTGTCTTTTTACAGCAGTATAAGCAAAACTGTCAGTGTCATGCATTTTTGCTTAAGAAGTTACAGCTTTACCATGGAGTAAGGGGGTCAGGAACTGTACCCAGAGCCCTTGGTTAACTTCATACTGTTTACATACCCACTCAAACATATGAATGAAGCTATTAAAATTATCCCCCTCTTTAAACTGTGGAAGAAATTTACTGACTTTTTGTACTTCTGGGGTCCAGTTACTCCCTTCTCCATTACCTCCATGACTTTGGCGACAAGTCAGCATTTCCCTCTCATGCCTCCTCTGCCATTAATTTTCCTCAGCTTATAGATTCCTCATTTTCTCAGCTGCTTCTAGTTCCATACGCCTTGCCTCCAACTCATGTCTCTTTAGCTCCAGCTGGATTTTTAAGTCCACTGCAGAAAGGTTGAGCTGTCCATTCTCCGAGGATATTGTATCTCCAATGTCAGCCTGATTGTCCTCCAGGCTGCTGTTTTCTGATGCAGCTGTAACCAAGGCTGCAATCAGGTTTGCCTTAGTCAGGCTTCCATGCACCAGTCCCCTAGCCTGGCACATCTCCACCAGCTGGCTCCTTGTCAGCTTTCCATACTCTTCTGCTGACATGCTGCCTGCTCACCCTGACTAACACTAAGCTAACAAAAGAAATAAAACAACTGTGATCTGAACTCTGAGTATACACTGCGTGGCTGTTTTAGAGTACAAAGCTACAGGAATTCACTCTACCCACACCACTACAAGCCAATTAGTGTTTGCCAACTAATCAATATGTGATGTGGATCCCACCACAGCAAACCAGTATGTGATAGGATATCCCATCACTTCTACCAATATGTGATGACCATGCCCTGGCCCAGCAATCAAGGAGCCTCAATCCTCACCACTAACACCAGGGAGGTCGTCTCCTAGAAGAGGAAAAGATAACTAATACACACAGTAAAGTACAATTTGCCTTAAGTGCACACAGAGATCACAGTCAGTCTGGGGCTGGTTGCTCCCTTGCTCATCAGGTCCCCAATAAGACTCCCCACTGGCACAGTTATAGGGTCCAGGTCTCAGCCTAACTGGGCAAGCTAAAACCTCCAGTACCCTCTCTGTCTAACCAGTGCTTTGTGTCCCTGCCCAAGTAGCTGACACAACACACACACACACACACACTTTGAGAAGAGGTTATACAACCACACAAACCCTCCTGGGAAAAGGATGGCACAGGTTCTCCAGCTGTGCCCCTATTACCCAGACCATACAGTAATAATTCCTGCCACCACCCAGCTAATAATATTATCAGCTACCCAAAGGCCCTTGAAAGGGTGTCCAGTTATTACTGTGCAATATTATTATCCAATTGGTAATGTGATTATTCAGTCTAAGGCTTATTTTAGAGTGGCGTATTACAATAAACTCTATAAATATGCAATGTACTCTAGATCCTACTTCTCTATACTAACCAGCCACAAGTAAAGGATTTTTAAAATATTTAACAATAAATAATTAAAACACAAGACAATACTACTACACCACAGAGATATCTAAGAGTTCAGGGATCACACAGAAACTTAAAATAATACAGTAGGACAGGTCTGATGTCAAAGAAAAACATTTAATCTAACTTTCTAATCTTTAGCTAATCATAAGAGAAAACACAGTGCTACAATCCTACTTACATACATAAAGCATAAGCAGTGTTGGGTAAGGTATCCAAGATCAAAATGCTCTCTAGTCTCTTCACTCAACAACAGTTTTTAAACACTAACCTACAGCTCTCTAAGGCTCTCCCAAATTACATTATTTTCACACACTGTCTGGAGTTCCCAGGCCACAGACTGCATTATTTAGCAAGCTAACACCTGCTCAGGAGACTACAACAATAAAAGGCATTTCACATATGCACTCTATCAGAAACCAGAGCAATAAAGCACCTTCCACATGTAAATTCTGGTCCTTAACTTTAATCTTAAAACTATGGGCCTGAAACCTTCATCCAGACTCACTGGAGCCAACTTGTAAAACATCTGAGAGATTCATAAGATCTTTTCAACTTCAAAAGACAAATTTGAAATGCTTGGCTTGGTTTTCCTTACAGCAGATGTCAATGTTGAAACAATCGTGAAGTTCACATTTTACAGTGTTTTCTTTCATTTAAAAACACAAGCCTGTATTTTACATTTATTTATACAATTGATAGAATTATGTATCAAATTCTATTTGGCTAGGCTGGCAGACTTCGCACATCTTCCTCCAATCTTCACAACATGGGTACTGTCGATAATATCCGGTTACAATATCCCCATCTCCCAACTTCCTCAGTCAAAAAGACAACACTCTATCCCAGATGTTCCACCCAATCTTCGGGATCAAGCAAACCTAGAGGTTCAAAGGTTGCTAAGAAAAAGAGTCATCCAGGAAGTCCCCGCAGAACAAATCAGATCTGGAATTTACTCAAGGTTCTTTTTAGTTCCAAAGAAAACAGGGGACTGGAGACCCATATTGGATCTCAGCAGGCTGAACAAGTCAGTCAAGAAAACAAAGTTCAGGATGGTTACACTGCAGTCATGTCTTCCCTTTCTGGGACAGGACAATTGGATGTGCTCTAGCAATCTCCAGGATGCGTACTACCACATAAAAATGGACAGGCGGTCAAGGCGATATCTATGCTTCCAGCTGGGTGCCAGTCACTATCAGTTCAGAGTGCTGCCCTTTGGTTTCACCACAGCCGTCAGGGTGTTCATGAAATGCATGGCAGTAGTTACAGCTCACCTGAGGCATCTAGTATTCTGGGTGTTTCCATATCTAGATGACTGGCTCCTTACTGCCACCACCGAGCATCAGCTAATCAAGGCAAGGGAATCCACAATTCGCTCTTATTCTCAACTAGGGATCACCATAAACTACAAAAAGTCTGCCTTGTTGTCTTGTCAGTATATTACCTTTTTACAGGCAGATTTAGACACAAGGGCCATGATAGCAAAGCTGCCTCAAGAAAGAGTATTAACGATCCGTCATCAAGTTGCAATGCTGTTGACAAAAGAGAGAATTCAGGCAAGATTTGTCCTCAAGGTCTTGGGTTCTATGGCAGTGGCAATCACTCTGGTCCCTATGGCTCGCTTCCACATGAGAATTCTGCAGTGGCTCCTCTTTGCACAGTGGTCATTCCAGGATTTGCCCATATCACATCAAATTCTAATCACAGAATCCTGCAAAAAGGATTTGGAGTGATAGCTTCACTCCCCTATGATAACAATAGGAAGGCCGTTTCTACCCCCCAACCTGTAGACACAGTGACCACGGACGCTTCCCAGACAGGGTGGGGGGGCATTATCTGGGACAGACTGTTCAAGAGACTTGGCGGGATCATGAGTACCACCTGCACATCAATGTCCTGGAGATGAGAGCAGTGCTTCTGGTGTTGCAAGCACTTCAGGACTCTCTACCTACAGGGACTATAGCAATTCAGACAGACAATATGTCGGTAGTATGGTACATCAACAAACAGGGTGGAACCAAGTCCTACCCTCTTGCGTCGAGAGGCTCTACGAGTGTGGCAATGGGTGATGTCTTCCCAATGCTTTCTGGTTGCAATGTACATCCCGGGGAAATCCAACGTGATAGCGGACAAACTCAACCGGGCTATTCTGATACCTCACGAGTGTTCCCTGAAGCAGGAAGTTGTGGACTTGATTTTTCACAAATGGGGCCAGCCATGCTGCAATCTGTTTGCCACCCCCCTCAACAACAAATGCAGCAGCTACCTTGCCCTAGTCCCACCACTGGGACAGTCACCCAGGGATGCACTTGTTCATGATTGGCCCCTGGGACTGTTTTACACCTTTCCACCCTTTCCCCTGATCCCCAAGGTTCTTCAGAAAGCACAGTCATTGGGTTGCACATTAATCCTCATTGCCCCTTACTGGCCTCGTCAGATATGGGTCCCATTCCTTTGGCCTCACCAGCAGGGGGAGCCTTGGATCCTGGACCCAGTGCTAGATCTTTTGATGCATCAGTCAAGGGTTCTCCATCCTTCCATTCAAACTCTCAAGCTATAAGCTTGGTTTCTCCACTTTTGGTCTTAGCCAGGCTTCCCAATGTTTCTCCAGCAGTTTAACACATTTTGATTTCCTCCCATAAGCCCACTACTAGGAAACTTTATGCTAGTAAATGGAAGAGGTTCTCTTGTTGGGCAGGCAAAAATCAGGTTGATCCCTTTACTGCACCCATTTCAAAGATTCTTGAATTTCTTGCTGAAACTTTTGAGCAAGAAGCAGCTGCAGCTACTATCCAGGTCCAGTTAGCTGCCATTTGTAATTTCCACATGGGAGAAATGGGGTCCAATAGTATGTCCCATAGGCTATGTAAGGCATTCCTAAGAGGTGCTGCCCTCTTAAGACCTCCAATAACAGAACCTCCCACGGGATCTAAATTTAATTTTAGATGCTCTGATTCTTTCCACCTTTGAAACATCTGCTTCTTGTCCACTCAAATTTCTGTCTTGGAAAACCCTTTTCTTGGTTGTAATTACCTCAGTTAGAAGGATTTCAGAATTACATGGATTATCTATTAGTCTCTATACTTGATTTTCCATAAAGATCAGGTTTCTCTCAGAACCAATCCCTCTTTCTTACCCAAGGTATATTCTGACTACAATTTGAATTGATCCATAGAGATTCCTGTTTTCTTCCCCAATCATGCCAACAAGGTGGAGTATAAGCTTCATCAATTGGACGTTCATAGACAGTAACATTTCTATTTACACAGGACCAAGGACTTTAGAAAATCTGACCAATTGTTCATATCCTTTGCGGACAATAAAAAAGGTTGTGCAGTCTCAAAGGTGACTTTATCTAAGTGGTTTTCAGACACTATAAAATATGTCTATGATTTGTGTAAACACAAACTTCATGGGAAAATTAAAGGACACTCAACAAAGGCCTTGGCTACCTTCATTGCTTTTCAAGCCCACTATAAAACATGTCTATGATTTGCGTAAACACAAACTTCCAGGGAAAATTAAAGGACACTCAACAGGGCCTTAGCTACCTTCATTGCTTTTCAAGCCAGACTGCCTTTCGATTCGATCTGTGCGACAGCTACATGGGCTAATCCTCATACCTTTATCACATATTACAAAGTAAATGTGGCCTCCCAGAACAGGGCATCCTTTGGTTCCATGGTCCTGAAGAGTTTTTTCCAGTGAGCCACCCAAGAATCAGTTGCTGGGGACGCTGTCCCAAACAGCAAGAATGAAGGCGAGATATGGACAACATAACACAAAGAAGTTATGTACTCACCATAACATTCCATGTTTGTTGTCTTGATCTTGCCTTCCTTCTTGGGTCCCACCCTCCTTCCCCCTTCCTGGAGGATCAAGAGGAATTCCTTGTTTTTATTGGTTATACTGGCTGGGTTTCCTTTTTACCATAATTTTTGGTTAGTCCTAGTCTCCTCTTCTTACTCTTGTGGATGGTTTACACCTTTATAGGTAGGTGTTCTTTGATATGTAAAACAGAGTATACCTTTTTCTAATTGTATGGTCTAGTACTGGGTTATCACAAATGAGATCCGGTTAACTACCGCTAGGCATGCTGAGATAAGGGCTAGCCTCAAGCCAGTTAAAACTCTCAAGCTATAGTATACGGCCGAGTCGGAGCTGAGGGTCGGCTCTGAACCCAAACAGCAAGAAGGAAGGTAAGATCAAGGACAACAAACATGGAACATTATAGTGAGTACATAACTTCTTTTTAATATTGTGATGTACTTTTACAGTGACCCCTCCCCAAAGTTGTAACATTGCAAGTGAAATTGTAAACATTGCAGTTGTAACTGGCAACAACAGATTTACAAGGCAGGTCACTGTAATAGTAAAGCCATACCTGCAAAAATAGTGTATGTAGAGTTATTGCAACAGTTTTGTTAGGTGTTTGTGTATCTGCATTTTTGGTGTTACTATAATAATAATATTTTGTTATATTAAGGATAATGATTTGCTACAATGTTAAGTCCCTATTAGGGACAAAAAAGCTTGAAGAGAAGAGTGTCTCACCCACCTCACGTTTCCATGGAGCTCTCTGGTGCAAGGGGATAAAAGCACAACTGATGAAAATGTCATCTGGGAAAGAGAACTGCAAAAGGTAGGCAAACTCAAAAAATATAATTTACTGTTAAAGTGACTACTCTTTGCAAATCTACTATTAGGCAAGTACATTTATTTATTTACTTACTTACATTAGTCAAAGTTGTACTTTTTGAGGTAATTTAAAGGGTGACAGTCATTAAAAACAGACAGACAGGGATAGTTAAAAGTCAGTAGTGGAATTTTATGCCTGATCTCATTCTTCAGGTTGTTTGAGTAGTGCTTGCAGGAGTAGGCCTAGACCCTGGCAAAAAAAGAGCTAAGACAAGACGGGTCCATGTTCGGTTACAGAAAACAATAAAACAAGAACAGCTAAATCTCAAATGGAAAAGAGCGAAACAAAAAAGCAGTAAACAAGGACATTATCAAAAAAAAAAATGCATCGAAAGGCCATAATTGGCCAGCATTGCAAACATAACCAACCAACTTAGATGGTGGGCTGCGCCCTCTATACCCACCCCAACTATATATAACAACTCCGAGATCGCACTACATTGGGGGATAGGGAAAATTTAAAAGGTGTCCCTTCACTTACTGTATGCATCGGATTACTTCCTAGTTGTTGGCCAACTATGGTCATTTACTGAATTTATTTTCATTGATGCCCTTGTTCATTGCTTTTTTGTTTCGCGCTTTTCTATTCAAGATTTAGCCATTCACATTTTATTCTTTTTGGTAGCTAAACACAGACCCAGAGAAAACACTGGATCCGAGTCATCTGCTGAAGACTAAAAAAATGGGTACACTGGTCTCAGAGGTCCTTACCTGCCATTTGTGTGTGTATGAATAAAAGGATAACATGAAATGCACATTTTACTATGCAATGGCAATAAAAAGTGACATAGCAATAATATAAGATTATGTGCACTTACCATAGTATGTGAGATACTCTGCTACATGCAGAAACGTCAGTGATACCATAACATTGAATAACCAGTTCACTCCAGATGAACATGCATTTCCTGTACTTCTAGCCCACAGTGGATAAATCTCAGAATTTACTGTCCAAGGCATTGGTCCAAGACCTATGAATGATGTACAGAAAAAAATATTATGCAACATAAAAAAACACATACATATATATATATATATATATATATATATATAAATACACACACACACACACACACACACACACACACACATATATTTTTACTCATTCCCTATTAGGTCAATCATTGAGTAAAATGCCCCCTTCATAAATCTGTCCAGACACATGCAACAACTAAACAATCACAGAGATACGTTACTAAAAGGATTCAAGACCTAAACAATATGTTCTACATGTTCAAAGCTCTGTTACTATACTCTGTATTCTACAGACTGCTAAGAGGCGACCTGTGTCTGACATATAAGGCATCCTCTGACCCAATACCTGCATATCAGCAAGTCATACTGCATCAGAAATACTTGGTCTAGGGATCTAAAACTCTTCTGCAACATGAACAGGGATATGTTTATTTCACAGAGGATACCACTGCTTTGGAACAGATTCCCCATCCATGTAAAACAAAGCTTATCTCTGTCCATATTCAGATGTAACTTGGATCTATGACTGGGAAAAAGGAAATTTACCCCGGGATGGCCCCCTCTACACTATTGGACAGAGACAGCTCCCAAATGCTTTAGCCCCTTCATGAGTCCCTTCAAATTATCTATGGCATGATCCCAGTAATTCTTACATGGGGTAATATTTAATTAATGACCATGGGATGGGTAAGGCCAACCTAACACCAAATGGTATAGGTTAATTCAAGCACCAAAAGTGAAATTGGCTAGGCTTAAAATTTCCCATAAGGTCAAGTTAGCCTAGTACATACTTATCTACACACACACACGCATATATATATATATATATACATATATATATATATATATATATATATATATATATATATATATACATATATATATATATATATATATATATATATATATGTGTGTGTGTGTGTGTTTATATATATATATATATATAAACACATTAATCTACTCTAGTGTGATCACTGCAAAAGAATGTAAAGTTACCAGTCGGTTGTCAATTCACCAGTATACCTATATAAATGTTTTTTTATTTATTTAAATTTGTTTTAGAGTTCTGATCCAAATGAAGCACTTTCAAGTCAGCTGAAAACTGAAACAAACTTAGTTCATATTATTATATGGCATGGCATGTCATACAAACAGATAAAATCAACAAACAATTCTTTAGACTGAATTCAGTGCAATACAGCTTAACAAATATGAAAACAGATACAGAGTTAATCATATCTAAAACAATTTTATCAATGCAGAGGAAGTTATTTTAACACCTTTACTAATTATCACTTAAGGGACAGGCAAACATACATTTATATAAAATAAAATAAACCATATTAACATATTCCCCAGTTACAAACATGATACACCACACATTCCTTTGCATTATTATCAATCCAACATTATATAAATTGTTCAATTTCTGCCTTCCCTGAAAACCCCACTCCTCCTCCAAATCATTATTCTACATGTATGGTTCCAACAGTTTGTGTAATTTTGTAAAATGTTTTTCTAAAGATCCCACTTCCATCTGAATTTGTCTCTGTTACAATATTCAGTACTTTAAATCAAATACAATTCATTTAGACTTTGATTTCCATTTTCTAGTGATTGCTTTTTTGGCAGCCTTCAGAATTAAACTTAACAATGCCATACTACATGTAGGCAATTTAAATCCTGTATCCCAGCTCAAAAAATGATTTGCTTAGATACACCCATGTGCTCAACCAATATTTCTGGCAGAATACTCTGTAAAGAATTTTTAAAGTCTGTCAACTCATTACACTCCCAAAACAAATGTTCCCAGTTACCTCTTTCTTTCCTATCACACCTCCAACCTTTGCCATCTATCAGAGGGAAAAAAAAACTTTGTGGAGTCTGCTTGGGGTATTAAAATACCTCTACAAACACTTCCAAGCAAAAATCCTAAACCTTCTAGACTTTGTTGCATATTTGGGAGCTGTACGTATGTCCTCCAGTTGTTTCCATGTGAATTGCTTATCCAAGCTCTGCTCTCAATTTTTTCTAACCTCCTCTGATTGGACCCTATAATTATTGTGCAATGTTTTACATACCCTACTAATTATCCCTTTGTTAACAGCTTCTGTTTTAGATTCATCTAAAAACTCTACCAGAGCAGGTCTTTCATTTAGTAGTCCCTTATCTCTTTCTTTTTGCCTATATTCTGATATCAATCCCTGGTAGGGAAGGCTTTCTCTCATTCTGTTACCTTTCCCTGTCTAGTTATTTGCTCTCAATGCCTTGGTTCTTTTGCCATTTTTTCCAGTAAATTCTACCCCCTTTTGCCAGCTCTCTGTATCCCTAATTGCAGTCATCCCTACAGGCAAAATCTCCATTCTTGTGTTAGTTTAGTTCTTAGAATACTTTCTGCTACTTTATGAATATAATATTCATAATGTTTTAGTCCTTTTTGTTTTATATAATAAAACTATGTATATATATATATATATATATATATATATATATATATATATATATATATATATATATATACACATACATATATATCTATGAGGGGTTGATGAATGAAGAGAATGAGAGAGAGAGAAGGCTTGATGATGTGGGGATAGTGAATCATAAAGTACAATAGATTAGCAAGGAGGAAGTAAGGATAGCTATGAAGAGGATGAAGAATGGAAAGGCTGTTGGTCCAGATGACATACCTGTGGAAGCATGGAGGTGTTTAGGTGAAATGGCAGTGGAGTTTTTAACCAGATTGTTTAATGAAATCTTGGAAAGTGAGAGGATGCCTGAGGAAAGGAGAAAGAGTGTTTTGGTACCGATTTTAAGAATAAGGATGATGTGCAGAGCTGTAGTAACTACAGAGGGATTAAATTAATCAGTCACAGCATGAAGTTATGGGAGAGAGTAGTGGAAGCTAGGTTAAGAAGGGACGTAATGATTAGTGATCAGCACTATGGTTTCATGCTGAGAAAGAGCACTACAGATGTGATGTTTGCTCTGAGAGTGTTGATGGAGAAGTACAGAGAAGGTCAGAATGAGTTGCATTGTGTTTTTGTAGACTTAGAGAAAGCATATGACAGGGTGCCTAGAGAGGAGTTGTGGTATTGTATGAGGAAGTCGGGAGTGTCAGAGAAGTATGCAAGAGTGGTACAGGATAAGTACAAGGGTAGTGTGACAGCGGTGAGGTCTGCAGTGGTAGTGATGGATGCATTTAAGGTGGAGGTGGGATTACATCAAGGATCAGCTCTGAGCCCTTTCTTATTTGCAATGGTGATGGACAGGTTGACAGACGAGATCAGACAGGAGTCCCCGTGGACCATGATGTTTGAAGATAACATTGTGATCTGTAGTGAGAGTAGGGAACAGGTGGAGGAGACCCTGGAGAGATGGAGATATGCTCTAGAGAGAAGAGGAATGAAGGTCAGCAGGACTAAGACAGAATATATGTGTGTGAATGAGAGGGAGGATAGAGGAATGATGAGGATGCAAGGAGTAGAGATGGTGAAGGTGGATGAGTTTAAATACTTGGGATCAATAGTTCAGAGTAACACTGAGTGTGAAAGGGAGGTGAAGAAGAGAGTACAGGCAGGATGGAGTAGGTGAAGAAGAGTGTCAGGAGTGATTTGTGACAGACGAGTACCAGTAAGAGTAAAAGGGAAGGTCTACAAGAGGGTAGTGAAACCAACTATGTTATATGGGTTGGAGACAGTGGCATTGACAAAAAGGCAGGAGTTTGAGCTGGATGTGGCAGAGTTAAAGATGTTAAGATTTGCACTGGGTGTGATGAGGGTGGACAGGATTAGGAATACGTATATTAGAGGGTCAGCCCAGGTTGGAAGGTTTGGAGACAAAGCCAGAGAGGCAAGATTACGTTGGTTTTGACATGTGCTGAGGAGGGATGCTGAGTATATGGGGAAAATATGCTAAGGATGAAGCTACCAGGTAACAGGAAAAGAGGAAGGCCTAAGATAAGGTTTATGGATGTGGTGAGAGAGGACATGCAGGTGGCTGATGTGACAGAGCAAGATGCAGAGGACAGGAAGAAATGGAAATAGATGATCCACTGTGGCGACCCCTAATGGGAACAGCCAGAAGAAGATGATGATGATGATATATACATACATATATATATATATATATATATATATATATATATATATATATATATATATATATATATATATATATATATATACATATATATATATATAAATAATATTCTGTATGGCTGTTATTCTCCTTAAGGATCTGCATCCAAAATCCCCCTTACTTATTTCTTGAATTTCTCCCTCTGCTCCATCATCATCCTTTTCCACTTTGAATTATAGCATGTTATGCTGGCCCTCTCTTCTTCTTTCTTACTGTATGGGACTGGGTTCGCAGCCGATAGTTAGCTCTGACTCAGCCAATATACTAGCTCAAAGTCTCTGACTTGGCTCGTGGCTCAATACCTATCCCACAATGCATTGGAGTAACCCCCAGATCTCGTTTGTCACTTGATGAGTTCGGATGCTCTCTTCTTGGCCATGGCTAAGTGTTTTTTGATTTTATTTCTAATAGCTGTTTTGACAATTTTTTTCTTCTTATTAGACATATTGTAATTCTTGGATTACACAGTTTAACCTTTTATAAGGTTTTTGGCATATTCCTTTTCTGCCTGTTTGTGTGTTGCTTACTGGCCGTCATTTTCTTCCCTAGGCCTATCCTATCTCTGTTAGTCTTGTGCTTTTTTATGTATTAACTTTAACTCATTTAAGTTAGTGAGTTAAAGGTAACCCATTTTATTAAAGGGTTTGTGTTGTCTGTCCCCATCAGCTCAGCTAGGTCCATTTAAGTTAGAGGGCTTAGCACCCATTTAACTTAGAGGGTAGTTTTACTTCCCCTTACTGTTTTTTGCTGTGTGTGTGTGTGTGTGTGTGTGTGTGTGTGTGTGTGTGTGTGTGTGTGTGTGTGTGTGTGTGTGTGTGTGTTTAGTGTAGCTTTTTGGTATAAGTTTCTTGTAGTTTATAGTAGTTTGTTGCAGTTTTCAGCATGTCTAAAGACTCTTGATATAAAGAACCCAAAGTCTCTGGGTTCAAGAAATGCCAGCAATGCTCCCAAAAAATGCCCATTACTTATGAGCGTAGTGTGTGCGTGTACTGCTTCGGTGCCATTCACACCAGAAATCATGCATTTTTTATCATTCCTTCAGCTCTCGAGTGTTACATGAGAGGAAAAACAAATTGATTTTATGAGGTCTAATAAACCCTTCCTTTGATGAGACTTTACAGTCTTCTCCAACAATTAGTGACAAGTCCAAGAGACCTTCCTCTTCATCTTCTTCCTTGGCTCATTCAGAGCCTCTAAAGAAACTACCTAAGTTGACTGAAAAATCTGTCTCCTTGGCTCCACCGCGTTCAGAACTGAGGAAGACAATCAGTGTTGACAAATCTAGCTCTTATGTTCCAAAGATATCGGAACCAGTAGAGACTACGTCTCGGAGCTGGATCGTGGAATTAGAACCGGTATCTCCAACTTTGAGATTCCCTATTCTTCAAAGGTCTTGATCCCCCACTCTTTCATCCAGGTCCTCTAGCAGCTTATTAGATGACGATGTGGATAGGATGGTGCGAAGACTTTTGAAGTCGCTGGCGCTGGCAAAACTGTTCTCGGCTCCGACCCCACTGGTCTCGGAGCCACCCAAGATGACTACATCCACTATTCCTCCTCCGAGCCAAGCTGGATCTTCGAAGCCAGAATGCCAGATACCTGCTGTGGTAGACCCTTCAGTCCTGAGACCCCTTCGGGATTCTTCTGAACAGTTGCCTGCTCCAACACCTTCAGTGCCGTCTGTGGTCTCCAGGACCTGTAGTTCTCCAATCGGCTCCAGAGGTGTGTCTCGGACCAGAGTCTCTTCGCCGGTGCCCCTTGGCATGTTGGCTTGGGTGAGCTCAGCTCCTACATCAGCCTCAGAGCCTATCTCCTTGGTACTGGGGATTTCCTCCATTTCCTTGGAACTGGGAGCATCCTCAGAGCCAGGGGGATCGGTTTTCAAGGTGATGAGGAGTGTGCTGTCCCATCCTGCAGCTCTACTCAGGGATACTGGCATTCTTCTCCCTCAGGCACTGGTGTCTGCTTCAGCACCATCCTATCCACAAGGCAGCAGAGATTCAGGGCCTCAGGAAAGCCCAGTGGGTGAGCCTCACTATTCCAAGACCTCCCCAGACTACCCGTCTGAGGAGCCACCTCAGAAGAGGACATGCAAGAGGAAGCATGTAGACTCCCCTGATGAGTCCATCAATTCTGACAATGACCTCGAGGAATCAGAAGGGTCCCCACAGTTGCCTTATGAAGATATCTCTTTCTCAGATATCCTGGAAGCCCGTCAACCCTTCTGATGAGGAGTCAGTTTACCTGAAGGCCTTTGGATCTCAACCTTCAGCCTCCTGGGTTACTCCGCCTTTTCGATGAGCTCATGGATTTGGTTAGTCAGAAGGCATGGGAGTCACCAGACACTACGGAGCCAGTCCCTAGGAGGCCAAATAAGTTCCTATCAGCTCTTTTGGATAAGGAATTTCTCTCAAAAGGCATACCCATAGTTGCTATGGTGGTGGCGGCAGCCAGCAAAAAGGAACTCTGAGAAGTCCTCATCTGTCCATCTGCCGAATAAGGAGTCTTGAATGATGGACTGATATGGGAAGCATGTTTTCTAGTCAGCAACTTTCACCCTCAGACTGCTGAACTACCTCACACACTTTACAAGACTTCAGAGAGATCTCCTGAAGGAGTTAGGAGATACTCTACAAGGTTCATTAGCTGTGGGGGTCTCAGAAAAAGTGACTTCCCAGCTATCCACCTTAAATTCCATAGTCAACTCCTCTATGAGGCAGACATCCTATGCTGCAGATGGAGCGATCAGGGCAGCAGGTTCTGGAGTTTCCCTGAGTAGGCACTCCTGGATGCGCTTGTGCAACTTTGAGGAGCCCTTCAAGTCTACCTTTACAAATGCCCCTTTTGATGGTTCCTCTCTTTTTGGACCAAAGATCAAGGACACACTCACCAGATGTGAGCAGGAAGGGAAAACTATCTCTGTCATTGGAGTATGTTTTTCTGTACCTTCAGGATCTTATCCTAAGGGCCAGAAGAGTGACAAAATGTGGTTCAAAAGATCCCAGGAAGTTTTTCAAAATGCACGTGGTGAGCACTTCCCCAGGGGCAGAGGAGGAGGCAATAATGGTAAATGCCACCCACGTGGTGGGGTGGTTCACAAAACCAGGGTGACCGTGATTCCTTTCAAGGCCATCCCTATCAGCGCTCCTGAAAGGAGGCCCGACTGCTCTTCTCTGGAGGCAGTCGAGGGAAGATTAACTTTGTACTCAGAAGCCTGGTGAAATATCACAAGAGACAAGTGGGTACAAAGCATAATATCCAGAGGATATTCCATTCCCTTTTGCCATTCCATTTCACAGATATAAATCCCAGATGTTTCACCCAGAGGGAACAGGCAACCACAGCAATCCAGGAGTTGCTAAGCAAAAGAGTTATCCAAGAAGTCCATGTAGACCAAATAGGATTCAGAACTTACTCAAGATTCTTTTTAGTAGCAAAAAGAACAAGAAACTGGAGACCCATTTTGGATCTCAGCAAGCTGAATGAATCTGTAAAGAAGTCCAAGTTCTGAATGGTGACACTGCAGTCTATGCTTCCCTTTTTAGGGAAAGATGATTGGATGTGGTCACTAGACCTCCAAGATGCATACTACCACATAAAGATGGACAGAGCATCAAGGAGTCATTTACGCTTCTAGCTGGGAGCCAATCATTATCAGTTTCAAGCTCTGCCCTTTGATCTCACTACAGCCCCCAGAGTGTTCATCAAATGCATGGCAGTAGTAACGGCTCATCTGAGACGTCTAGGATTCCAAGTGTTTACATATCTGGACGACTGGCTTCTAACTGCCACCACCAAGCATCTACTTCTACAGGCCAGGGGCACTACACTGGAACTTTGTACTCAGGCATAACAGTGAATTTTTCAGAAATCTGCCTTCTTGCCCTGTCAACATATTGTATTTATATGCACAGATCTAGACACCTCTTTTATGATGGCTTGCTTCTGCCCAACAGAGCCTCTGTCCTCAGACAGCAAACAGTCAACATCTTCCCAGGAGCAAAGTAAAAGCAAAAGTAGTCTTAACACTTCTTGGAATCATGGCGTCAACCATACCTCTTGTCCCTCTAGCTAGGATCCACATGAGAATTCTTCAGTGGCTTCTGTTTGCTCAATGGTCTCTTCAAGAACTTTCTATGTCCAACAGCCTGTCATTATGGTGGCCATAGATGCTTCCTAGATAGGGTGAAGGGGGGCATTATCTGGGAAGAACAGTCCAAGGCACATGGGGAGAACAGGAGGCTCAGTTGCACATCAGTGTTCTAGAGATGAGTACAGTGCTTCTGGCGTTGCAAGCACTTCAGGACTCTCTCCCACTAAGAACGATTGTAATCCAATCAGACAACATGTCCATAGTCTGGTACATAAACAAGCAAGGAGAAACCAAATAATACCCCCTTTGTTGAGAGATGCTAAGAGTATGGCAATGGGCAATTGCTTTCCAACATTTTCTGGTAGCAGCGCACATCCCGGGGAAATCCAATGTAATAACCAAGAAGCTCAGCAGGGTGATTTTAATGCCTCATGAGTGGTCTCTGAAACACAGCATAGCAGACAAAATTTTCCAGACTTGGGGCCAGCCTTGCTGCGACCTGTTTGCAACCCCTCTGAACACCAAATCCAGCAGCTATTTTGCCCTAATCCCCCCCAGTGGGGGAGACACCAAGAGATGCACTCGTTCACGATTGGCCCTTGGGACTTCTGTATGCCTTCGCTCCCTTCCCACTAATTCCCAAAGTCATCCAGAAAGCCAAGGTCTTGGGAAGCAGGCTAATTCTCATTGCTCCATATTGGCCTTATCAGATTTGGTTCCCCTTCCTCTGGCCTCACCTTCAGGAGAACCCATGGACTCTGGACTTTATCCCAGATCTTCTGACTCATATGTCAGGTGTGCTTCATCCTTCTCTCCAGACCCTCAATCTGACAGCTTTTGCTACTCCACTTGCAAACAATCAGGCTTCAAGATTTTACTCCAGCAGTCAAATACATTCTGGTCTCTTCTCATAAAGCTTCCAAGAAATTGTATTCCAGCAAATAGATGAGGTTCTCCTACTGGGCAAGAGCAAGAGACATAGATGCCTTCTATCCCTCTATTAGTTCAACTTTAGAATAACTAGTGGAACTTTTTCAGCAAGGCTCTGCTGCAGCTACAATTAAAGTCCATTTAACTGCAATTTCCAATTATCACATCAGCGAATGCACTCAATCTCATGTCACACAGGCTGTGTAAAGCATTTTTAAAAGGAATTTGTTTGTTGAGGTCTCCCATTAAAGAACCTCTATCACCTTGGGACCTAAATTTCATTCTCACTTATCTGACTTTATCCCCTTTTGAACCTGCTTCTTCATGCAATCTAAAGTTTCTCTCCTGGAATACCATCTTATTAGTGGCTATTAATCTGCACGTAGAGTCTCGGAGTTGCAAGCCCTATCAATTAAGCTACCATATCTAATATTTCATAAGGATAGGGTATCCTTGAGGACTAACCCATCTTTTGTACCGAAAGTCTGCTCTCAATCCAATCTGAACCAGTCTATTGAACTTCCAGTTTTCTTTCCTAATGATTCCAATAAGGCAGAATACAAACTACATCAGTTGGATGTACATAGACAACTGAGATTCTACTTACATAGAATCAAAGAACTCAGGAAAACAGATCAACTATTTGTTTCTTTTTCTCATGCAAAGCGAGGCAAATCAGTATCAAAAGTCACACTCTCAAACTGGCTTATCAGTTGTATTACATATATATACAATTCAAACAATAGAAGTCTGCCTTTCAAAACCAAAGGCCATTCAACTAGAGCTCTAGCAACTTCATCTGCTTACTATGCTAGACTATCTATGGACAGCATTTGTGCAGCGGCTATACGGGCCAGGCCCCATACTTTTATTACTCATTACAAGGTAGATTTGGCCTCCAGGGACAGAACTTCTTTTGGGTCCACAGTACTCAAATGTGTACTCCCATGAACCACCTTGGAAAATGGTGCTAGGGACACTGCCCCATCCAGTAAGGAAGAAGAAGAGAGGGACAACATAACATAAAGAAGTTATGCACTTACCATAACGTTCCATGTCTGTTGTCCTTTCTCGCCCTTGCTGCTTACGTCCCTCCCTCCTTCCCCCAGCCAAGGCTCCTAGAGGACTTAGATGAGAGTTTTTCTTTCCTTCCACTGAGAAAGTTCCTCTGAAATTGCTTGTTTTTCCTCATACACATATTTTGTGTGTGTATATATATATATATATATATATATATATATATATATATATATATATATATATATTTTTTATGTTTTGTAGATAGGAATATACATTCCATTTTTGGTTAGCAGCAAACAAGATCTGAGGGTTACTCCAATGCATTGTGGAATAGGTATTGAGCTATGAGCCAAGTCAGAGACTTCGAGCTAGTGTACTGGCCAAGTCCGAGATGATTATCGGCTCCAAACCCAAAGTCCCATCCAGTAAGAATGAAGGGCGAGAGAGGACAACAAACATGGAACATTGGTAAGTACATAAGTTCTTTTTTCTGCTTGTGTTATGCATATGAAACTTAACTGTGTAACTCTAAAATATCCTTTCAAATTAGGTAATCCTAGACCACCTTGTGGAAGGATCAATCTATCCCACTTGACCCTTGCCCTCCTCCCATCCCAGATAAAATTCTTCAACATTTTATTAATTACTGCCAAAACTTTTCCTCTGGTTGATAAAAGTACGCCTGACTTGTATATAAAACTAAAGGGATGAAAAACATTTTCACTTCTTTTATCTTGCTATCCATAGCATTTCTTAATATAGTTCAGTACTCTTACCTTTTTGTTTATACCTGTGAGGCCATTCATATTCCAAAATAATATGGATAGTGTAGCCATTATGAAGTTATTATTCTCACCTAATATATATAACAACTTTTTTTAAATGTCTTTTTCCAGCTTTTTTGCCACATATGGCTGGCAGGCTGATCCTTTACAAAATTGTTTCTGATAATCTCCATTTGAGCCTATGCCACACTTTACAAGACTTTTATTTTAATGAAAACCCTCAAAAAAAAACCCCAGAACACCCCAATAACATATGCACTTAAACAATCACATAACACTATGTACATCATCAAATAATAAAGTTTAACCCTTCTGATAGGAGCAATTGCCCCAAGTGACAGCTGCACCCATGAGCATTACCTAAACTAAAATTAAAATTATCCAGGCTGAGGCATGTTACAGCTTCTGCTCCTACTTATACTAATTGCTGACAATCTTGCCTTATCTTTATTCCCCTCACAGATGTGAAAAACAACTTGCATATTTTCAGAAAACATTAACTTTTAGCCTTAAGAAAATGTGCACTATCTTTAAATACAATGAAATTATACACTGTTCTAGTAAATGCACTGAAGTACATCATTTAGGTACCAGGAAACCTGACATCTCTTACTCACTTCCAATAATTTCAACATTTTTATTTTTACTAATATTTCTTTCAGAAAACAATGTCCAGAACCCTTGACATTTTTTTGTCTTTGCCTGTAGTCAGCTTGTCTCCATGGAAACATAAGAACAGAATGTACAGCTGCTCTCAGCTGCAGACTTCTCAACTCACACTGAACATTTATTTTCTAAAGAGAAACTTACATTCACAGTGTTGTCTTATTTTTTAAATCTATTTGCTTACACAAAAAATGATTAAATTAAGGCAAGGGCATTAGTCCAGACATTCACTTATGCAAATGTCAGAGAAAACATTTAAGCTCTACATATGTTAGAATCAATGCACTTTTACACCTCATCTCCCACTTCATCTTCCCAAGATTACGGCATATTAACATAAATGTGCTTTTGTTCAGCCATTTTTCTCTTTTTACATTGCAATGCCTAGATTTCTTAAAACTACAAAAAAGAGAACTTGTTTACTTTAGCATTTTACCATATACAATCACTAAAAATGTTTTACTACATAAGATGCAATGTATATCACAAAATGTTTTATGCAAATACTGTTAAGAACAAATTTTGTTTAATTTACAGTTAATTTATTTGTCCCCATTTAATGTCCTTTTAAATTAATGACATGAAGTTGGATATATACTTCTCAGCCCCCTAACAAGTTTAACAAAGTCAACAAAAGTCCAATATTTCTGAGTCACTTTTATTTGCAAAGCCATATTTCACAAATATGACTGGTGCTTTATAATCTCACATTTACTCACTAAATGCAGTGTTGCGGGTCTTCTTCCTGTGCATCTCCATCTCCCAACCCCAGTGTCTGGTTCAAGTCCAAAGTACTTCAGATTCTTCTAGTCAACTCTTGTGCTTTTATTTGTGACTCAATCATTTTCAGTTGGAACACTGGAAACAATTTTAGTGGCAAAAGTCTCTTTATGAGCTTTATTGGCTGTCAAATAAGAAGCAGAATACCCTTCTCTCCAATGGCTCACTTTTTGTTGGACAAACTTTTAAATTTCCTCCTTAGCCTGTTCTGCATCAAAAATGATTTGGCTACTCCAGAAAAAATTTTCTGAAGACACCCAGATAGAGCAGCTTGAATCTCACCCACCTCTCAATATTCCCTGATTGTTGGGATAAATGTGTTTCTCTTCTGCCAGGTGTACGGTGAATAATCATTTCCACTAACAATCTACTGTCTACTATTTTTAACACTTTGCCCTTCTCCCACAATTTTGTTAGGCCCAACTCTATCTGTTCTTATCATTGCATCTTAACTAATATAGGTCTTGGCTGCTTTCTCATGGTCAGGTTTGGAGACAATCCTGCTGTGGAATACCCATCCAGTTGCTTATTTGTGCTTTCGTAAAATTAATACAGCCTGTTCCTTCCAGTTTCTCTGGAACAGCAGAAAATCTCAGATTTTATCTCCCTGTTCTGTCCTCTAACTCTACCATTTTGTGAAACAACTCACCTTGAGCAGTCTCATACCCGGTCAGCCTTTTCTTCATTTCTTCATTTGATTTTTGTAGTTTTATCTGTTCATCTGAATAGCTGTTTAAAGTTTCTTCCATTTTCCATCCTTTTTTGAGTTGATATACTCCTTCAATATTTCCTTTATTTTAATCAGTTTTGAGTACATTTAGTGTGTTTGTTCCTCTAAATTACTTGAAGCTATCTTTAGCACCAAAGCTGGAGCTTGAATTTCTTTTTGCTGAACAGCTGCAGGATTCTTCATTGGCCATGTTTCCTCTTAACAAATATGATTGGTGCTTTATAATCTTACATTTATTCACTAACTGCAGTGTTGCTGGTCTTCTTCCTGTTAATCTCCAGCTCCTAACCCCAGACTCCATCTCAAACCCAAGGTACTTCTAGTTGATTTTCTTTCAGGGTCCCTTACTTTCTTCTTTGCTCTCATCCAGGCAGCAGTGTATTTAGTAGCCAGTAACTGAATTTTACTAAAAGTGGCAGAATTACTAGCCTTTATCTCTCAGTTTCCTTTTTCACACTGGAAGATAGATTTGAAATTAAGCTGTTGATCAGTGTGTAGCCATTTTGGAAGTCTCAGAGATGAAGTTATTATACATGTACTAAACATGTACAGTGCATACAAGGAACATATGTATTTTTTCATATAGCATACACTATGCATGAACTCATTCACTTCAGTGGAGCTCAGGAAGTTTGCACTGTAACTCCTAATGAGCAGAGTCTAAGCCTTTTGACAGAATCAAATTATGTCCTCATATTTCAAATAAATGCTTATATCTCTGGAACCATAGTGGTTATAAAAGAAGTATGAATGGCCAACCCTTCAGCACAAACTATTTTTATAGTGGTAGTATTCTTTAGGTTCTAGGTCTTGCACTGATTTTTATAAGTCACAGTAAACACAGTAAGTATTACATTTGTTATATTTTGTAAACAACTTACAATATCTCAGCAACCAGTTAAGTTACATACATACTGTCAGTAGCATTTTAATCATCTAGCTGAGAGCTTTCATATGAGGCTAAGGAGTTCTGTCTGTATTACTTGGTTGTTGAGATATTTAGAAAATATGAAAATGATAGCTATATAAATTAATATCCTAAAGACAACAGTTAATATCTATTTACCTGCACTAGACAGAGGATCAAATATTAATCCAGTTGAGTTTGTCATTGTGTAATTTTAAGATGAAATCTTAAAACCTTGTACATATCACAGATTTGGAATTATTGATCCAAATATAAACAAGCAATATTTGACACCTAGAGGCATCAGTAGGAGTTAACTGCAGATGCAACTGGAGGTATCACTCAGATGTAATGAGTTAACTACAACAGGGTCTTGTTGTTAGAAAGTGTTCAAGAGAGAGAGAAAAGAAAATTCTGAAAAACAGGATAATGCTTTATTGTCTGGAAGAACACTAAGCAGTTATATCTTTGACCTAATGATGTGACCATGCTTATGTACAAGTAAATTGCAGAAACCAGGTGCTGGGTACAGTGTATAAAGTTCTGGCCAACACACTCTATTTACTGCTTAGAAGAACAGAAAAATATTTCTCCATGTGATGACAGTGCCCTGGCCCAGCAATCAAGGAGCCTCAATCCTCACCACTAACACCAGGGAGGACATCTCCTACACGAGAGGAAAGGATAACTAATACACACAGTAAAGTACAATTTCCCTTAATTGCACACAGAGATCACAGTCAGTCTGGGGCTGGTTGCTCCCTTGCTCACCAGGTCCCCAATAAGACTCCCCACTGGCACAGCTATAGGGTCCAGATCTCAGCCTAGCTGGGCAAGCTAAAACCTCCAGTACCCTCTCTGTCCAAACAGTGCTTCGTGTCCCTGCCAAGTAGCTGACACACCACACACACACTTTGAGATAAGTATTTATACAACTTCACAGACACTCCTGGGAAAGGCAGACTCAGATTCTCCAGCTGTGCCCTTTTACCCAGACCATACGGTAGTAATCCCTGCCACCAGCCAACTAATAATATCAGCTACTAAAAGGCCCTTAAAAGGGTGTCCAATTATTACTGTGCAATATTATTATCCAATGGTAATGTGACTATTCAGTCTAGGCTTATTGGAAGGGCTTAGATAGTAAACTCTATAAATATATAATGTACTCTAAAGCATAATTTATCTCTACATAAACCAGCCACAGGTAGAAGGTTTTAAAAATATTTAATAATAAATAATTAAAACACAAGATAAAACTACTACACCACAGAGATATCTAAGAATTCAGAGATCACACAGAAACTTAAAATAATACAGTAGTACAGGTATGATTTCAAAGAAAAAAATACCTAATTAATCTTTACTAGCTTTAACTATTCCTACAAGAAATCACAGTGCTAGAAACTTCTTTACTAGCTTTAACTATTCCTATAAGAAAACACAGTGCTAGAAACTTACATGAGCTTAGGGAAAGTACTGAGTTAAATATCCATGATAAAAATGCTCCCAGTCTCGTGAGAAATAGTATTTAAACATTACTAACAAACATGTCTCTAAGGCCCTCCCAAATTACATCATTTTTGACACTTAGGTTTTCCAGTATTCATATTGCATCATCTTAACACCTGGTCTGAGTTCTCAGGCCACAAAATGCATTATTTAGCAATCCTGCTCAGAAACTTACAACAATACAAGGCATTTCACATATACACTCTAGCAGAAACCAGAGCAATAAAGCACCTTCCACATGTAAATTCTGGTCATAAACTTTAGCCTTAAAACAATGGGCATGAAACCTTCATCCAGACACACTGAAGCCGAATTCTAACATGAAAGGGTCACAACATGCTTCACTGGGCCAGTAGAGTGCAATGTTATCACATATTTTGCAGTTCAGCATTTCACAGTATTCTTTTACACTCAAGAAAACATGTCTGTATTTTACATTTATTTACAAATGGAGAAATTATATATCAAATTCTATTTGACTAGGCTGGCAGCCTTCGCCCATCTCTCCCCAATCGTCACATCTCTCCCCCCCTCCCCCCCCCGGGGAACTCAAGCAAGTTTTTCAAGTGCCACTTGAGTGTGTCAGGTATATCTGGGTATACCTCACCCCATTCCCTGTCTTGAGAGACATATCATATGCTTGCAACCCCAGACTCCATCTTAGCAACTTGGCATTTTGCTGACTGGCTCTGTTTAACCATGTTAGAGGGTTGTGATCTGTTATCACAGTGAATTTTCTTCTATACAGATAAGGCTGAAGTTTTTGTAGTGCCCACACTATGGCTATACATTCCTTTTCTACCGCTGCATAGCATTTCTCCTTGGGTTGGAGCCTACGGCTGAGATAAACCACTGGGTGCTCTTCTCCCTCTGAAGAAATCTGGCTAAGTAGAGCCCCCACACCATAGTTTGAAGCATCCACCTGCACAACAAAGTCTTTGCTGTACTCTGGACTGGCTAACACAGGGGGTCCTCCCAAAGCTTCCTTAAGCTTCTGAAATGCCTGCTCACATGCTGGGGTCCACACTGCCTTATCTGGCCTGTTCATCCTTGACAGGTCTGTGAGGGGAGCAGCTATGGTACTATAATTGGGAACAAACTTTCTGTAGTAACCTGCTGTCACTAAGAATGCCCTAACCTGCTTTTTGGTAACAATTCCAGGCCATGCCTGAATAGCTTCTACTTTGGCAGGTTCTAGCCTTATCTTACCACTCCACACTCTATGTCCTAGGTAGGAGACCTCTGTCATACCCACCTGACATTTGCTCAGCTTAATGGTCAACCTTGCCCTCTGTAGTCTGCCCAGCACCTCCCTGACATGCTGAAGGTGCTCTTGCCAGGAATGGCTGTAGATAGCAATATCATCCATGTAAGCAAGGGCAACAGCTCCTGCTAAGATATGATCTACAGTCTCTGGACAGTTGCTGGGACATTTTTCATCCCAAAGGGCATTTTTGTGAACTAATACAAGCCAAAAGGAGTCACAAAGGCTGATTTCTCTCTAGCACTGGGAGTCAAGGGCACCTGCCAGTAACCCTTGGTAAGATCAATGGTTGTAAGATACTTAGTGCAACCCAGCTGCTCAAGGGCCTCATCTGTTCTAGGCATGGGGTAAGCATCCGACTCTGTGTGACTATTTAATTCCCTGTAATCCACACAGAACCTGGTGCTGCCATCCTTCTTTGGCACCAGTACCACTGGTGAAGCCCAGGGGCTGTTGGACTGTTGAATCACCCCTATTCCAACATCTCCTGTACCTCTTCCCTCAGAGTCTGACTTCCTCAGGCACCCTATAAGGGGCCTGCCTGATAGGCCTTTGGGGTCCTGTATCCACCTGGTGCTGCACCAGGTGGGTGTTCCCTGGTTTCCTGGTGAACATGCCCCCAAACTCCTGCAACACTGCTTGGATTTCTCGAACCTGGGTAGGAGATAGCTGCTGGGACATTGCTACCCCTTCGACCGAGGTGTCAGCCCGAGCCTCACTGAGGAGATCAGTCACAAGATCTCCCTCAGACTCCTCCTGCAATCCACTGCAAATGCTCAGCACAAGGGCCTCCCTATCATGGTAAGGTTTCATCATGTTAACTTGGTACAATTTGTGCCCCTGCCTTCTGCCTAGCAGTTCCACCATGTTGTTAACATCACTTACCTTTCTTACCACTTTGTAGGGTCCCTCCCAAGCTGCTTGCAATGTGTTGTGTCTGAAAGGAATGAGAATCATCACCTGCTGCCCTACAGCATACTCTCTAGCTCGAGCATTCTTGTCATACCACACCTTTTTCTGTTGTTGGGCTTCTGCCAGGTTATCCTGGGCCAGGCCCATGAGTCCCCTGAGCCTTGTCCTGAGGTTCAGGACATATGCCACAACAGACTCCTTGTGAGACTCACACTCACCTTCCGACTCATCTTGAATTAAATCTAGAGGTCCCCTCACCCTATGCCCATACAGCAACTCAAAAACCTGTGGATTCCTGGGGAAACTGTAAGCAAAAAACAGATGTGGCAAATATTTGTCCCACTCCCTCTTAAACTGATCTGCAAATGCCCATAGCATGGACTTGACTGTAGAGTTTAACCTCTCAACAAGACCATTAGTCTGGGGGTGGTCTTCATGTGCTTCGCTCCACAGGACCTCCACAGACAAGCCAGCAGGTCTAACATGAAATTGACACCTCTGTCAGACAGTATTTCCTTTGGGAAACCTACCCTGCTGAAAATCTCTAGCAAAGCATTTGCCACTTCTCAGCTTCAATGGAGGATAAAACTACTGCCTCAGGGTATCGTGTAGCATAATCTACAATCACTAGGATATACTTTTTCCCTGTGGAACTTGGGGTACTCAGAGGACCCACAATATCCATAGCTACCCTCTGAAATGGCTCTTCAATCACAGGCAAAGGTATCAAAGGGGCTCTCACCTTGTCTCTTGCCTACCTTTTGGCACTGCTCACAGGTCTTGCAGTACCCTGTTACCTCTCTGGAAATTCCAGGCCAATAGAAGTTTTGCATACTACGCCTCTTTGTTATGTTTTATGCTCATATGACCTGTAAAGGGAATATCATGGGCTATGGCTAGAAGCGCCAGACAGTAAGCTCTAGGCACTACCAACTGCTGTACTTTCTCACCTTCTAGCCCTCCCTCAGGGGTCCACTCTCCGTACAGTAACCCTTTGTTCCAGTATACAGATTCCCCCTTCCCTTGAGAATCAGGTGCCTCCCTAGCTACCTGCCTCAGGCCTTGCAATGTAGGGTCTGAGAGCTGAGCCTGTCTCAAGTCTCTCTTTGTAACCCTTCCCAGCTCTCCTTCCACAGGAAGTCTGGCATCCTCTGACAGTGGTGCCTCACTGTCAGCCTGGGTACTACTACTCACCTCTACCTTTGCAGTTACCCTGTCCAAGGGAACACCAGTACCCACAAGCAGCTGTGGCTCACATTCAGTCTCACTGCTACAGCGTAGCTCACTCTCTGAAGTAACCACTTCAGCAGTCCTGGCTGCAAGTATGCAGTCTATCTAGGTCTACTCCAGGCTACCAAACCCACATGCTTGTCTCCTAGCCTCACTGCATGTAACTGCATAAGTACATAGTCCTGCCTCATCCAAATCCTTCTCTCTCTGGAAATCTGCAGGATGGTAGTTACATACCCCTGTTGTCTCAAGACAACTTACTGTTGGCATTTTGTCTTTACCACTTACTGGCTCCCTCACCTTTGGTTCCCCACCTTGCCTCCATGGACACCTGTATGCCACATGGCTCCACTGGTTGCATTTAAAACATTTCACCCTAGGTCCTGGATGTGTACCTGGACTAGTGGCTTCCCCTGCTACTGGCAGATTCTGTTGCGGCAGTCTGTGCTGCCCACCATGGATTCCTTTAGTCCCATGAGTAGTACTGGAGGTCCCTTTCCCGTGCAGGGCTGCCCTGCTTGCTAGGAATAGGTCTCCCTTCTTCACCAACTCCTCTGAAGTAGCACACTGTTTATCAGCTAACCAGATCCTCATGTCCTCAAGCTAAGGGCTTGCTCCCTTACCAAAAGTTCTGCCAGCCCTTCAAAAGTGGTGACCTGACATCCACTCACCCAGCTATGAAAATAAGTGCTCAGTTCAGCAACATATTCACATTCATTTTCATCTGCCTTGAGTCTATGTTCACGAAACCTTTTCCTATACACTTCAGGTGTTAGCTTAAAACATTCTAACAAGTGTTTTTTTACAGCAGTATAATCAAAACAGTCAGTGTCATGCATTTTTGCTAAAGAAGTTACAGCTTTACCATGGAGTAAGGGGGTCAGGAACCGTACCCAGAGCCCTTGGTCAACTTCATACTGTTAACAAAGCACAGTTCACCTGCTGAGAAGTCCAATCCTTTAATGTAAAATACAAATGATGAGCGCTTTCGTCTGCATAAAAACAAACTTCATCAGATAAAATCCCACTAAAACTGACATATTTTATAAAAAGTGCTTAACCAATGAAAATTTTACATTAATAATTCAATTAATCAATAAAATTCTTAAAATCCTGGCATTCTAATTTTAAAGAAACAAAGACATATTGGTTTGTTATATATGTATATATACACACACTTCAAACAAAACAAAACAAAATGATAGTGCACCCTGAAAAAACTTTTTTAAAAATTATTATTATATAAGGAAATGGTCTGCATACATTGTAGCATAAACGTAGTTTAATAATTTATATATAGTTCTTTCATCTGGTGTGTTTGGAAATGTATCTACCCTCTTTAAAGTATGTTTGCCTTTCCTATTAAAATGGCTTTGATATTTATATATTCATTTAAGCCTGGAAAAATGTTAGATTTTAATCTTAACTGCCATCTGACTTCCTTCTGCAGTAAAATATTTTTAGCATCTCCTCCTCTAGTTTCCAGGTTAACAATATCTATGATGCCAAATTTGAAAGATGGAACAGGTTGACACATGGTGGTGTGTTTATATAAGGCACTTGTTTCCTTTTTAATTTTTATGTCATTCTTATGTTCGTAAATCCTTTCTTTTAAATGACGTTCAGTTTTGCCCACGTAATAACATGGGCAGTGACAACAGGTTGCCAAATACACCACCATGGAGGTGTAACAATTCCCCCTGCAAAATTTGACTACTGTGTTCAACCCATTGTTCAAAGTAATACTGTTGGAAGTATTGATAGAAGAACATTGGGCACATCTACCACATGGGTGAGTACCCCTAGAATTTTTATAGGAATAGTCTCTTCCTTCCAAAGTTCTTTTGAAATTATTACCTACCCGATGAATAAAGGTAGGTTGGTTCCCTATAACTTCAATAATTTCAGAATTGGTTTTTAAAATAGACCAATTTTCTTGTAAGATTTTTTTGAAAATGGAAGAAAAGTTGTTGTGTTGAATAGAACAGGATCCCGAAAATTCATAGGGTCTGTCTTCTGATGTTTCCATATTCACAATGGGGTGACCAAGTAATGGTTTGAAACGTGTACCCCACCCTTGGTATACTTCCGTCAATATATTTTCTACTAAAACCTTAGGATACCCCCTTTCACTGAACATTTTACCCAGTTTAATGAATTCTTGTTTAAGATCTTCTAAATGGGATGTCATCCTAGCCACTCTGACAGCTTGCCCTTTTATAATGCTTTTTTTCTGAAAATGAGGGTGTTGACTGTCAAAGTGGAGATAGCTGTTACACCAGGTTGGTTTTCTGTATACCTGGGATTTGAAGCCACTCGGGGTTTTGGAGAGTGTGATGTCTAAGTAGTTAATACATTCCGTACTGACTTGGTGAGTGAAAGACAACCAGGAGGTGCTTTGATTGATATAAAACATAAATTGATCCAACTCATCTTGTGTCCCATCCCAAATCACAAAAATATCGTCCAAAAATCTAAAATAAGCTTTAATTTTGGCAGAGAATGCACTCTCAAAAATATATGAGGTTTCCCATTCTAAAAGTACCAAATTGGCGTAAATGGGGGCACAAGCTGCCCCCATCGCCACCCCACTAACTTGCTTATAGAGAACCCCTTCAAAATTGATGAAATTGTTGTCTAAAACTGTTTCCATTAGTTCCAACAATAAAGATTTCCTGTCTGATGTTAATTCCGAGTGTTTGTGAATACTAATTTCAAAAAATTCAAAACCCTCCTTTCTGGGGATACATGTAAATAAGTCTTTCACATCAATAGTGATGAATAGACTATCCTTGATCCATAACACAAATTCTTCTCAAAAAATCCCATGAGTCCTTTATAAGGTGTTTATGTTTTTTTGCAATATTTTTGAAATTCTGATCAATAAATACTGCCAAAGGGTGGGTTTTGGATCCACGGGCGGAAACAATGGGTCTGAAAGGTGGTTCCATAATGTTTTTGTGTGTTTTTGGTATTCCAAAAAAACCAGGAATGAGTGGATGGGTTTGCCGAAGAAAGTGGTAAGTAGTCTGGTTGATACGTTGTTCCACCAGATATTCTTCTAGAAGGGAATCAATTCTGTTATAAGCAATGGAAATCTCATTTAGGGACACCAAACAGTAAGTTTCCTCTTGTGTCAAAATATTTCTTATAGCTTTTTTATAATCATTTTGTTTGAAAATTACCAATCCTCCACCTTTATCTGGTTCCATAAAACGTAGTTTTTTATTATGTTTTAAATTCTCTAAAAGGTTGGCTTCTTCTAATTTTAAGTTGTAGTTCTGCCAAAACCCGTTGGTGTTTTTACCATATGTTTCATATATTTCTTTTGTAACTATATTCTCAAATGTATGGAGCAGAGGGTGAAGGGGAGGGTTGTAAACACTCCTTCTAGTGGAGGCATAGTTAACAATGTCCCCTGCATTCTGATTGGCAACCCCTTTGTTGTAAAGAATTTTAAGATTTAATTTCCTAAGGAAAAGTTTTAAATCAATCAAAATTTGAGACAAGTCTCCTTTAAAACTTTTTATAAACTTGAAGCCTTTGGAGAACAGGTGGAAATGAGTTTTATCTAGTATCAAATCAGTGTAATTGTATATTTTGTATCCACTTTATTCAAAAACAATTCCATTGTCATGTGTAATTATAACATCTGTCTCTCCCTGTTCCCCCTGTGTCCCCTGTAATTCCAATCTTGGTTTTTTGAAAGGGAATTTGTGTTGGTTACATTTTGATTTTTGTGGCCTAAGCGTTCTGACCTTCGGGGTCCTAAAAAAACTTCGTTGGATTCTGAAAAGGAATCCAGTTCATCTAGGGAACCAGAATAAGCAACAGGTGGGTCCCTGTGGTAATTAGAATCATCAAAGGAAACCCTTACATTTTTCATAGTCTGTTTGTGGTTAGGTGGTATAGTAACAATTCTCCTGTTGTATCCCTCCCTAGATCTGGATGGAGCAGTTGAAGTTGTAAAATTAGGTGGTGGGTAACATTTACCAGTCTCATATTGCTCCTTGTCCCTAAAATATTTCTTTTGTTTTCTTTCAAAAACCTTTTCAACTTTTCCATTGATTCTCTCTAAAGTTCTTTCAAAAAATTCATTATATTGATCAAACAACAAGTCATTAGTAATAGAAAGGTGTAAATTGTTAATTTCTGCCAGTAAGGTTTTTAAATGTACTTCATTGTACTTAATAAGCTTTAAAATTAATGAAAACCCACATTCATCGAAAAAGCTGTGAAATTCTTTAATGATGTTTTCAGTATAAGCAATACCAAAAGGGTATTTGTGAAAACGAAGTCCCTGAGGGACTATCTTGTTATTTAAACATATATGAAAATAGTTATTTTCAATTTCCAAGCATTTAAACTTATAAAGCAGCTTTTCAAATTTAAAAATACAGTCTTTTAAACTAAAGACGGTGTTCCCATCTTCGTTGGGAAATTTTGATGCAACAGTAACGTTCCCCTTGTTGACATTGGTAGAAAAAACAAACTTTTTGTCTATTAGACCCTTGTATGAGGTTCTGCAAACAGAATCAGTCCCTGAAACAACCCGTGAAACATGGGGGACTGAACTGATGATTTCACAGTTCATACTGTTTACTTCATACTGTTTACATACCCGCTCAAACATATGAATGAAGCTATATAAATTATCCTTCTCTTTAAACTGTGGAAGAAATTTACTGACCTTTTGTGCTTCTGGGGTCCGGTTACTCCCTTCCTCATTACCTCCATGACTCTGGCGAAAGGTCAGCATTTCCCTCTCATGCCTCCTCTGCTGTTCATTTTCCTCAGTTTGTAGACTCCTCATTTTCTTGGCTGCTTCTAGTTCCATATGCCTGGCCTCCAACTCAAGTCTCTTTAGCTCCAGCTGGATTTTTAAGTCCACTGCAGAAAGGTTGAGCTGTCCATTCTCCGAGTATATTGTATCTCCACTGTCAGTCTGATTGTCCTCCCTGCTGCTGTTCTCTGATGCAGCTGTAACCAAGGCTGCAATCAGTTCTGCTTTAGTCAGGTTTCCATGCACCAGTCCCCTAGCCTGGCACATCTCCACCAGTTGGCTCCTGGTCAGCTTTCCATACTCTTCTGCTGACATGCTGCCTGCTCACCCTGACTAACACTAAGCTAACAAAAGAAATAAAACAAATGTGATATGAACTCTGAGTATGCACTGCGTGGCTGTTTTGGAGTACAAAACACTTTCAGAGATCACTGTACATAAGCTACAGGACTTCGCTCTACTCACACTACTACAAGCCAATTAGTATGTGAAGTAGATCCAACCACTGCCACAACTTGTGATGACCATGCCCTGGCCCAGCAATCAAGGAGCCTCAATCCTCACCACTAACACCAGGGAAGTCATCTCCTAAAAGAGAGGAAAGGATAACTAAAACATACAGTAAAGTACAATTTGCCTTAAGTGCACACAGAGATCACAGTCAGTCTGGGGCTGGTTGCTCCCTTGCTCACCAGGTCCCCAATAAGACTATAAGACTCCCCACTGGCACAGCTATAGGGTCCAGATCTCAGCCTAGCTGGGCAAGCTAAAATCTCCAGTAACCTCTCTGTCCAACCAGTGCTTCATGTCCCTGCCAAGTAGCTGGCACACCACACACACACTTTGAGATAAGTATTTATACAACTTCACAGACACTCCTGGGAAGGCCTGACACAGATTCTCCAGCTGTGCCCCTTTACCCAGACTATATGGTAGTAATCCCTGCCACCACCCAGCTATTAATATCAGCTACTAAAAGGCCCTTAAAAGGGTGTCAAATTATTACTGTGCAATATTATTATTTAATGGTAATGTGACTATTCAGTCTAGGCTTATTGGAAGGGCTTAGACGGTAAGCTCTCTAAATATATAACGTACTCTAAAGCATAATTTATCTTTACATAAACCAGCCACAGGTAGAAAGGTTTTAAAAATATTTAATAATAAATAATTAAAACACAAGACAAAACTACTACACCACAGAGATATCTAAGAGTTCAGAGATCACACAGAAATTTAAAATGATACAGTAGGACAGGTCTGATTTCAAAGAAAAAAATACTTAATTAATCTTTACTAGCTTTAACTATTCCTACAAGAAATCACAGTGCTAGAAACTTACATGTGAGCTTAGGCAGAGTGCTATATTAGATATCCAAGATCTAAATGCTCACAGTTTCATGAGAAATAGTATTTAAACATTACTAAAAAGCATGTCTCTAAGGCCCTGCCAAAGTACATCATTTTGACACTTAGGTTTTCCCAGTATTCATATTGCATCATCTTAACACCTGGTCTGAGTTCTCAGGCCACAAACTGTATTATTTAGCAATCTAACACCTGCTCAGAAACTTACAATACAAGGCATTTCACATATATACTCTAGCAGAAACCAGAGCAATAAAGCACCTTCCACATGTAAATTCTGGTCATAAATTTTAGCCTTAAAACAATGGGCATGAAACCTTCATCCAGATGCACTGGAGCCAAATTCTAACATGAAAGGGTCACAGCATGCTTCAATGGGCCAGTAGAGTGCAATGTTGTCACATATTTTGCAGTTCCACATTTCACAGTATTCTTTTACACTCAAGAAAACATGCCTGTATTTTACATTTATTTACAAATGGCAGAATTATATATAAAATTCTATTTGACTAGACTGGTAGCCTTCGCCTTCGCCCATCTCTCCCAAATCACCACACTCCAATCCTATATTTTAAGTAAGGTATATTTCAACAGCTGCTGCTATTAATCTATCAGCATAATCCTACAGCACACTTCTAAAATTTAACAATTACATCTTTCAATTTTTCAAAACACCTTTGTTGCAGTATATTTCATTCTCATGTCTACATGCTGCAATTTCAGTTCTTACAGACACTACTTCACCTTTCTCACACACAGTCTCATCTTTCCACTGCCTGCCACAAAATAACATTTTAAACATGAAAATGCTGCACTGTAAGTTGAAAAGGTGGCATGAAAGAATTGACATCAGGCATCTTGCAATTGAGGTAAAGTGCAGATATACCTACTGCCAAAGCAACTGTTTTTACGTGGTATGCACATTCATTTTCTTATTCTATCATCATCCAAGAGAGACACTACTAAGTGTTTTGAAGACGTAAATCAGTAATATAAAGTTCAAGAGAGCTGTACATGAAGATGACTTGTTTTGAATAGGTATGCTTGGGTAGTCTTTAACTGTGCTAGAGACTGGTAACTAAATCACACATTAGTGTAATAAAATAATATGCACTATGGAGTTGGACTAACAGCATACTACTTACATAAAACATAAACAAGTACTCAATTTAAGAAAGGTTTATACAGGGACAATAAATTTAAGAATGTTATCTGTTTCAGGGTGAATACCTCCAGATAAATAAATGAGATACCTACTATAAGGGCTAATGTACACACACCTAGAGTTGCACTCTGAATGCTCTTAGCTTGATATATTATGTTTTAAATGCCCAGTGAGTCAAAACTGTAATGACCGGCAGAATGACATCATTTGGCAAATATGTCAAGGTGCCACAAATGCCATAATACAACCAGGGAATGATAGTGTTACTGGAGGCCTGGAATAGTTAGACTTAAAAAACAGAATAAGGTGAAGAAGGCACTCTCAGCTGCTAGAAGAATTAAGAAATTGGGCAATCTTGAAGCATTCTTAGTTTTAGAGGACCCTGAGGTCTGCAATGTCACAGAAGTCTGGTTCAAAGACATCTTTGGTGTTGTACAAATTGTTTGGTATACTGCCTAACATTTTTGTGGACCATATAGGAAGGATAGTGGAGTCTATATTTTCTTAGAAAGCAATCTAAAATCTAGGCTAGATCCTAAACAAATAAGGCCCAAATTCACTAATGTTAACTTTAACAGCAACAAAGTTATGTATTTTATAAGCTCCTATTGCACTGCTTTCATGGCTCCTAATAAATAAAATTTCTAAAGTAAGTGATAATTATTTAAAAAATAATCATGAAGCAAGTTAGCATAGATACAGAAAAAAAAACACAACTGAGGCTATAGACCAATAGTAGCAAATAATGAATGAATGTTTAGCTAAATCACTTCCAGTAAGGCACAAATATACCTTGAAGTTCAAAAGCAAATCCCTTTGGTGAAACTATAAAATCAACATACTTAAGAAAATGAAAAAGAAGACACCATATCATGTGATAAAAAAAGTCAGGGGGTTGTGAGCAGTTTGTAAATCTAAATATGTATCCAGTCTACTCTGAAAAAAATGAACAGTTTTAAAATATCAAACAAACCAAAACAGAAATGCAAACACCAGAGAACAAGCCACACAATTAAATTGAAAATATAAGTGCATTTGTTCACAAAAGTGACATGAAGTTCTTCAGATAAAAAAAAAAAACACTCACAGGCACATTTTTAGATCCTTTAAAATACCAACATCTAGTGAGCAAGCACACTAATTACAACAAATCCACCTAAAACACAAATAAACCACTTGTAATAAAAATTAATGAAATTCATAAAAAGTTGAAAACTATAATATAAAGTTCCTAAATTCAATTTGCATCCTTTTTAACAATAACACACTGCTTCTACCCTGTAACTTAGTAACTGGTGTTTGCCAACATTGCTTTATGGTGGTGGAAGAAATGGTTTATTTTTTTCAGCACCTTTTGTCAGTTACATTAGGACATATATGTGTTTTTTTATGGCATCTTTATTTTATGGTCAGGGGTACTATGAGATAGATGAGTTTTTGAAATACATTAATAGTACTACTAACTACTTTCTTTTTTTTTTAATGGCCAATACAATTACAATGAAATTGATTTTCTGATGTTACGATCAGCAAAAATATGGAGATTGCTAGTTTATCTTCTACCATTTACAGGAAGGATACATATTCAAACAATTTATTGCAGTCACACAGCATTTATTGATAAAGTCAAACTACATGGCAAGGTGCAGCATGCAGCTATAGTGAATAAGTCAGGTAAAATGTAATTGCTCTACAGTTAACCAGATAAAAATTGGTAACTTTATAGAATGCAGCAAGTTTGGGTGAAGATAACCTTTCTGGTTACTTAGAACTCAGAAACTTAGGGTGAAGTGGGTTATCCTGACAGCATTTTTGGTTACTGGAATATTACTGAGATCAGAGTTGAACCATTTACTATTTGGTGTTCTGGTTTTTCAAAGATAAAAGTCGGTGACTTGTGACTAACAAAATATGGAGAAGGCTAAACAATGGGAAACATTATTACCTCTGTAGCAGGTGGTACTGTGGATCTAAACCATAGTTATATTGCTCTGACAACAGTCTCAGTTTCAGTTCACAGAAATGCAGCATCATATACTTTGGGAAATACACTGCAAATTCTGATTATAATATGATCTGACATTGTCAGTTTTCATTCTACTCTCAACTGTTTGATCCGGATCTGATCCTCAGATCTGACTCATCTGTTACTAAAGCTCATGGTAACCAAAAAGCTCTCAAGCTTTCCCTTACCCATAATGCAACAGCCCCAACATACCTCAGATCTTGTTTGCAGCTTTTTGCAAAAGAACATGGTCAGCCATAGCTCTTGAGCTTGAGCATTTTTTTCAGATAAGCTAGCATTTTTCTTCATATATTCTATATAAATATATTTATTGCTTTATCTTCTATTTTTTTCTAGTTTACTGTTTTTTTCCTTATGCTTCTGCTCACTGTAGTTTTTTAAATACCATTGTTGGCATCTGTCCCTGTTTTTTTAATGATAGTCTATTTATAATTACCATTGTTGGTAATACCTTTATATATATATATATATATATATATATATATATATATATATATATATATATATATAAAATTCTCCTTTATTTATACTTTATTTCTTTTGTTGTAAGAATGGCTGAGAAGGGCCTTCTGGCTTTAAGAAGTGTTCAAAATGTGGACATAAGTTGCCTGTTTCAGATGTCCACAATCTGTGTTTTACTGTTTAGGTTCGCAGCACCTACAGGAAGACTGTTCGATCTGCCACAACTTTAATCCCCACACTTTAGTGGACAAGAAGAATAAATTAATATTGAAAGAATTACTGCCTTATTCTTTCAGAGAAGCAATTTCAGGGGCTCAATCCCCCAAGCTTAAGACCAAGGACTTGAAATCTCTTGTTCCTTCTACTTCCTTAACTCCATCCTCAGAATTGTCTAGGAATAGGACTAAGTTGGATTTGAGGAGGTCTCAAACCTCTTCCCCCTCAAATCTGAAAAAACGAGGCTTATGGATCAGACGTCCACACAGCTGACCAAAAAATATTTGGAGACAACAGTGTCAGATCCTACTGTTATGCCTAGGACCTGTTATTCTCCCTCTGTGGATCCAGTTCCTTCTAGTGTCTGACACTATGCTCAGTCACTTTCACTGGTCTCGTCTCAATCCTCTAGAAGTTTGACTAAAGAAGATGTGGATAGGATGATGAGGAAGTTTCTCTCTGTGCAAATCCAGGATGGGTGTGTTACCAGCTCCTACCACTTCCAGTGAGAAGGCCTATCCTTCGACCACACTACCACTTTAGACTTTTTCTCTGATCCCTTTGGTTGCTTCAGAGTCCCTGGATCTGAGTCTTCTGGGTTGTCTGGCTTGGCTCCAAAGTTGATCCTATCTTCAGATCCAAAGCAAACTCTAAGTGCCACAGATCCAAAGTGCAGGGATCAACTCCAAAGTTCCCGGAGGCACCTCTGCATCTTGGTGCTCTGGCATTGGACAACTCGGATCGGACTTCCTCTTCAGGGAGACTGCTTTTGGGGAGGGAGGAGTCTATGGTCCAGAAGCCTGCCTTCTCAGCACCGAGGTCTTCTTTTTCCCTGGGGCAGTCTGTGTTCAAGGTTATGAAGAGGTTGTTTTCTGCTCCGAAAGAACTAACAACCCCCTCATATTTTTACTCTAGCACCCAGATGTCTCTGCACTTGGATCCTAATCATTCTACTCTACAGGGACAGCCACATCGATACCTCCAGTCTTCCCAGCAGGGACTTATAATCTCTTCTGACACTTGACTGGACCTCCCCCCCCCAACTGAGGAATTCCCTAAAAAGAGAAGTGCAAGAGAAGGCACTTTAACTCTCTACAAGAGTCAGTCACTGAGGATATGGCCTTCGATGAGGGTGAAGGGTCCCCATGATCACCTCCAGAAGATGTCTTATTTGGAGACATCCTTGAGATCCTAAAACAGAGAGGTGGTTGGACTCCCAGCAACCCTTTATCTCAGGAGCTGGCATTTCTGGAGGCCTTTGGAGCTGGCCCATCTACTTCCTGGGTTATTCTGCCTGCAGACAAGCTCACTGAGTTGGTCTCTTGGTGGGAGTAGAGGGAGGCTGACACAGTGAAACCAATTACCAAAAGACCAGACAGGATTCTAGTTCCACCTGTACGGAAAGAATTTTGGGCTAAAGGGGTGCCCGTGGATACCATGGTTGTGGCGGCGTCCACCAAGAAAGAACTTGCCAAACAGAGTTCCTCCTTTCATCTGCCTAACAAGGATTCTAGGCTGGACAGATTTGGGAAATGTGTCTACACTTGCAACATTTGCCCTTAGGTCACTGAACTATATGGCACATTTTTCTAGGTTGCAAAGGGACTTGATCAAAGAACTTTCAATTTCCCTTTCAGGGACAATTTCTGCTGAGGCCTAATCATCTGTGGCTTCTCAGTTGGCTACCCTCCAATCATACTCAAGTTCATCCATGAGGCTCATTTCACATGCAGCCAAAGGTACCTCAAGAGCACAGAGTTTAGGCATATCTATTAGGAGGCATGCCAGGATGTACATAGGTGATTTTGCAGAGCCTTTCAAGTCTTCATTCATCAATGTTCCTTTTGACGGCACTTCTATGTTTGGCCCGAAAGTGAAGGGCACATTATCCAGGTGTGAGAAGGATGGAAAGACCCTCTCTGCAGTGGGCATATATTTTTGACCCCTCTAAGATCTTTTTCTAGGAATCAATGAGGTAGTCAGAAAATGTGGTTCAGGAAGTCCCAGGATCCTTTCCAGGACACACATGGAGAAAGTTCCCCTAAGGATAGAGGGGGAAACTCTAATGGTTGATGCCACTCCTGTGGCAGAGGAGGCCCACAAAACCAGGGGTCCAGACATTCTTCCTCTGACAAACCCCATCAGTGCTCCTGAAAGAAGGCCTGATTATCAATCAGGGGTTGACCATCCCTGCACCAGAGTGCCTGGCTAGACATAACAAAAAATACTTGGGTGTAGAGAATTATTTTCAGAGGTTATATAATACGCTTTTCCCCTTTCAGCCCCAACTCTATGCAAAATTCCCAATGTTCCACCCAGTTAGAGAAAAGAAGCAGTGATACAAATACAAAATATACTAGAAAAAAAGAGTCATCCAAGAAAGTGCCAGACCAGATAGAATCTGCAACATGCAACTTGAACAAGTCAGTATGACACACAAAGCTTTGGATGGTCATGGTTCAGTCCAGTTTCCCTTTTATGGGCAAGGATGACTGGATGTGCTCAATAGACTTTCAGGATGCGTACTATCACATAAAGATGAACAGACAATCCAGAAGATATTTACACTTCCTGCTGGGAGAGTCATTACCAGTTCATAGCTCTGCCCTTTGGCCTCACCACAGCCCCCAGGGTGTTTGCCAAATGTATGGCAGTAGTGGCAGCCCACTTGAGACTGCAAGGATTCCAGGTGTTTCCATATCTAGATGACTGGCTCATTACTGCCCCAACCAGGCATCTGTTAATAAGGGGAAGAAATCAGGTACTCCTGCTTTGTTCTCATCTGGGGATAGCCATAACTTATGACAAGTCTCACTTACAACTAACTCAAAACTTGGAATTCACAGGAGCAGTTTTCTACACAAAGTCAGCGGTAGCTTCTCTTCCTGTCTCAAGAGTACAGACTTTCAGATTGCAGGTCAGGAAAATAATTTGCAGTGCCAAAATTTCAGCCCACTTGGTCCTTCAAGCTCTAGGGTCAATGTCAGTGGCAATAACCCTAGTACCTCTAGCCAGATTTTATATGAGAAATGTTCGATGGATGTTATCAACATAGTGATCTATTCTTTATCGGTGCAGGTTCTACAAAACTGTCCAATACTTCTCTCTCAGCCCAAGGCCATAGTGACCACTGATGCTTCCCAGTTGGGGTGGCTAGAGAAAACAGACCAAGGCATTTGGTCCCCCAAAGAGGCCAGCTTGCCTGTCAATATCCTAGAGATGACAGCTGTGCTTTTAGTGTTGCAGGCCTTCCAGGATGCTCTCCCTTAAGGGATAACTGCGATTCAAACAGACAATATTTCAGTAGTTTGGTACATGAACAAACAAGGAGGGACCAGATCATGCCCTTTGTGTTGAGAAGCACTCATAGTGTGGCAATGGGTGAGCTCATCCAACTACTTTCTCACTGTAACGCACATTCTGGGAAAGTCCATTGTGGAAGTAGACATATTAAGCAGGACCATTCTTCTACCTCACGAGTGGTCCCTCAACAGGAAAGTGGGAGAAATGATCTTTCGCCAATGGGGCTAGACTTGCTGCTATCTTTTTGATTCTCCCCTAAATAAATGCAGCAGCTACTTTGCACTAATCCCACCCACAGGCGGAGTCACCAAGGGATGCTCTACTTCACAACTAGCCTCCCGGTCTGCTTTATGCATATCCGCTAATTTCATTAATTCTGAAATTTCTACAGAAAGCTGTCAGGTTGAAGAGCAAAGTCATCCTCATTGCACCTTACTGCCTCAACAGGTTTGGTTTCCCTTCCTATGCCCTCATCTACTTTACAAACCTTGGAGTCTGGATCCAATTGCAGACCTTCTGGCTCACCTGACAGACATAATTCACCTAGACATCTCAAACTCAAGCTTACAGCCTGGTTTCTCCAATTCTGTTAATAGCCAGACAACCTATGCTCTCTTCACCTGTCTACCACATTCTTTTATCTTCCCATAAACCCTCGACACAAAAACTCTATTCATGTAAATGGAAAAGATTTTTTTACTGGACACAACAAAATCTTCTTGAACCTTTCTCAGCTCTGATACATAACATACCTGAATTTTTAGCTTTACATTTCAAAGAAGAGCGAGCTCCTCTACCATTAAGGTTCAATTAGCAGCAATATCTAATGTTCATATTAGATTTAAAGGTTCTTCAGTTAGCCTCTGCTAAACTGTGCAAAACATTTTTGAGAGGCACTCTTCTTTTGAAACCACCATTTAAAGACCCTACTCCACCATGAGATCTGAACTTGGTACTGCAAGCTTTAATACATCCTCTCTTTGCACTAGCAGTGAAATATGATCTTAAGTTTCTTACTTGGGAAACGGTCTTTTTTAGTAGCCATTACCTCACTGAGAAGAGTTTCTGAAATTCAACCTCTGTCTTCAAAACCTCCCTACCTGATGTTTCATAAAGATAGAGTTAAATTACGAAGCAATGCATCCTTTCTTCCCAAGGTGCTATCAGGATCCAATATCAATCAGTCCACTAATTTGCCATTATTCTTTCCTAAATTTGCAAAGAAAGGTGAATATGTGTTGCATTTATTGGATGTTCACAATTACATTTTATCTATACAGAGCAAAAGATATCAGAAATATAAACCAAACGTTTCCTTTACAGATAAACCAGCCACAAAAGCAACTTTAGCCAGATGGCTGGCTGACTGTACTTCATTTATCAATAACAAATTGGGTCTTACCTTAACTAAACCTGTAAGAGTCCATTCAATTAGGTCCATAGCAATGTCTTCAGTATTTCTATCCAGATTTTTCATGGACATTTGTGCAGTTGCAACTTGGGCAAGTCTTCATAAGTTTATCACTCATTACAAATTAGATCTGGCCTTGAGAGGTAGAATATCTTTTAGTTCTACTGT